>NW_028227275.1:34645000-35245000 GCF_978045245.1 Mus caroli
GAAAGAAATCTTAAAAGGCTGAGTAGTAAAAGAGAAACACTCTCAACCTAGAACCTCAGGAAAAAGTTGACATGCTTGTCTCTGGACTGAGTGAAGTGATACAGCCTGATCCCCCTTCATGTGATCCTGTTGGGAATGTGTGGGCAAGAAGCTTAATCAGAGATGCATTCAAACAAGACAGGCACCACTCACCAAAATTGTAAATTGGACTGAAAAGAATTCATTTCATTTTGTATGGCTGGTCCTGATGTGTTAGGGTTATACTAACATTCATTTTTTAAAAAATTATTTTAAAATTCTATTTATTCTTTTCTTTACAATCCAGATTTTATCCCCCTCCTGGTCCACCCTCTGACTGTTCCACATACCTCTGCCCCCTGTCCACCCCCCATTTCCACAAGGATATCCACCCCCCCCACAAGACCTGCCAACTCCCTGGGACCTCCAGTCTCTTGAGAGTTAGGTACATCTTCTCTGACTGAGTCCAGACCAGCAGTCCTCTGCTATATATATGTGTTGGGGGCCTTATATCAGCTGGTATACGCAGCCTGGTTGGTGGTCTAGTGTCTTAGAGATATCCAAGGGTCCAGGTTATTTGAGACTGCTGGTCCTCTTACAGGGTTACCCTCCTCCTCAGCTTCTTCCAGCTTTCCCTTAATTCAACCACAGGGGTCAATAGCTTCTGTCCATTGGTTGGGTGCAAGTATCTGGATCTGACTCTTTTAGCTGCTTGTTGGGTCTTTTAGAGGCAGTCATGATAGGCCTCTTTTTGTGAGCAGGCCATAGCTTCAGTAATAGTGTCAGTCCTTGGGACCTCCTATTGAGCTGGATCCCACTTTGGGCCTGTGGCTGGACCTCCTTTTCCTCAGGCTCTTCTCCATTTTTTCCCTGCAGTTCCTTCAGACAGGAGCAATTATGGGTCAGAGTGTTTGACTGTGGGATGGCAACTCTATCCCTCACTTGATGCCCTGTCTTTCTGCTGGAGGTGGGCTCTACAAGTTTCCTCTCCCCACTGTAGGACATTTCATCTAAGGTCAAAACCTCAGGGGACAGCACATGTTGTCGAGGATGTGGAGAAAGAGGAACATTCCTCCATTGCTGGTGGGATTGCAAACTGGTACAACCACTCTGGAAATCAATCTGGAGATTCCTCAGGAAATTGGCAATAGATCTACCTGAAGATACAGCTATATCACTCTTTGGCATAAACCCAGAAGATGCCCCACCATGCCACAGGGTCACGTGCTCCACTATGTTCATAGCAGCCTTGTTTGTAATGGCCAGAAGCTGGAAACAACCCAGATGTCCCACAACAGAAGAATGGATACAGAAAATGTGGTTTATTTACATAATGTAATACTAGTCAGCTATTAAGAATGAGGCCATCTTGAGTTTTGCAGGCAAATGGATGAAACTAGAAAATATCATCCTGAGTGAGGTAACTCAGACCCCAAAGAACATGCATCGTATGCATTAGTGAGTTCTATATACTCACTAATAAGTGGATATTAGCCCCAAAAGTACAGAATATCCAGGATACAATCCACAGAACTCAAAAAGTTTAATAAGCTGAAGGACCCAATTGAAGATGCCACAATCCCACTTGGGAGGAAGAAAGCAATCACAGGATGGGGGAGGAAGGGACCAGGGTGGGAAAGGGGACAGGGAGGGGAAGAGGGAAACATGATCAGGTATTAGGTGGGGGGAACAGGACTGAAACCCTAGGGCCAGCAGAAGAATGAAAACAGGCAACCTCAGGAGGTAGGAGGTAGGGGCATCCTCCAGAATGTACCAGAGACCTGGGAAGTGAGAGACTCAAAGAGGAGACAACATTCATTTTTGAAAGAACATACAAATACATTTAGTAGAATCCCCAGAATCTTGTGAACCCTGAAAGATTATTACTTAAATTATATCCAGGGAATTACAAACATTTTGAAAGGCCACAAGGTGCTCACCTCCATCTCTTTCTGAGGTTATGCAATATCTTTTGACCAAAAAATTTCTATAAATCCTTTCATTCCCAATAGGTGGTTCAGCCAGGCTAGAGGACACAGCTACCTAAATTTTATTTGGTGTATTTATAATTACTTATCAAATTACCCATTTAATGGGGCAGGTTACATACTTTCCATGGAACAGCTTAAGATATAGGAAAGACAAGAACTTTGGTAAAAATGTCTTGTTGTCTATTGTCACACGGTGCATTTAATAATAATAGTATGCACCTCCAGCAATTATCGCAAAACTCACCACAGAGTTCACATTTCTCCACTACTTCCTGTGGACTAGACATTTTCAACACAGACGTTTATCCAGGCTTCTCCTCAGAAAGAAGCTCTAGGAGATCGGCATAATCACCACAAGCTTTGAACAGAAGTTGTAGAAACACAGCTCAGGGAGAGCTCTAGTTCCTCAACACTGCACAGCAAGAAGCAGAGAAACCAGGATTTGAACCTGTTGAGCAACTCCAAAGTTCAATTCTTGGGGCTGTGTGAAAAATGTTGAGTCTGGTACAAACTGTGATGGATTTAGCTTAGGGGGAAAGGTGTGAAGAGGCAATTCAATGAAGAGATGTTTGGGTCTAGAGCATGGGCATATTTACCAGGCTCTAACTGCACATAAGAAGGTACAGAAAGAGGAGTGTCAAGACTGCAGGAAGGTATGAGATTGCAAGGCAGATTTGGTGGGCGACGTGTTAGTGGACCACTGATTCATGCTAATAGGGTGGGCTGAGGTCAGATTATGAGGCGTAGTAGGAACTGAGCTAATGAGTTTGAAAATTACCACAGAAGAATTACCAAATTACATGTTGCATGGGTGAGTGTATGAAGAAGGAATTCTTTAAAATCTTTAAATTCTTTAGAATATAATTGGAAAAACGATTAAATATGAGGGGGAAGATGAAAGTGAACTGTACTGCATAGTTCTCAAATTCAGCTGTGTACAGAATCACTAGGGATTTTTTTTTTAAACCTAATGTCAGGGCCCCACTTCAGTTCCATTTAATCAGAATCTTTGAGGTTAAGGCCAGGTAGAAGATTTCTTTAAAGCTCCCTCAGGTGATTCTTATGTGCAGCCAGGGCTGGGAATCACTGAGTTAGATTATTGCAATCATGCGGCATATAATAAGTTTTTGAGCTAGGATGATAGCAGGGGAAATGACAGAATGAAGCAGGAGCCATGGAGGCAAAGAGGAAGTGACAGCCGTACCATTCCTGGAGCAATTATTACAGGAAGGAAAGACAAAGATGCTAAATAGTAAGAGAAGCAATGCCGGGTTAGTAAAGGCATCTGTCTTGGGTATGCAAAGATTCAAAGAACAGGAGAAGATCTGGGGAGTCAGATGTCTGTGGACCGGATCAAAGGACAAAGGCTAGGCTGTGATATACAGACTGGGAATTATCTGCATATGAAATATGTTTGAAATGATCAAAGACAAAACCTTGAACACACAAAGAACAAAAGGGTGGAGCTTTGGGAGACGCTCATATTCCGTGGCAATGAACAGAGATATGGAAGAGAAGAGGCACAGTCTACAGATTCAGAGAGCGAGTTCAACCAGACTAACCAGACATGCAGTTGGAAGGAGGAGGGTACTGCGAATGATGTGACTGAAGATGGAAAACTCAACATGCTGATCATGTACCCCACCTAGGCCAGTGACCTCAGTACTCCATGACAGCACTGCCATAGTTGTCATAGCTGTGGCTTCCTACCTGGAGTTCTGGAGCCCATAATTTTGCTTGCTGACAATGAGGTCTGATTTCTCTTCTTGATAAGAAGAGAGCACACACTGAGTGCATTCTCCTGCCTATTAAATGGGCTGAAGATTTTTTAAGAAATGTTACAAGACCAAGACTGCGAAGAAGTCAGGAAAGGTAAGTGTTTTAAGAGGTGGAAGTGACATAAAATTGGCACCAACAAGCTAGTAAGTGAAAAGCAGTGACATGGTAGTGACATCAAGAAAAGATATTTCTCATGTTAGACTTGAACCCTGGTCATTTTCAACCACTTAAAACAGCTATATCTTGGCTTCTGTGTTGAACAATAGAAGGAGAATTCAACTATGGTGAATTGGGAATTGTGGAGAGACCATTATCCAAATGCATAAAGGTGTGTTGCAAAATCTACAGGCTTGTGTTAAGCTTGTCCAAGATAGACTAGCATTGAAGTCATTTATATATTCTTAAAACGGAAAAGAAAAACAGCATGTATGTCTCAAGATGTTGAATAAGTGCTTTTTGGATGAGTTGAACTGTAGACCAGTGGAGCCACATAGGGAAGTATATGTTGGGCAATATCTTTCATGATGTTCTTGTGACCAACAGGGCGATATTGGATGATGAAACATGGGGTAGATTAACAACAGCTGGTTAAGGCTTATAAGAAGAACTTGGAGCCGGGCGTGGTGGCGCACGCCTTTAATCCCAGCACTCGGGAGGCAGAGGCAGGCGGATTTCCGAGTTCGAGGCCAGCCTGGTCTACAAAGTGAGTTCCAGGACAGCCAGGGCTCAGAGAAACCCTGTCTCGAAAAACCAAAAAAAAAAAAAAAAAGAAGAACTTGGCTAGGCATAAAACACCTTGGTGTCTCTTAGTAACTTTTACCCAGAGAATATGCCCTCTCTCTCAGTTCTAGATCCTCCTCTAAAATGTGTCCCTCTCTGTACAGATCCAATGGTAGCTGCAGTTTCTAGCACACAGGGCTGAATAAGCATTAAACAAACCAATATATTGGAAGAGGACTTATGTTCTAGAAAGTGTCATTAGATTTCAGAGATGTATTCTATTGATTTCAGTGCTGAACAGCAAACCAAAAGTGCCACAGTCCTAATCCCTGCCACACACAAACTTGCCATGTCACACAGTAAAGGCACTGGGGCTGTAGATGGGGTTAAGGTTGGCAAGCAGTTGACTTTAAAGGACAATGTCCTTGATTATTCAGGACTTGATATAGTCATAATGTTTTTTTATTTTGTTGTTGTTGTTTGAGAGTGTTGTATATTTATACAGTGAAATATAATCATATTTTATCCCATAACATGTTCCTTCCCAATGTCATATCTTTATAAAAAAGTATAAATTAAGTTCAGTTAATGCTGCCAACATGCTTGTGATATACATACATACAGACAGACATCTCTCCCACCCGTGTATATATATATGTATATGTGTGTATATATATGTATATATATATATGTGTGTGTGTGTGTATGCACGTATTTCCCCACACTAAACACTATACATCCATTCAATTACATACACATTTACATTTAGACTAATAATGAACCACAAAAAGATGTATAAAATTATAATGTAGCTTGAAACTTAAGGGAAAGAGACATAATAATAATAAACTACATTGACAATAAATAGAAGGAAAGAAATAAATCTCAGAGGAGAAATTACTAAAAGCAACTAAAAACAAAACATCACAAAATGAAGAACTGAATTTTTCAACTGTATAAACTCACGCATGCAATTCATGCATACACACACTCATGAAAAAAGATAAACATAATAGACAAATGCTTTGACTAGGAAAATAGATTCAAATAAAATCAGAGACCAAAAAGAAAGACATTTTAACTGACATTACAGAAATACAAAGGATCATTATATACTGTTATGATACAAAATCAGCATACAGAAATGTAGAACTTTTTGCACAGCAATAATAAAGTATCTGAAGAGGAAAGCATAATCTGAAAACAGAACTTAATCCTAATTCTAAAAGTTACAGATGAAAACTTGGGTATAGCTTCACCAAAGAAGTAGAAAGCTCACAATATCAAAACTACAAAATATTTATGAAAGAAATTGAAAACAGGCTGGTGATACTGGTTTATAATCCTAGCTACTCAGAAAGTTAAGGCAGGAGGATTGCAAATTCAATGTCTATCAGCTTGGGTTATTTAGTTTAGCCTGGATAACATTATGAGCCTCTGTCTAAAAATAAAACCAGTCATACAACTCAGTGATGGGAGTGTTTTTTCATATGGGCAGTAAGACAGAAAACAGGCACAGATGAGTGTACAGGCACACATGAGTGTACAGGCACACATTATGCATACACAAAGAAACCATTTTATGTCTGAGTATTTGACGAATTTATTTTATTATTTTTTATTACATCTTTTCCTCAATTACATTTCCAATGCTATCCCAAAAGTCCACCATACCCTCCCCCCTACTTCCCTACCCACCCATTCCCATTTTTTTGGCCCTGGCGTTCCCCTGTACTGGGGCATATAAAGTTTGCATGTCCAATGGGCCTCTCTTATCAGTGATGGCCGACTAGGCCATCTTTTGATACATATGCAGCTAGAGTCAAGAGCTCCGGGGTACCGGTTAGTTCATAATGTTGTTCCACCCATAGGGTTGCGGATCCCTTCAGTTCCTTCGGTACTTTCTCCAGCTCCTCCATTGGGGGCCCTGTGATCCATTCACTAGCTGACTATGAGCATCCACTTCGGTGTTTGCCAGGCCCCGGCATAGTCTCACAAGAGACAGCTATATCTGGGTCCTTACAGCAAAATCTTGCTAGTGAATACAATGGTGGCAGAGTTTGGATGCTGATCATGGGATGGATCTCTGGTTATGGCAGTCTCTAGATGGTTCATCCTTTCGTCACAGCTCCAAATTTTGTCTGTGTAACACCTTCCATGGGTGTTCTGTTCCCAATTCTAAGGAAGGGCATAGTGTCCACACTTCAGTCTTCATTCTTCTTGAGTTTCATGTGTTTAGCAAATTGTATCTTATATCTTGGGTATCCTAAGTTTTGGGCTAATATCCACTTATCAGTGAATACATATTGTGTGAGTTCCTTTGTGATTGTGTTACCTCACTCAAGATGATGCCCTCCAGGTCCATCCATTTGGCTAGGAATTTCATAAATTCATTATTTTTAATAGCTGAGTAGTACTCCATTGTGTAAATGTACCACATTTTCTGTATCCATTCCTCTGTTGAGGGGCATCTGGGTTCTTTGCAGCTTCTGGCTATTATAAATAAGGCTGCTATGAACATAGTGGAGCATGTGTCCTTCTTACCAGTTGGCACATCTTCTGGATATATGCCCAGGAGAGGTATTGCTGGATCCTCCGGTAGTACTATGTCCAATTTTCTGAGGAACCACCAGACTGATTTCCAGAGTGGTTGTACAAGCTTGCAATTCCACCAACAATGTAAGAATGTTCCTCTTTCTCCACATCCTCGCCAGCATCTGCTGTCACCTGAATTTTGATCTTAGCCATTCTGACTGGTGTGAGGTGGAATCTCAGGGATGTTTTGATTTGCATTTCCCTGATGATTAAGGATGTTGAACATTTTTTCAGGTGCTTCCCTGCCATTCAGTATTCCTCAGCATTTCCCTGATGATTAAGGATGTTGAACATTATTTCAGGTGCTTCTCTGCCATTCGGTATTCCTCAGGTTAGAATTCATTGTTCAACTCTGAGCCCCGTTTTTTAATGGGGTTATTTGATTAGATAAACCCTTAGCCAGACTCACTAGAGGACACAGAGAAAGCATCCAAATTAACAAAATCAGAAATGAAAAGGGAAACATAACAACAGATCCTGAAGAAATCCATAACACCATCAGATCCTTCTACAAAAGGCTATACTCGACAAAACTGGAAAACCTGGATGAAATGGACAAGTTTCTAGACAGATACCAGGTACCAAAGTTAAATCAAGATCATGTTAATAATCTAGACAGTCCTATATCCCCTAAAGAAATGCTATCCCAAAAGAAGCAGTCATTAATACTTTCCCAACCAAAAACAGTCCAGGACAAGATGGGTTTAGTGCAGAGTTCTATAAGACCTTCAAAGAAGATCTAATCCCACTTCTTCACAAACTACTCCACAAAATAGAAACAGAAGGTACTCTACCCAACTCATTCTATGAAGCCACAATTACTCTGATACCTAAACCACAAAAAGACCCAACAAAGATAGAGAACTTCAGACCAATTTCCCTTATGAATATCGATGCAAAAATCCTCAATAAAGTTCTTGCTAACCGAATCCAAGAACACATCAATACAATTATCCATCCTGACCAAGGAGGTTTCATCCCAGGGATGCACGGATGGTTCAATATATGGAAATCCATTAATGTAATCAAGTATATAAACAAACTCAAAGACAAAAACCACATGATCATCTCGTTAGATGCAGAAAAAGCATTTGACAAAATCCAACACCCATTCATGATAAAAGTCTTGGAAAGGGCAGGAATTCAAGGCCCATACCTAAACATGATAAAAGCAATCTACAGCAAACCAGTAGCCAACATCAAAATAAATGGTGAGAAACTGGAAGCAATCCCACTAAAATCAGGGACTAGACAAGGCTGTCCACTCTCTCCCTACCTATTCAACATTGTACTTGAAGTCCTAGCCAGAGCAATTCGACATCAAAAGGAGATCAAGGGGATACAAATTGGAAAGGAAGAAGTCAAAATATCACTTTTTGCAGATGATATGATAGTTTATATAAGTGACCCTAAAAATTCCACCAGAGAACTCCTAAGCCTGATAAACAGCTTCAGTGAAGTAGCTGGATATAAAATTAACTCAAGTCAATGACCTTTCTGTACACAAAGGATAAACAGGCTGAGAAAGAAATTAGGGAAACAACACCCTTCTCAATAGTCACAAATAATATAAAATACCTTGGTGTGACTCTAACTAAGGAAGTGAAAGATCTCTATGTTAAGAACTTCAAGTCTCTGAAGAAAGAAATTAAAGAAGATCTCAGAAGAAGGAAAGATCTCCCATGCTCATGGATTGGGAGGATCAATATAGTAAAAATGGCTATCTTGCCAAAAGCAATCTACAGATTCAATGCAATCCCCATCAAAATTCCAACTCAATTCTTCCACGAATTAGAAACGGCAATCGGCAGATTCATCTGGAATAACAAAAAACCTAGGATAGCAAAAACTCTTCTCAAGGATAAAAGAACCTCTGGTGGAATCACCATGCCTGACATAAAGGTCTACTACAGAGCAATTGTGATAAAAACTGCATGGTACTGGTATAGTGACAGACAAGTAGACCACTGGAACAGAATTGAAGGCCCAGAGATGAATCCACACACCTATGGTCACATGATCTTTGACAAGGGAGCTAAAACCATCCAGTGGAAAAAAGACAGCATTTTCAACAAATTGTGCTGGCACAACTGGCGGTTATCATGTAGAAGAATGCGAATTGATCCATTCCTATCTCCTTGTACTAAGGTCAAATATAAGTGGATTAAGGAACTCCACATAAAACCAGAGACACTGAAACTTATAGAGGAGAAAGTAGGGAAAAGCCTCGAAGATATGGGTACAGGGGAAACATTCCTGAATAGAGCAGCAATGGCTTGTGCTATAAGATCAAGAATTGACAAATGGGACCTCATGAAACTGCAAAGCTTCTGCAAGGCAAAAGACACCGTCAATAAGACAAAAAGACCACCAACATATTGGGAAAGGATCTTTACCTATCGTAAATCAGAGAGGGGACTAATATCCAATATATATAAAGAACTCAAGAAGGTGGACTCCAGATTGCTCTTTCTAATTCATTGAAGAATTGAGTTGGAATTTTGATGGGGATTGCATTGAATCTGTAGATTGCGTTTGGCAAGATAGCCATTTTTACTATATTGATCCTGCCAATCCATGAGCATGGGAGATCTTTCCTTCTTCTGAGATCTTCTTTAATTTCTTTCTTCAGAGACTTGAAGTTCTTAACATAGAGATCTTTCACTTCCTTAGTTAGAGTCACACCAAGGTATTTTATATTATTTGTGACTATTGAGAAGGGTGTTGTTTCCCTAATTTCTTTCTCAGCCTGTTTATCCTTTGTGTACAGAAAGGCCATTGACTTGTTTGAGTTAATTTTATATCCAGCTACTTCACCGAAGCTGTTTATCAGGTTTAGGAGTTCTCTGGTGGAATTTTTAGGGTCACTTATATAAACTATCATATCATCTGCAAAAAATGATATTTTGACTTCATCTTTTCCCATTTGTATCCCCTTGATCTCCTTTTGATGTCGAATTGCTCTGGCTAGGACTTCAAGTACAATGTTGAATAGGTAGGGAGAGAATTGACAGCCTTGTCTAGTCCCTGATTTTAGTGGGATTGCTTCAAGCTTCTCACCATTTATTTTGATGTTGGCTACTGGTTTGCCGTAGATTGCTTTTATCATGTTTAGGTATGGGCCTTGAATTCCTGCCCTTTCCAAGACTTTTATCATGAATGGGTGTTGGATCTTGTCGAATGCTTTTTCTGCATCTAATGAGATGATCATGTCGTTTTTGTATTTGAGTTTGTTTATATAATGGATTACGTTGATGGATTTCTATATATTAAACCATCCCTGCATCGCTGGAATAAAACCTACTTGGTCAGGATGGATGATTGCTTTAATGTGTTCTTGGATTCGGTTAGCAAGAATTTTATTGAGGATTTTTGCATCAATATTCATAAGGGAAATTGGTCTGAAGTTCTCTATCTTTGTTGGATCATTCTGTGGTTTAGGTATCAGAGTAATTGTGGCTTCATAGAATGAGTTGGGTAGAGTTCCTTCTACTTCTATTTTGTGGAATAGTTTGTGCAGAACTGGAATAAGATCTTCTCTGAAGGTCTGTTAGAACTCTGCACTAAACCCATCTGGTCCTGGGCTTTTTTTCGCTGGGAGACTATTAATGACTGCTTCTATTTCTTTAGGGGATATGGGACTGTTTAGTTCCTTAACTTGATCCTGATTTAATTTTGGTACCTGGTATCTGTCCAGAAATTTGTCCATTTCGTCCAGGTTTTCAAGTTTTGTTGAGTATAGCCTTTTGTAGAAGGTTCTGATGGTGTTTTGGATTTCTTCCGGATTTGTTGTTATGTCTCGCTTTTCATTTCTGATTTTGTTAATTAGGATGTTGTCCCTGTGCCCTCTAGTGAGTCTATCTAAGGGTTTATCTATCTTGTTGATTTTCTCAAAGAACCAACTCCGGGTTTGGTTAATTCTTTGAATAGTTCTTGTTTCCACTTGGTTGATTTCACCCCTGAGTTTATTTCCTGCCGTCTACTCCTCTTGGGTGAATTTTCTTCCTTTTTTTCTATAGCTTTTAGATGTGTTGTCAAGCTGCTATTGTGTGCTCTCTCTAGTTTCTTTTTGGAGGCACTCAGAGCTATGAGTTTCCCTCTTAGAAATGCTTTCATTGTGTCCCATAGGTTTGGGTAAGTTGTGGTTTCATTTTCATCAAACTGTAAAAAGTCTTTAATTTCTTTCTTTATTCCATCCTTGACCAAGGTATCATTGAGAAGAGTGTTATTCAGTTTCCACGTGAATGTTGGATTTCTATTATTTATGTTGTTATTGAAGATCAGCCTTAGTCCATGGTGGTCTGATAGGATGCACGGGACAATTTCAATATTTTTGTATCTGTTGAGGCCTGTTTTGTGACCAATTATGTGGTCAATTTTGGAGAAGGTACCATGAGGTGCTGAGAAGAAGGTATATCCTTTTGTTTTAGGACAAAATGTTCTGTAGATATCTGTTAAGTCCATTTGTTTCATAAGTTCTGTTAGTTTCACTGTGTCCCTGTTTAGTTTCTATTTCCAGGATCTGTCCATTGATGAAAGTGGTGTGTTGAAGTCTCCCACTATTATTGTGTGAGGTGCAATGTGTGCTTTGAGCTTTACTAACATGTCTTTAATGAATGTGGCTGCCCTTGCATTTGGGGCATAGATATTCAGAATTGAGTGTTCCTCTTGGAGGATTTTACCTTTGATGAGTATGAAGTGTCCCTCCTTGCCTTTTTTGATAACTTTGGGTTGGAAGTTGATTTTATTAGATATCAGAATGGCTACTCCAGCTTGTTTCTTCAGACCATTTGCTTGGAAAATTGTTTTCCAGCCTTTCATTCTGAGGTAGTGTCTCTCTTTTTTCCTGAGATGGGTTTCCTGTAAGCAGCAGAATGTTGGGTCCTGTTTGTGTAGCCAGTCTGTTATTCTATGTCTTTTTATTGGGGAATTGAGTCCATTGATATTAAGAGATATTAAGGAAAAGTAATTGTTGCTTCCTTTTATTTTTGTTGTTAGAGTTGGCATTCTGTTCTTGTGGCAGTCTTCTTTTAGGTTTGTTGAGGGATTACTTTCTTGCTTTTCTAGGGCGTGATTTCTGTCCTTGTATTTTTTTTTTTTCTGTTATTATCCATTGAAAGGCTGGATTCGTAGAAAGATAATGTGTGAATTTGATTTTGTCATGGAATACTTTGGTTTCTCCATCTATGGTAATTGAGAGTTTGGCTGGGTATAGTAACCTGGGCTGGCATTTGTGTTCTCTTAGTGTCTGTATAACATCTGTCCAGGCTCTTCTGGCTTTCATAGTCTCTGGTGAAAAGTCTGGTGTAATTCTGATAGGCCTGCCTTTTTATGTTACTTGACCTTTCTCGCTTACTGCTTTTAATATTGTATCTTTATTTAGTGCATTTGTTGTTCTGATTATTATGTGTTGAGAGGAATTTCTTTTCTGGTCCAGTCTATTTGGAGTTCTGTAGGCTTCTTGTATGATCATGGGTGGGCATCACTTTCTTTAGGATTGGGAAGTTTTCTTCTATTATTTTGTTGAAGATATTTGCTGGCCCTTTAAGTTGAAAATCTTCATTCTCATCAAATCCTATTATCCGTAGGTTTGGTCTTCTCATTGTGTTCTGTATTTCCTGGATGTTTTGAGTTAGGATCCTTTTGCATTTTGTATTTTCTTTAATTGTTGTGCCGATGTTCTCTATGGAATCTTCTGCACCTGAGATTCTCTCTTCCATCTCTTGTATTCTGTTGCTGATGCTTGCATCTGTGATTCCAGGTTTCTTTCCTAGAGTTTCTATCTCCAGCGTTGCCTCACTTTGGGTTTTCTTTGTTGTGTCTACTTCCCTTTTTAGGTCTAGTATGGTTTTGTTCATTTCCATCACCTGTTTGGATGTGTTTTCCTGTTTTTCTTTAAGGACTTCTACCAGTTTGGTTGTGTTTTCCTGTTTTTCTTTAAGGACCTGTAACTCTTTAGCAGTGCTCTCCTGTATTTCTTTAAGTGAGTTATGAAAGTCCTTCTTGATGTCCTCTACCATCATCATGAGATATGCTTTTAAATCTGGGTCTAGTTTTTCGGCTGTGTTGGGGTGCCCAGGACCAGGTGGGGTGGGAGTGCTGCGTTCTGATGATGGTGAGTGGTCTTGATTTCTGTTAGTAGGATTCTTACGTTTGCCTTTCGCCATCTGGTAATCTCTGAAGCTAGCTGTTGTAGTTGTCTCTGATTAGAGTTTGTTCCTCAGGAGACTCTGTTAGCCTCTATCAGCAGACCTGGGAGGCTGGCTCTCTCCTTAGTTTCAGTGGTCAGAGTATTCTCTGCAGGCAAGCTCTATTCTTGCAGGGAAGGTGCCCAGATATCTGGTGTTTGAACCTACCTCCTGGCAGAAGTTGTGTTCCAATCACCAGAAGTCTTAGGATCCCGTGGGGAGTCCTGTGCAGGTCCTTGCGGGTGTCCGGAGACTCCACTGGCAAGACACCCGAGTGCTTGAGTGGACCGGAAGGGACTTGTGCCCCAGCAGAGGCCGGGTTGCCTGCTTCCCTAGTTAATGCAGTCTCAGGTCCCGCTCAATTGGATTGGAGCAGAAGCTGTGTTCCACTCACCAAAGGTCTTAGGATCCCGTGGGGAATCCTGTGCGGGTCCTTGTGGGTGTCCGGAGACTCCTCTGGCAAGGCACCCCGATACTCGAGTGGACTGGAGGGCTTGACGAATTTATAATGTAATCAATCCACAATAACCAAAGCAATCTATAGATTCATTTCAATTCCTATCTAAACACCAATTACATCCTTTATAGAACTAGGAAAACACTATAGAGTTAAAAAAATACTCGAGTAGCCAACGGAATCTAGAAAAACAAAAACAAAAACATATCCGAAGGCATTACACTATCTGATATTAAAATACAGCATACCATACAGTTACCATAACCATAATGACCAGCAGACACAATGACCACTAGAATATAAACAAACCACGTTGATCTTTGGCAGTATTATAAAGAATGCACTATGGGGAAAGGGTAATTAATTTCTTCAATAAATTGCACTGTGGAATTTGGATACCAACACACAGAAGAATAAAACCAGACCTCGTTCTTTCCTCATATATGGAAACTAATTCAAAATAGATGAATAAGTTTAATTATAGTACTTGCAATTATGAAACTACTAGAAAAAAAGTTCAGGAAAAAATCATCATGGCATTGTAAGAAGCAAGGATTGGGGGTACAAGATTTCAAATGTGCAAGAAACAAAAAAATTTCACCAAGCTAAAGGTATGACTTCACCAAGCTGAAAGAATGTCTATATAGCAAAGGAATCAGGGTGAGGAGACATTCTACAGAGTGGGAACAAAATATTCATAAATTATGCATAGGACAAGGAGGTGAGAGACTAGACTCGGTGTGGAATTGACTAAATAACAAAAATTCATAATAACAACCCAGTTAAAACAAAAGACATGGCCGTGGGTCCACTTCTCAAAGGAACACGGAGAAAAGGCCTATGGGAAAATACTCATAGGAACTGTACTAATCAGACTTCGTGTCACTGCATGAAAATATCCAAAACAAGCAATTTAAGGAGCAAAGATTTTTTTGTTTGTTTGTTTCGTTGGTTGATTGATTGATTGATTGATTGATTGTAGCTTATCCCTTCAGTGCTTTAAGTCCATAGTCCTTGGCTCTGTTGATTCTAGGACTTTAGTGAGACAAACATCAGGCAATGGGAACACAGGCTTCTCTCCGTATGATGGACAGGACATAACCAGGGATGATGGGACAGGGGACCAGCTATAACTTTCCAAAGTACATCCTGTGGATCTCCCTCGGCCAGTGAGGCACCCTTTTTTTTTCTCAATCTACAAGTATTTTTTGAAGAGAGAAGCTTCCTGCCCTTGGCAGTATTAAAATCAAAAGGACCACCTGTAAGAAATTGCAGACACAAGTTTTCTTGACCAGATGTGTTGGATTGGGCAGGTTTTAAATTCATACCCAATTGCCCAAGTTTACAGGTAAGCAAAGCTGGTTTTTAACCTGCCAAATAATAGTTAGATGTCCACATTCTGGTTCAGGTCATCTAAAAGCTTCAGTACCTAAAGGATAAGCTTTTTCTCTCAAGTTTATCATCTTAAAAATGTTTTCTGAACATTAACCTCGGATGAATTTGGTTTTGCCAGAAGGAAGAGGAACATATGCACCAATGGTGGTAAGTTTGGGGCTTAGAAATTGGAAGTTTCCCACTGTTCCTTTGGCCAAGTGTTTGGGGATTTTAATAGTGATTTTCCAGATCATCAAACTGAATTTCTTAAAGAACAAGTGTGCTAAAACAAACAAGCTAGGATTCTGCTGTCCAGTGTCAAGCTACTGTGAATAAAATGGGTCAGATGGCCAGCACTGTATCTGGGGCAGCGGGCACTCTGTTTGTTAAGTGGGCCCTGCTCAGGTCCAAAGCATATTTGGCTGTGTCCTTTCTTCAGCCCTTGCGTCTTTATTTTAATTGTGTTTCATGCTAAAGTCACAAGTCTTGAATTTTATTTTATTTTGTTTATTTTTGTCATCTGGGATAATCTTATTTGACAAACAAGTATTACAAATGGGAACAGCTCTGTTAGAAGAGCTTTAAATAAGAACTCTTTGAATGATGGTAATAGCTCCGTACAGGTATGATTTGGAACTATTCTCAATGCCATGTAAAATGATCAGATAATATCTAAGGTCTCAGAGATCGCACACTGGGAAAGGCTTGGCGCTCTCTCTCTCTCTCTCTCTCTCTCTCTCTCTCTCTCTCTAAAAAGAAGCCCATGAACTCAATGTGTAAAGCTTTGATCCTTTCCTTTCTTTTCTCCTGTTTTTTAGGGTGTGAGCACAGACTGGCGTTATAATGAAAGCAGGAAGTGCTGAATGCATTGGAAAGCTGGCCTGCAGGTCTTCCAAATGTTGGAATATACAGATCTCCCGTCTCTGTGACCTAATCCCGTGGAACATAGAGTTGTGTACAAAGGTCCTCAATCTTGGTATGCAAATCTTCACAGCAAATCACAGGATTCCCTTACGACACACATTCCTTTTCATTCCTTTTTGTCCCCAGTGGGAAACATAACTATATAATAGTGACATGAACAGAGAAGATATCCAGAAAAAAATAGCCAATCACAAAATGGACAAATTGCTGTTCAATAATAAGTATGAATGTTAGTCAAACACCTGAGCTGATTGGCTTATAAGGAGAGAGGGCTTACTTTAGGGTCACAGTTTGGAAGGTTTCCATTCATGATCAGGGTCCCTTTCCTTTTGAGGCCCTGACAAGGCACAGATCATGGCATAACAGTGGGTTAAGCCCCTTACCTCATAGATCTGATGTGAAGAAGAGAGGAGAAGAGACCTGTTTCTCAACAGGGTACATCCCCAAGGGAACTAAATTGTCCCACTAGGTCCTATGTGTTAAGATTTCCACTTTCACCCACCAGTGGAGTGGGTGTCATTAGCACATGGGTCTTCAGGGACATTTCCGACCTGAATTACAATAATATGGAAGTCTAGTGCATGCTTAGTAAATGGAATTCCCCTTTCCTTTTTATTTTTTATTTTTTACCCCAAGGTTGTGGAAAGTCTTACGGGAGGATTAAATGGGTCTTGATGTTAGAGGGCAATGAGGCTCTGGCTGCTTGCCTGCAGAAAGTGGCAAGGAAACAAGTCACCTCCCGAAGTTGAGGAAATGGACTGTCAACAAGGGGCTATGGGAGCTACATTATTCTCCACCTACTTTACAGTCTTAATGTTTTAGTATATTACCATCAATGCTTGCTTTAAACAAACCAGGTAAAACACTGCCTACCTGATTAAAGATGTCCCATTTGGGTCCACATGGCAACGTATTCATAGCACTATGCCAAGTTGGGATTCACCATAACAACCTCTTGTGCTGTCAAAAGGAGGTTCTTTGACAAACGGTGAGAACTTTGTTTATCGGTGGGTATAAGGATAAGTATCTATTTGGCTATATCAATTTAGCAAAACGGTGTTTGTTGGGTCTCCTCTAGAGTCTATAAGCTTGTCAGCACTGGCTTTTGGCTAGGTTGACAGTACTAAGTATGAGTTCCCTCCTATTTGGTGAGCCTGAAGTACAATCAGACTCCAGTTGGTTACCCCTAAGACATTAATGCCTTGTCACACCATTAGGCATATCTTGCCAGACTGGTAGTTGCTGTGATTTGTAGGATTTACAGCATGGTAAGACTACTGATACCCTTTCCCCCTCACACCTTGCTTAGAATCTTCTGACATGACAAGAACCAGCCACCAGTGTGGAGAGTTTCAGATCAGTACCAGCTGGATATCTCCAAGTTCTATGGATAAATGTGTGGTATCATCTATGCTGGAAGTTTTGATGCTGTATCTAGAAGACCTTGATTGTCAGTCTATATTATGAGTACAGAAATGCTGACAGCCAGCACTTTAGGTATATGAGTGAGGTTTCCTGACTTACCATCCTTGCCACTGTTTTACAGTTAGGTGTTAACCCCCTATTTTAAGGTAGCAACGGTGGATCCACAGAATCGAAATCATCTCTATTTTGTATTGTTTCAACTGTACCACTTTTTCTAATTCTTTACTAGACAGGCTACAGTCTATTTCCTTTCTTCCAGAAGAGGTATTCACAGGGTCTCTTTGTGATGATTGTGTTCAGAGATAGATTCTCAGTTAGTTTTAGGCTTTGTCTATGGAAAGGAGAAGGAGTTGATTGCTCTTCGAGCCCTTAGGTGAATCATTGTATTGAGGTCTACTTGGTCATTTCTCATTCCCTACCCAAGCTCCTACAGCCAGGTCTGGAGCCTTAGGGAGATTGTCCTGTGAAGAAATATTTATCTCTGTGTTTTGTTCCCTTGTAAAACTACCGGGTTGAGGTTTTCTCTGTTTCTTTCAGTTGGGGACATTTTCTTTCTGTTATTTATTTTTGAGAAAATCATTAACATATTTGTCTGGTGACAGCCCCTTATTCCTTCTATCATGTGGCTTTATCTGACTACAGTCATCATTCCGTTTTCTGGGTGATGCTGGGAGGGAGGGGATGTGAATGAGTCACCAGAGTAAGCCATCATGAAACGGAAGTTACAGAGACCAAAGAAAATCCCCTAACTGCTCTTATTACCCAACACTGTGGTAATTTTAGGATAGCCTGAAGAACTGAATATGAAAAATCATCTCTCTTGTTAATACTGCTCTGACTCAATGCCTTTCTTCCTGAGGCTGCACTTATGTCATCATGTGTCCTCTGCCTCCCCCACCATCTACCCACCACCAGGCACACTTGGAGAACAATGATTTTCATCTGATGGGACCTTTTTTTTTTTTTTCCTCATGAATAGTTTCCCCTATGACAGCATAGGAGACAGAGAAGCATAGGCACTCCCAACCAGAATCCAAACCTCATATGTGATGGGTATAAAGAAGATCACTGTTTCAATGGATATTAATGCATCAACAATAAAAATATGAATTTCCTTGCAGCAGTGAAATGTGAAAAGTGGAGATTTTTCACTTATGAAACATAAGGCCAATGGGTGTAATAGTCAGAGCATGAGGGATGGCCTTCATAAGCTTAGGTGCTTTTCCTTTATCCAAAACATTAAGTAATGGACACAGCTTTTAATAAAGACACGACTGAGCAAAGCCGTTATTTACATTTCTTGAATAAAACCTCAGAAGAATGCTAACTCAAGCCACTGAAATGACTTTTGAATTTGACTCAAAGTCATGGAGATATATATCTACTTTGGTTGTCTTCTCCACCCGTCATAAATATGAGGAGTGAAGGCTTGTAAATCTGCCAATTCACAGCAAAAACACTGCCATGACGATCTAACTAATGATCTCCCTATACTACTTTTCTTATCCAAAGAAAGCTCTCTCTCTCTCTCTCTCTCTCTCTCTCTCTCTCTCTCTCTCTCTCTCTCTCTCTCTCTCTGAGAAAGATACCTTTCATAGGTTGTTTTCAGAAGGGCAAAAATGCATATCATTGTGGTACAGAGTATCTGACTGATATATAGAAAGCAAAGAGACAAGCTCTGCCCTCAATGCCCTGTGACACAGTCCTTCTCCCAGTCTCTCAACTTTCTGTTTGCTTTCTAAATACAGCTTGCAAGTAGACACTGAGCATGAGCTCTGGTACCACGTATATAATGACCCTTACAGAGTGACTCTAAAATCATCTCTTGTTCTAGTCAAACTCTAGTCTGAGTCTCGTGGACAAGTCCTGAACCTTTTTTAATGTCATGCTGTGTTTGGTATATACTTTTTCATCAAACACTGTCCTTAAATATTTTCTTTGCAACCAGTACAGAAAGACATAACCAGTCAAAATGCAGAAATGTGGAGCCGAGTCCCAGTTGATATATCTATAAAATGACCCCCACACCTAAGGATCAGGGAATATTGCAGAAGAGGGGACAGAAAAATTGAAAGAGCCACAGGGTCAGAGGTTTTCTATGGTAATGCATCTCCTAATAAAAACAGGAGCTACTATGCCCATTAAATCTCACTAACATGCTGCCCAAATATGAGCTGAACAAGGATGATATCAACAGACACACCGAAGTGGACAGAGAAAAACCCATGAGGCCTCAACCCTAAACAAGGAACTGCAGGCAACTAAGGAATGCCTAAAGTGGGAGACACAGTCTTTGCAAGGGGAAGGCACACCAATTAGTTTTCTAATACTAAAATGGTCAGCCCTGAGAAGACACATACATGTAACCTTATACAGACCGAGCAGGTTATATTTGGGAATATATATGTCTATCCATATACATATATACCTTAATTAATTTAAAAATTAATTAATGAATGAAAAATGCTGTCTTAGGGTTTTTATTGCTGTGAAGACACATTATGACACATTATAATCTCTTATACAGGCAAGTATTTAATATATTTTCATATATATTTTCAAAGGTTCAGTCTATTATCATCATGGCTGGAAGCATAGCAGAGTGAAGACAGACATGGTGGCAGAGGAGCAGAGATTTCTACATCTTGATCCAAAGGCAGCAGAAGGAGGCTGAGTTCCAGCAGGCAGCCAGGAAGAGGCTCTGATTCCACAGTGGGCAGAGCTTGAGCCCAGGATAACTCAAAGCCTGCCCACAGAGTGACTCACATTTTCTAACAAGGCCACACCTATGGCAACAAGGCCACACCTCCTAACAATGTCACTTACTGTGAACCAAATACAATCTATGGAGGCATACCTACTCAAACCACCACAGATGCCATGAGTTTGAAAGACGGAAAGGAAGGGTACACAAGAGAGTTAGGAATGAGGAAAGGGAGAGGAGAGGAGGATATGATGTAATTATATTATAATCTCAAAAATTAAAGGATATATATGACAAAATACATCTAGGTTGATCCATAAATCAGTTTCTTATCTACTCATTCTTCTAGCTCCCTGTTTCTGCACCTGTAGGAAACTGGTTCATAGTAGATTGTTCAGTAGACAGTGACATGTGAGACCTGAACAGGAGCCAGACTTTGGGCTGATTCCCTGCTAAAGATGACCTGGAGCATCCCTCCCTGTTTAAAGTTGCTGAGAATACCTACTTCAAACTGGGAAACTTGAGTGGCTTTTCTTAGGAGAAAGATGGAGGATTACTCACCTACTCTTTGGTTGGATTTGGGTGTGTTAATTTTCTCCCCAAATTCTACGGCACTGATAATATAATATAGGTCATACATATATGATTTTTCCTAGATGATAAATGAATGTAATACAATGTTGGTAAAAATCATGGTTATTTCTTTTTACTTCCTCAGCTTTTTACTTCTAATATGGTAGACTGAAATTCAGATATAGTTTTAATTATATAATAATTATTGAATTATTATTTCAAATACTTATTTCCTGATAAATATCTGGAGCCTTACCATCCAGTGATATTATTAGGATGGTCCTTTGAGGCAATTGTTATTCATAATAGTTTTGATGACAGCACTAAATAAGTATATTGAGTCTTAGCAGTTCTGGGGTTTGACACCTGACTGTAGAACCTGACTATAGATCCGTTACGCCTCACTGTGATGCTTTCTTTAGGCACTTACATAAACAACTGCAAACAACTTCAATAAGATCTTTTACTCTTATTCTCATCCTTAAGTTAATAAAAATTCATATAAGAATCCATTTTCTTCACAGAAAGAGCTCTTGTATGTAGACAGCCACATTTTTACATGGTTGTCATTTTCTTTGCCAGAAGAGAGGAGGAGGAGGAGGAGGAGGAGGAGGAGGAGGAGGAGGGAGCAGAATCAACAACTGAAAAGGCTGGAATTTGGCTTTATTTAAAATGCTACCATTTCCCCAAGAACTGGAGGAATATTGCAAGCAGTGTGGATGGAAAATCTCTGTGAACAAAGCACTCTGTAAGTAGGTGTTTAGAGGCACATTGCTTTTTCCAGTGACTTCTTTCTTTTATACACATACAAATGGTAAAATAGTACAGAATTCAGTACTCTTAAACATCCATGATATGGTACATAGAGTGACGTGACATGCCAGAAAAATTTCATGCCACACAGTTTCAACTAACGAAAAAGTGCAAATTTAATATTCCTTATAACATGTTTGTATCAATACACACACACTCATACACAATTTGTATGCCAAAAATACAGTTTAACCAAAATTTAAAGCCAATGTTAATAGCACACATGATATATTAGTTGTTTTCTAATGCAGTATAATGGTTTGCAATATTGTGTAGATGTTAATTTTTGATAGATTTTTTTAACCAATTGTTTGTGTTTTATGGTAGCTTAGAAATATGTCTATAGATTTCTTGACACATTTTTATTCCAAGAGTCACTTTTAATTCTAATCCTTTTGAGTATGAAAATTATTGGAGTTTTACTTGTTACACATGATAGTGCAGAAATGGTATGTGGCTGAGGCTCGATCGTAAAACAATTGACAACTCTCTCCAATCCCCACATTCACTCTTGCTACCTTTTTGTGAGGACTTCAGATAGACAGATGGACAGGTCTCTGTCAAGGAACTGGGTTCTTCCAGCAAGCCAGAGAAGGAGGTTTTCTGTCATCATGTGCTTGTGACATGTGAGAAATAGATTCTCTAACTCCACACAAACCTTCAGGTGACTATAGCCCTGGCAGACATATTGCCTGAAGCTTTATTAGTCCCCAAGGAGATGCAGTCAGATAAGCTCCTCCTAAATCCTGACCCATAAAAATGATGAGATAATATACATTGTCTTAAGCTGCTGGCTTGTGTGGTAATTTATTCCCCCTGCAATAGATAATCAATATGCTTTGTTTTCTTGCTGTACACCCTACCTTTGGGATGGGTTTTAGATTTCTTTTGCAATAATTTGAATTATACTTCTTTGTACTTTGTTTAACTTCAAATATATTTTATTTGATCTCTTTCTTTAGTAGTGAAACTCATTATTCCTAACTGGAGAGGTATAAATTTGGATATGGGCTGGAAAAAGTTCAACTGGTTTATTAGTGCTGACAGTGTGCTTCCCTCTCAGCGGTGGTGAGTGAGGTGGGCTCTGCTGATGGATAGATCTGAGTAGCTTGTCCATATTTCTTCAGGAGTATCAGGTTGGGCAACTATGTTCTCTTGCAGGAGCTTATAAAAAAAAAGAGAATTGTGTTGGAGAAGGAGTTGAAGTCTCAAGAAATGAACCTTAGGAGGGGAGTGGAAAGAAGAAACAATATACACAAAATTGGCCACTTAAGCAAATCTCAAATATGGAGGACAGCTCCTGAGAGTTCCTTGCTGTTTCACAGGAAAGCTTAGAGATCCTAACCTCCTGTGGGACAATGGTAGCAAACATGGAGGTGAAAGATGACTAAAACACGGCCCATACCAGTCTTGAGAACAGCAGGAAATGGTCATGGTGGAGATTTAAACACTGCTCTATTGAAAAATGACAAGAAATTCCGAGAGCTTCATGCTACCCTTGGGACAAATTAGAACAATGAAATAACGACTAAGAAAAACAGGATCTCTAAACCAGTGAAAATCAATTTCAGACAAGTAGCATTGCATTTACTATATTTAGTTCATGTGCTTTATTTTAAAAGAATATTATCCTTATTTTTCTATTTTATGTTTTTGAGAGTGCTGGAGATTGAACCCAGGGGCTACTGCATTCTAGGTAAATTCTGTATCAGTAAGCTATCACCTAAACTCTTGTACTTATTTTATTTTGAGATAGTGCAGTGGTTCTCAACCTTCCTAATGCTGAGGCATTTTAATACAATTTCTCAAGTTGTGGTGACCTCCCCCAGCAATACAATTTTTATGTTGGTATTTCATAATGATAATTTTGCTACTGTTATGAATCATAATGCAGATATTTGATATGCAGCATATCTAATACGTGGTCCCAAAAGGGACTGTGATCCATAGGTCGAGAACCACTGAGATAGCGTCTCATGTACACAAGGCTGGCCTCAAATTCGTTCTGTAGTTAAGGATGACTTTGAAGTTTGGAGCCTTTTGCCTCCACTCCTCAGAGCTGGGATTACAGGATCGTGCTGCACTGGGCATCAACTCTAAACTTCCTACAAGTGCAAGCACACTAACAAGGGAGCCACACCCCAGCTCCTGTATACCATTCTCCATGTAAAAATTCTCACAAACCTATGACACCCATGGCCACTCTTTAGAGTTCATTTGACCTGATCCTTCATAGCTATGCAGACACCCTTAACAATGGAACAATATACATTTGTGTATTGATGGTAAGGATTATGTTAGAATCTCTGAAATACTATTAGAATCTCTAATACTATTAGATTACATGAAGTACTTCTAAGGTTTGGGGCAATTAAGAACATGTTCCATGGCAACACAACTCTATACTGTGTAAGGGATGATGCAGAGAACACATGTCAACAGGAGTTTGTCTAAAACACCAAATGAAAAGTTGGTAGTCACACTATTGAGAGACATAAAGGACATAGGGATTACCCAAATCATGGGTGAAAAGTACACAATTTCAAACCTATATTGATGTCAACAAGCTAAAGACAAAATAGTATAGACAGTTTTAGAGAATAAATTTGACAATATAGATTAAATTCAAAACTACTGTATGTGAGCACTTAGAAGCTTATGTATGTATATTTGACATGAAAGTAGAAAACCAGAAGTGAGACCATCTGGGGCAAGGAAGAACACAAATAGGAGGGAGGAGAGGTAAGACAGGGAATCGAATGTCTTAGATGTGGTCAAAGTACATGCTATGCTCAAATGAAAATCCATTTATGAAACCAGTCACTTTGTAAAATAAATGCATGCCAACAAAATTAAAAAGAAAAATCAAACCATCAAAATAAACTTAAGAAGACATTGACAACATGACTGTCTTATATCTTATAAGAAAATTGAATTTGTGGGAAAAATCTTTTCACAGAAGCTCAAGCATAGATGATTTAAATAGTAAATTATATTAAATATTTCATAACAAAATAATACCAGCTACATACAGTCCTCCAGAGTATAATGCTTCCCAACTCATTTTTACGATGCCAGAATTACTTCAAATAAAAATTAGAAAAAGAAAACAGAAGACCAACATGAACAACAGATGCAAAAGACTTCGTAAGATTTTAGCAAGTCAAATCAAATGAAATATAAAAAGGGTAATTCAATTTTGATGTAATAATGAAAAAGCAATCAACACAATCCATCATATTACTATAATATCTGACTATGGATAAACTACTTACCACAAAAGTCTAGAGCCCAGGTCCCCAGCATCCATGTGAGAAGACAGGCATGCAAGGGACCTACCTGTAACTCCAGCCCTAGAAGTAGAGACAGAGGCCTCCCCAGGAGCAACACAGCCAGATGCCTTGATATATAAGGCAGAAAGGAATTGAAAAGATACTAATATTAATTTTTAGCTTCCACATACATTTTACATGCATGTTTATGAATATACATACTTGCCCACTCAGAAGTAAATGCACATATGCACATGGGCACAAATCACACACACAAATGCAAAAGAAATAAAAAGCTTAAAAAGCTGAAACCAACAAGCAAGTATTCTTCTTTTAATTTTATTTTTAATTTATTTTTTACACTCCATAGTCCATTCCCAAGCTCCCTGCCCCCATCCACCCTCCTACTGCTCCACATCCCACACCTCCTCCCCACCCTACCCTGTCTCCACATGGATGCCCCCACCCCACCCCACCTGACCTCTAAACTCCCTGGAGCCTCCACTCTCTTGAGGGTTAGGTGTATCAAGTCTGAATGAACACAGAACCAGAAGTCTTCTACTGTATGTGTGTTAGGGGCCTCATATAAGCTGGTGTAGGCTGTCTGTTTGGTGGTCCAGTGTTTGAGAGATCTCGGGTGTCCAGATTAATTAAGACTGCTGGTCCTGCTGCAGGATCGCCCTTCTCCTCAGCTTCTTTCAGCCTTCCCTAATTCAGCAACAGAGGTCAGCTGCTTCTGTCCATTGGTTGGGTGCAAATATCCGCATCTGACTCTTTCAGCTGCTTGCTGAGTCTTTCGGAGTGCAGTCATGCTAGGTCCCTTTTTGTGAGTGCTCCATAGCCTCAGTAATAGTGTTGTGCCCTGGGACCTCCCCTGGAGCTGGATCCCACTTTGGGCCTGTTGCTGGACCTTCTTTTCCTCAGGCTCCTCTCCATTACCATCCCTGTAATTCTTTCGGACAGGAACAATTATGAGTCAGAGATGTGACTGTAGGATTGCAACCCCATCCCTCACTTGATGTTCTGTATTCCTGCTGGAGGTGGGCTCTATAAGTTCCCTCTCTCTACTATAGTGCATTTCATCTAAGGTCCCTCCCTTTCAGTCCTGGGAGTCTCTGACTTCCCAGGTCTCTGGTGCATTCTGGGGGGTCTTCCCAATCTCTTATTTTCTGAGTTTGCCTGTTTACATTCCTTCTGCTGGCCCTCAGGGCTTCAGTTCTTTTCCCTCACCCAATACCAGATCAGGTTCCTTTCTACCTCCCATACTTCCCCACCCCATCCTCTTTCCCTCCCAGATCCCTCCCTCTGTCCGCACCTATGATTGCTTTCTTCTCTCTCCCAAGTGGGATTGAGGCGTCCTTACTTGGGCACTTCAACTTGTTGAGCTTTTTGAGTTCTGTGGATTGTATCTTGGGTACTCTATGGTGTGTGTGTGTGTGTGTGTGTGTGTGTGTGTGTGTGTGTCTAATATCCACTTCTTAGTGAGTACATACCATGCATGCCCTATGAGATCCAAGTTATCTCATTGAGGATAATATTTTCTAGTTCCATCCTTTTGCCTGCAAAACTCAAGATGTCCTTGTTCTTAATAGCTGAGTAGTATTCTCATATAAGCCCTTTTGATTTTCTCACCATATGGTTATATGGTGATTTGAATGAAAATGGTCCCCATAGGCTCTTATGTTTGAATGCAAACCCCCAGTTGGTGGAACTGTTTGGGAAGGATTAGTAGGTGTGGCTTTGTTAGAAGAAGTGTGTTACTTGGTGGGATTTGAAGTCTTAAAAGCCCTGCCTAGTACTATAAGCTTTCAGCTACTTTACCAGTGATATGCCCGCCTGCCTGCCTGATACCATATTCCCTGATATGAAGGCCATGGACTCAAACTGTGAAACTGCAACCAAGCTCCCAATAAAATTCTTTCTTTTATAAGTTGCCTTGGTCATGGTGTTTTGTCATGGCAATAGAGATGTACTGGCTAGTTTTGTGTCAACTTGACACAAGCTGGAGTTATTACAGAATATGGAGCTTCAGTTGGGGAAATGTCTCCATGAGATCCAGCTGTGGGGCATTTTCTCAATTAGTGATCAAGGGGGAAAGGCCCCTTATGGGTGGGACCATCTCTGGGCTGGTAGTCTTGATTCTATAAGAGAGGGGGCTGAGCAAGCCAGGGGAGGCAAGCCAGTAAAGAACATCCCTCCATGGCTTCTGCATCAGCTCCTGCTTCCTGCCCTGCTTGAGTTCCAGTCCTGACTTCCTTGATGTTGAACAGCAATGTGGAAGTGTAAGCTGAATAAACCCTTTTCTCCCCAATTTGCTTCTTGGTCATGATGTTTGTGCAGGAATAGAAACCCTGATTAAGACAATGGGTACCAGCATAGTGTGGTATTCCTGTGACAACCTGACCATGTTTTGGGGAGAACTGTGGAAGGACTTTGGAACTTTGGGCTAGAAGATCCATTCGGTGTTAAGAGCTCTGTCAGATGTTGTGTAGGAGCTTGGAAGATAATTTTGAGGAAAGTGCAGAAAATGGAGGCTGGCTTATGAAATTTCAGAGGGAAGATTAAAGACTCTTTTCACGGCCATTGCTACTTTGATAATGAAGATTCTGTGGTTCTGGTTAGCTGGGGCTGAAGAATCAGCTGTGATTAACAAGATATCAGAACTACTAAAGCAAAACCTTTCCATTACTGGGACTATTGATGCTGGTTAGCTGGAGCTAAGAAATTAGTTGGTGATTTAGAAGAGACCAGCATCACTGAGGTGAAATCTTCTGGGAAGTGTTTTCTGAGAGCACAGAGGCTGTGTTCAAGAGATAACCAAGGTTGTACCTCATGCTACAGTGGGACTTGGTAATGTGTAAGAGTCATCCAGGTGGTACTGGTTTTGAGGTATGAAGGGGTCACGCAGAGCAGCTGAGGCTCGGCACTGTGAGAGGCCATGGAAGGCCATTGGTTAAGGTGCAGCCTCGGTTGCAATTGATGGCCCAGGACTTAAGGGGTCATGCAAAGGAGTTGAGGCTTGGCACCATGAAGAGAGCCTATGAGAGGCTATTGTTGAAGCCAACTTACAGTGGAAGACAGCAGTGTTTGGGGGATGCCAGTACTATGAGATGACCACCAAGAACAGCAGCAGTGGAGTAAAGACATCTGGAGCCTAGAAGACAAGGTGTGTGCTACAAAGGGCAGGGCTAGAGAAGTGACTCAAGCCCTTGGAGGAATACAGGAGATAGTGAGTGGATCCCAGACATTGGACAGTTGGAGTTTGGTTTTGATTTTGATTGTGACTGTGCCCTGATGTTTTTCCTTCTTGAAGGAAGTATTTTAGTGGAGCCCACAGTTAAGAGACTTTTAATTGTAAATAGACTTTGAATTTTAAAAGAGATTGTATATTTTAAAGAGATTGAAATTTTAAGAATTTGCAAAGACTGTGGGACTTTTAAAGTTATTTAGATCGTGGGGATGAATAAGAAAGTAAGGGTTGAGGCTTACTAGTGATGTATTTGTGTGTCAAGTTGACAGGGGGTCAATTGTACTGGCTAGTTTTATGTCAACTTGACACAAGCTAGAGTTATTACAGAATAAGGAGCTTCAGTTGGGAAAATGCCTCCATGAGATCCAGCTGTGGGGCATTTTCTCAATTAGTGATCAAGGGGGAAAGGCCCCTTGTGGGTGGGACCATCTCTGGGCTGGTAGTCTTGGTTCTATAAGAGAGCAGGCTGAGCAAGCCAGGGGAGTCAAGCCAGTAAAGAACATCCCTCCATGGCCTCTGCATCAGCTCCTGCTTCCTGCCCTGCTTGAGTTCCAGTCCTGACTTCCTTGATGATGAACAGCAATGTGGAAGTGTAAGCTGAATAAACCCTTTTCTCCCCAATTTGCTTCTTGGTCATGATGTTTGTGCAGGAATAGAAACCCTGACTAAGACAAGAGAATAAAAATAATTTAATCAACTGACACATATGTAAAAACATCTAAAATTATACTTAATGGTGAAGGTGTGAAACACCACATTCCTAGTGGAGAACCAGGCAGGAATTTTCCTGGGATACTTCTACTCAGTGCTGTGTATGGAGACTCTCCTGCTAGTTTAGTGTAGCAAAAATAGGAAGAAGAGGAATGTAATCTTAAAAAAAGAAGAAAAACATTATGTCAACACAAACACAAAATTATTTTCTTTTTGAAAAAAAATCAAGGATTTTTTAACCTCAAAGCCATTAAAACTGAATGAGTTTTTGGAATATAATTCATCTGTAAGTAAGTAGTCAACAGAAAATTCAGTTGTATCTGTGTGTATAAAAACTAAAAATCTAGAAAGGATATTTATAAAATACATAGCAATATCTAGAATATGATATCATTCAAAATGGGAATAAAATTAACAAAGTAAGTATAAGACATGCACATCAAAAATGTCAATACATTGCTGATATAACTATATAAAGATCATCTAGACCCACGGAAAGATATACCGTCAACTGAAATCTAGCATTGTCAAGATTTAGTTCTCGTCACAATGATTGAAGTCTAAGTTTCAGGAGGTGTGTGTGTGTGTGTTCAAGAGAAAGAGAGAGAGAAAGAGAGAGAGAGAGAGAGAGAGAGAGAGAGAGAGAGAGATGATTCTATACTTTATATAAATGTCAATGATTCTTCTACAATAGAGTAGTAGAATCAAGGTAGAGGATTTCAACTGATTCCATAGCCTATTACAAAGTCATCATAACCAAGGCAATGGTTACTATTGTCACAAGAAAGGATACAGAGGCCAATGCAATAAAATAGAGAATCTTCCCAAAAATCTACCCATATGGGGCCAATCCCTACCCAGTTATCCCAAGTGTGGTTTTATCAGCTAATGGTATTGAAATTGAATGTTCATGTTTTTATTAACATGGATCTCAAACCTTACATCAGAATACTTATAAAAATTTACTCAAGGTAGATAATAATTCTATATGTAAGAAGTAAATTGATAATGAGGTGAAAACAGAACAAAAATGTTGTGCTTTAATGGACAATGAATTCTTGGATATTTTCTTAATTTACATTTCAAATGTTATCCCCTTTCCCTGTTCCTCCCTGAACCCCCTACCCCATCCTCCCTGCCCCTGCCTCTATGAAGGTATTTCCCCACCCACCCACCCAGTCCTGCCTTCCTGCTCTCACATTGCCCTACACCGGGGCATCGAGCCTTCTCAAGACCAAGCACCTCTTCTTCCACTGATGCTTTACAACGCCATCCTCTGCTACACATATGGCTGGAGCCATGAGTCCCTCCGTGTGTACTCTTTGGTTGGTGGTTTAGTCCCTGGGAGTTCTGGAGGGGTCTGGTTGATTGGTATTGTTGTTCTTCCTATGGGGTTACAAACCCCTTCAGTTCCTTCAATTCTTTTCTAACTCCCCCCTGTGCTCAGTTCAATGGTTGGCTGTGAGCATCCACCTCTGTATTTGTCAGAGCCTCTCAGGAGATAGCTATATCATGCTCCTCTCATCATGCACTTCATGTCATTCACAATAGTATCTGCATTTGGTAACTGTACATGGGATAGATCCCCAGGTGGAGGAGTCTCTGGATGGCCTTTCCTTCAGTATTTCCTCCTGTGAGTATTTTGTTCCCCCTTCTAAGAAGGACTGAAGCATCCACACTTTGGTCTTCCTTCTTGAGCTTCATGTGGTCTGTGAATTGTATCTTAGGTATTACAAGCTTTTGGGCTAATATCCATTTCTCAGTGAGTGCATACCATATGTGTTCTTTTGTGACTGGGTTACCTCACTCAGGATGATATTTTCTAGTTCCAGCCATTTGCCTAAGAACTTCATGAATTCATTGTTTTTAATAGCTGAGTAGTACCCCACTGTGTAAGTGCACCACATTTTCTGTATCCATTCCTCTTTTGAAGGACATCTGGGTTCTTTCCAGCTTCCTGCTATTATAAATATGGCTGCTATGAACATAGTGGAACATATGTCCTTGTTATATATTGGAGCATCTTTTGGGTATATGCCCAGGAGTGGTATAGCTGGGTCCTCAGCTAATACTATGTCCAAATTTTCTGAGGAACTGCCAGACTGATGTCTGCAGTAGTTGTACTAGCTTGCAATCCCACCAACAATGGAGGAGTGTTCCTCTTTCACCACATCCTTGCCAGAATCTGCTGTTACCTGAGTTTTTGATCTTAGCCATTCTGACTGGTGTGAGGTATATTCTCAGGGTTGTTTTGATTTATATTTCCCTGATGACTAAGGATGTTGAACTTTTCTTTAGGTGCTTCTTGGCCAATCAATATTCCTCAGTTGAGAATTTTTTGTTTAGCTCTGTACCCAATATTTTAATAGGATTATTTGATTCTTGGGCATTTGACTTCTTGAGTATATATATATATATATATATATATATATATATATATATATATATATATAGTATATTAGCCATCTATTGGATGTAGGATTGGCAAAGTTATTTTCCCAATCTGTTGGTTACCAGTTTGTTCTATTGAGAGTGTCCTTTGCTTTACAGAAGCTTTTATGAGGTCTCATTTGTCTATTGTTGATCTTAGAACATAAGCAATTGGTGTTCTGTTCAGGGAATTTCCCCCTGTGCCCATGTGTTCAAGGCTCTTCCTTACTTTCTCTTCTATTAGTTTCCATGTATCTGGTTTTTTTGTGGAGGTTCTTGATCCACTTGGACTTGAGTGTTGTACAAGCAGATAAGAATGGATCGATTTGCATTCTTCTATATGCTAACTCCCAGTTAACCTGAACATAACATTTACAACTTTTAAAATTTGATAAATTTGGTTTTATCCAAAACTCCAAAACTAATTTTTATTTTGAAAATACTATTAAGAAAGCTAAAAGATAGGGTGGAGAGATGGCTCAGAGCTTAAGAGCACATGTTGCTTAAGTAAGGGACCTGGGCTCAGTTCCTAGTATCCAAATGGCAGCTCATAGCTATCTGTAACTTCAGTTAAAGCATGCCTGTACTCCTTGGGATTCAGCTCACATGTGGTGCACATAAACTCACACAAGTGCTCTCTCACACACATACACATAAAAGTGAATTCTAAAGGACAGTTAAAAGACAAACCACTGACTTCAATAAAGGTATATGCATAACACTTATCTGCCGTACATTCATACTCAATATACTTCTGGTACTCAATATCAAGAAGATCCATACATAATTCCAAATGGCCATGACATGAAAATTTTACAAATGAAAATACTCTGAGTACAGATGAGCACAGGAGCTATTCTTGCACTTACTTATTAGGGAAGTGCAAATAAACACCATAGTGAGTTAGTTCTACTTGCTTGATTGTGGCAACAATTAAAAAGATGACAGACTGCATGTTGGCAAGTGTTTAGAATGTCATGAAATCTCACTGTGGGAAGGGATGCAGAAGATTAGAGCTACTTTAGAAAACAAATAGAGCATTCTTTAGAAAGCAAGCACAGTACACACACAGCACAGCAACTACACTCCTGGATATCTATCAAACAGAAATAACAATAGGTGTCCACACAGACTGTCACTAAACATTTCCAGCAGCTCATTAAACAATAGGCTCAAGCTGTGGTCCATGTGATGTTAATGTACTTAAACTGAAGTGATGCTTAAGTATATTTGTGTAGTTGGCTCTTTCTTACATGTGTGCCATTGTCTTCAGAAGATATTCTACTCTGTAGTTTCTGTTCTATCAGCTTGGACTGCACAACAAAACTCACATGTCAGCCCAGACAACCTAAGCATGGTGATGAATCCTTATTATTATATGCTGCTGACTTTTGAGATACCTTGTTATGTAACACTATTGTGACATCTTCCTGTCCCTTCTCATTCTTTCCTTTTCCATTCCTAGGGGTTCTAGGAAAAGAAATCTTCCACTTCCACTATTATAATTGTCACCTCTAGGGAGAAGGCTACTCCATCTGCCTCCAGGCCTGTCTCCTCTGAGCTCTTGATTTTCACATGGTCTTTTCACAATGAGAATCCATTTTACAGAGAAAGAAAGAAAACATATGAAATAACATCGATAATAACACTAATAATGTGTTCACCTTTACATAATTAGTGTTCACTGAATGTTTTTTATTAAATGATAGGGAAACTGTAGTTATAATTTTATTGTGTTACTTAGAAAAACTTGCCCCCTGGAATGACAGTAGGTTCTTATTTTCCTATTGTACCTTGTCATTCAGAAAAGATTAGTTCCAAGATTCTAATTAATGGCCTCTTAATAAATAGTTGCCTAAGTCTTAACAATGTCTTTGGAAATCTAAGCACTTAGATTGGTTTGATTTAGATTTGGTATTTCATAGAATATTTATTTCCCTTACTTTTTGCAAAACGATTTTTTATTTTTTAATAGAAAGGAGTATAGATGTAGTAGCAATGCTTTATTAAAATAGATTTTAAAACATTTTTGTTGCTTGAATTGGGAGTATGTGAAGGCAATCTGCCAGTATACTCTATTATTGTAATGGGTTCAACAAATTAGGAAGGGACTGATTGCTGCAGTGTCACATGTGGGAAAATAACGAACATGAGTAAACTAATTAGGAGGTGAAGAAGACAAAGTTCTTTCTGAAATATTTTGAGGCTGGTGTAGATTAACTGTTCAACCAAAGACCTGTTGTGGTCTCCCTTTCTTCTATGACCCTATCTCAAATGGATCATCTCTATCAAACTTCCTTACCCCAATTCATCCCACTATCACAGCTTCAAGCTGAGTAGGCAGGGGAAACAAGTCCACAGAAAATTTTCTACCAGGCAACAAACAGCCATAATACTCTCCTAAAATCCAGAAAGGAAACAGAAAACAAGGAACAAAACTCCTACCAACAAAAGCAAACCAAGATATCAACACCTAGACCCATAATTATCTCAGGCCCTGGTGCCTAAATGCTCAGTTGCCTGCATAAAAACTCAATAACAAAAGCAATATTTCTCTACTATAGCCCAGCAACACTACTACAGGGCCATGAATATTCCAACATAGGTGAAGCCCAAGAAAAGATCTTAGGCCTGTCTGAAGAAGATAGAGGTTCTTAGTGAGGGAAAAGAATATATCCCTTAAAGAAGTCCTTGAAAACAAACAGTGAGAGGGAATGAAAAAAAAAACTGTTCAAGACCTAAAAATGGAAATAGAGTCAATAAAGAAAACCTAAACTGAAGGAATTCTGGAAAGGAAAAATTTAGGAATTCAAACAGGATCTACAGAAGCAAGCTTCACCAAAAAAATACAAGAGATGGAAGGGAGGATCTTAGGCATTGAAGGTCTGATAGAAGAAATGATATATATATGTCAAAGAAAATGTTTAATCTGAAAAAAACCTCTGATTCAAATCATCAAGGATATATGGGACACAATGAAAGGACAAAACCTAAGAATAATAGGAATAAGTGAAGGAGAAGAAACCCAGCCTAGAAAATATTATCAACAAAATTACAAAAGAAAATTTTCCTAACCCAAAGAATGAGATGCCTATAAAGGGACAAGGACCATAGAGTATCAAATAGATTGGACAAGAAAAGAAAGTCCCCTTAGCACATAATAATCAAAACACTAAATATACAAAAGAAAGAATATTAAAAGCTGCAATGGTAAAAAACCAAGTAACATATAAAGATTTATAAATACTAAATAATAACATGAGGAGCAAGTAACATATAGAATTATACCTGACTTCTCAATGGAGACTCTAGAAGTCAGAACAACCTGAAAAGGTTTTTTATAGACTCTAAGAGACCAAAGATGCCAGACCAGACTACTATACACAGCAAAACTTTCAGTCAACTTCAATGGAGAAAATAAGGTTTTCCATAATAAATTTAAATTTAATCAATATTTATCTATAAATCTAACACTTTAGAACTTGCTAAAAGAGAAATTCCAGGCTAAGGAAGTCAATTACAATCTTGAAAACACAGGGAGTATATTCTCAGATGAGAAAAATGAAAAGGGAAACACACACATATACATACGTACACACCACCAACAAAATAACAAGAATCAACAGTCATGGGTTGTTGATTTTTCTCAATATCAATGGTCTCAATTCCCTAATAAAAAGATGCAGACTAATAGAATAGATGTGAAAACAAGATCTATCTTTCTATGGCATCCAAGAAACACATTTCAATATCAAAGATAGACATTAAGTCAGTGTAAAAGGTTAGAAAAAAATATTCCAAGCAAATGGACCTAAGAAACAAGCTGGTGTAGCCATTTCAATATCTAACAAAATAGACTTTAAATTAATATTAATCAAAAGAGACAGGAAAGAATACTACATACTCACCAAAGGAAAAATTCACCAAGATAACATCTCAGTTTTTAGCATTTATGGTCTCAAACATAAGATACCAGAGTTTGTAAAAGAAATATGACTATGGCTGAAATCACATATTGATTCTCATACACTGATAATGTAGACTTCAATTCCCTCAATCTAGCCAATAGACAGGTTATATAGACAAAAACTAAATAGAAATGCTAGACCTAACAGATGTTATAAACCAAATGAACTCAACTGATATTTACAGAACATTTCACCCAAGCACAAAAGAATATACCTTCTTCTCTCTACCTCTTGGAACTTTCTCAAAAATTGATCATATACACAGGCAGATACAAACCAAGTCTCAACAGATACAAGAAAATTGAACTAACCCTCTGCATTCCATCAGGCCACCATGGATTAAAGCTGGATAATAACAACAACAGAAACAACAGAAAGCTTACAAACTCACAGAAATGGAACAAATCTTCACTGAATAAAAAGTGGGTCAAGACAGAAGTAAAGAAGCAAAGACTTTCTAGAATTAAAAAAGAAAAAGAATAAATAACATACATAAACTTATGGGACACAAGGAAAGAGGTTCTAAGAGGCACATTCATAACACTAAGTACCTACATAAAAAACATGGAAGGCCAACAAGCAGCTGAAAGAGTCAGAGGCAGATAGTTGCACCCAACCAATGGACAGAAGCAGCTGACCCCTGTTGTTGAATTAGGGAAAGATTGAAAGAAGCTGAGGAGGAGGGCGACCATGCAGGAGGACCAGCAGTCTCAAATAATCTGGACACCCGAGATCCCTCAAACACTGGACCACAAACCAGGCAGCATATAACAACTGATATAAGGCCACCAACACACATACAGCAGAGAACTGCTGGGTCTGTGTTCATTCAGAGATGATGCACCTAACCTTCAAGAGACTGGAGACCCCAGGGAGTTTAGAGGTCAGGTGGGGTGGGAGGTGGGAACATCCATGTGGAGACAGGATGGGGAAGAGGTATGGGATGTAGAGCAGTATGAGGGTGGACGGGGGGGGGAGTAAAATATGGAGTGTAAAATAAACAAATAAATAAAATTTAAAAACATGGAAGGATCTCATGCTGGCAACTTAACATATTTGAAAGCTCAAGGGGGGAAATCACACTGCAAAGGAGTACATGACAAGAAATAATTAAACTCATGGCTAAAAAAAAAATCAATAAATAGAAACAAAGAGAGCAATGTAAAGAATCAATGAAACAAAAAGTTAGTTCTTTGGGAAAATCAGTAAGATTGACAAACCTTTACTGAAATTAACTAAAAGGTAGAGAGAATAAACAAATTAACAAAATCAGAAGTGAAAAGGAGGCATAACAACAGATACCAAGGAAATCCAGACAATATTAAGCAGATACTTTAAAAACCTGTACTCCATTGAATTGCAAAATCTGAAAGAAATGATTAATTTTCTTAATAGGTCCCTCTTACCAAAGTTAAATAAAGACCATATAAGTAATTTTAAATAGACTTATAACCCCTAGTAAAATAGAAGTGGTAATTAACAATCTTCTAAGCAAAAATCAATCAATCAAACAAACAAAAACCAACCACCAAACAAACAAAGGCAGAACAAAATTCTCAGGGCCAGATAGTTTAGAATAGAATTCTACCAGTCTTTCAAAGAAGAGTTAGTACCAATACTTCTCAAATTATCCCACAAAATAGAAAAATTGTTGAATTTATTTTATGAGGTCACAGTTACTTTGATACTCAAATCATGTAAAAGTCTAACAAAGGAAGTGAATTGCAGACCAATTTCTCTTACAAACATAGAAACAATAGTACTCAATAAAATATTTGAAAATCAAATCCAAGCACACATCAAAAAGATCATCCAACATGACCAAGATTTCATTCCAGATTAAGGAATGATTCAAAATACAAAAATGAAAAAACAATGCAATCTACCATACAAACAAACTTAAAGAAAAAAAAATCACATGGTCATCTCATTAGATACAGAATTATCTAATTAGGGATACAATGGACATACTCCAAGATAATAAAGGCAGTTTTTAGCAAGCCAATAGTCAATATCAACTTAAATTGAGAGAAACTTAAAAGCAATTCTACTAAAATCAGGCATAAGACAAAACCGCCCATTCTCTCCATAGCTATTCAATATAGTACTCAAAGTCTTAGCTAGAACAATAAGAAAACTGAAGGAGGTCAAGGGATTAAAAATTGAAACGGAAGAAATCAAAGTAATTTTTGTTCGCAGAAGATATAATAATGTACATAAGTGACCCCAAAAATTCTACTGGATGACTCCTCCATCTGAACCCTTTCAGCAAAATAGCTGAATACAAAATTAACTCACAAAAATCAGTAGACTCCCCCATACACAAATGACAAGCAGGCTGAGAAGGAAATCAGGCAGCCAGTATCTTTCACAATAGCCTCAAGTATATTTAAAATATCTTGGGGTAACTTTATTTATTTATTTTTTTGATTTTCAATATTTTTATTACATATTTTCCTCAATTACATTTCCAATGCTATCCCAAAAGTCCCCCATAGCGCCCCCCACTTCCCTACCCACCCATTCCCATTCTTTTGGCCCTGGCATTCCCCTATATTGGGGCATATAAAGTTTGCAAGTCCAATGGGCCTCTCTTTCCATTGATGGCCGACTAGGCCATCTTTCGATACATATGCAGCTAGAGACAAGAGCTCCGGGGTTCTGGTTAGTACATCATGTTGTTCCAACAATAGGGTTGCAGATCCCTTTAGCTCCTTGGGTACTTTCTCTAGCTTCTCCATTGGGAGCCCTGTGATACATCCAATAGCTGACTGTGAACATCCACTCCTGTGTTTGCTAGGCCCCGGCATCGTCTCACAAGAGACAGCTATATTTGGGTCCTTTCAGCAAAATCTTGCTAGTGTATGCAATGGTGTCAGCGTTTAGAAGCTGATTATGGGATGGATCCCTGGATACGGCAGTCTCTAAATGGTCCATCCTTTCATCACAGCTACGAACTTTGTCTCTGTAACTCCTTCCATGGGTGTTTTGTTCCCAATTCTAAGAAGGGGCACAGTGTCCACACTTTGGTCTTCATTCTTCTTGAGTTTCATGCGTTTAGCAAATTGTATCTTATATCTTGGGTATCCTAAGTTTTGGGCTAATATCCACTTATCAGTGAATACATATTGTGTGAGTTCTTTTGTGATTGTGTTACTTCATTCAAGATGATGCCCTCCAGGTCCATCCATTTGGCTAGGAATTTCATAAATTCATTCCTTTTAATAGCTGAGTAGTACTCCATTGTGTAAATGTACCATAATTTCTGTATCCATTCCTCTGTTGAGGGACATCTGGGTTCTTTCCAGCTTCTGGCTATTATAAATAGGGCTGCTATGAACATAGTGGAGCATGTGTCCTTTTTACCTGTTGGGACATCTTCTGGATATATGCCCAGGAGAGGTATTGCTGGATCCTCCGGTAGTACTATGTCCAATTTTTCTGAGGAACCGCCAGACTGATTTCCAGAATGGTTGTAGAAGCTTGCAATCCCACCAACAATGGAGGAGTGTTCCTCTTTCTCCACATCCTCGCCAGCATCTGCTGTCACCTGAATTTTTGATCTTAGCCATTCTGACTGGTGTGAGGTGGAATCTCAGGGTTGTTTTGATTTGCATTTCCCTGATGATTAAGGATGTTGAACATTTTTTCAGGTGTTTCTCTTCCATTCGGTATTCCTCAGGTGAGAATTCTTTGTTCAGTCTGAGCCCCATTTTTTAATGTGGTTATTTGACTTTCTGGAGTCCACCTTCTTGAGTTCTTTATATATATTGGATATTAGTCCCTTATCTGATTTAGGATAGGTGAAGATCCTTTCCCAATCTGTTGGTGTTTTTTTGTCTTATTGATGGTGTCTTTAGCCTTGCAGAAGCTTTGTAGTTTCATGAGGTCCCACTTGTCAATTCTCGATCTTACAGCACAAGCCATTACTGTTCTATTCAGGAATTTTTCCCCTGTGCCCATATCTTCAAGGCTTTTCCCCACTTTCTCCTCTATAAGTTTCAGTGTCTCTGGTTTTATGTGTAGTTCCTTTATCCACTTAGACTTGACCTTAGTACAAGGAGATAGGAATGGATCGATTCACATTCTTCTACATGTTAACAACCAGTTGTGCCAGCACCATTTGTTGAAAATGCTGTCTTTCTTCCACTGGATGTTTTTAGCTCCCTTGTCGAAGATCAAGTGACCATAGGTGTGTGGGTTCATTTCTGGGTCTTCAATTCTATTCCATTGGTCTATTTGTCTGTCACTATACCAGTACCATGCAGTTTTTATCACAATTGCTCTGTAGTAGAGCTTTAGGTCCGGCATGGTGATTCCACCAGAGGTTCTTTTATCCTTGAGAAGAGTTTTTGCTATCCTAGGTTTTTTGTTATTCCAGATGAATTTGCAGATTGCACTTTCTAATTCATTGAAGAATTGATTTGGAATTTTGATGGGCATTGCATTGAATCTGTAGATTGCTTTTGGCAAGATAGCCATTTTTACAATGTTGATCCTGCCAATCCATGAGCATGGGAGATCTTTCCATCTTCTGAGATCTTCTATAATTTCTTTCTTCAGAGACTTGAAGTTTTTATTATACAGATCTTTCACTTCCTTAGTTAGAGTCACGCCAAGATATTTTATATTATTTGTGACTATTGAGAAGGGTGTTGTTTCCCTAATTTCTTTCTCAGCCTGTTTATTCTTTGTGTAGAGAAAGGCCATTGATTTGTTTGAGTTAATTTTATATCCAGCTACTTCACCGAAGCTGTTTATCAGGCTTAGGAGTTCTCTGGTGGAATTTTTTGGGTCACTTATATATACTATCATATCATCTGCAAAAAGTGATATTTTGACTTCATCTTTTCCAATTTGTATCCCTTTGATCTCCTTTTGTTGTCAAATTGCTCTGGCTAGGACTTCAAGTACAATGTTGAATAGGTATGGAGAAAGTGGACAGCCTTGTCTAGTCCCTGATTTTAGAGGGATTGCTTCAAGCTTCTCACCATTTACTTTGATGTTGGCTACTGGTTTGCTGTAGATTGCTTTTATCATGTTTAGGTATGGGCCTTGAATTCCTGATCTTTCCAAGACTTTTATCATGAATGGGTGTTGGATCTTGTCAAATGCTTTTTCCGCATCTAACGAGATGACCATGTGGTTTTTGTCTTTGAGTTTGTTTATATACTGGATTACGTTGATGGATTTCCGTATATTGAACCATCCCTGCATCCCTGGGATGAAACCTACTTGGTCAGGATGGATGATTGTTTGATGTGTTCTTGGATTCGGTTAGCAAGAACTTTATTGAGGATTTTTGCATCAATATTCATAAGGGATATTGGTCTGAAGTTTTCTATCTTTGTTGGGTCTTTTTGTGGTTTAGGTATCAGAGTAATTGTGGCTTCATAGAATGAGTTGGGTAGAGTACCTTCTGTTTCTATTTTGTGGAATAGTTTGTGAAGAACTGGGATTAGATCTTCTTTGAAGGTCTGATAGAACTCTGCACTAAACCCATCTGGTCCAGGGCTTTTTTTAGTTGGGAGACTATTAATGACTGCTTCTATTTCTTTGGGGGATATAGGGCTGTTTAGATCATTAACCTGATCTTGATTCAACTTTGGTACCTGGTATCTGTCTAGGAACTTCTCCATTTCATCCAGGTTCTCCAGTTTTGTTGAGTATAGCCTTTGGTAGAAGGATCTGATGGTGTTTTGGATGTCTTCAGGATCTGTTGTTATGTCTCCTTTTTCATTTCTGATTTTGTTAATTAGGATGCTTTCCCTGTGCCCTCTAGTGAGTCTGGCTAAGGGTTTATCTATCTTGTTGATTTTCTCAAAGAACCAGCTCCTTGATTAGTTGATTCTTTGAATAGTTTTTCTTGTTTCCACTTGGTTGATTTCGCCCCTGAGTTTGATTATTTCCTGCCGTCTACTCCTCTTGGGTGAATTTGCTTCCTTTTGTTCTAGTGCTTTTAGGTATGTTGTCAAGCTGCTAATGTGTGCTCTCTCTAGTTTCCTTTTGGAAGCACTCAGAGCTATGAGTTTTCCTCTTAGAAATGCTTTCATTGCGTCCCATAAGTTTGGGTATGTTGTGGTTTCATTTTCATTGAACTCTAAAAAGTCCTTAATTTCTTTCTTTATTCCTTCCTTGACCAAGGTATCATTGAGAAGAGTGTTGTTCAGTTTCCACGTGAAGGTTGGCTTTCTATTATTTATTTTGTTATTGAAGATCAGCTTTAGTCCATGGTGATCTGATAGGATGCATGGGACAATTTCAATATTTTTGTATCTGTTGAGGCCTGTTTTGTGACCAATTATGTGGTCAATTTTGGAGAAGGTACCATGAGGTGCTGAGAAGAAGGTATATCCTTTTGTTTTAGGATAGAATGTTCTGTAGATATCTGCCAGATCCATTTGATTCATAATTTCTCTTAGTTTCTCTGTGTCCCTGTTTAGTTTCTGTTTCCATGATCTGTCCATTGGTAAAAGTGGTGTGTTGAAGTCTCCCACTATTATTGTATGAGGTGCAATGTGTGCTTTGAGATTTACTAAAGTTTCTTTAATGAATGTGGCTGCCTTTGTATTTGGAGCATAGATATTCAGGATTGATAGTTCCTCTTGGAGGATTTTACCTTTGATGGATATGAAGTGCCCCTCCCTGTCTTTTTTAATGACTTTGGGTTGGAAGTCAATCTTATCAGATATTAGAATGGCTACTCCAGCTTGTTTCTTCCTACCATTTGCTTGGAAAATTGTTTTCCAGCCTTTCATTCTGAGGTAGTGTGTATGTTTTTCTCTGAGATGAGTTTCCTGTAAGCAGCAAAATGTTGGGTCTTATTTGTGTAGGCAGTTTGTTAGTCTATGTCTTTTTATCTGGGAGTGGAGTCCATTGATATTAAGAGATATTAAGGAAAAGTAATTGTTGTTTCCTGTTATTTTTGTTGTTAAAGTTGGCATTCTGTTCTTGTGGCTGTCTTCTTTTAGGTTTGTTGAGGGATTACCTTCTTGTTTTTTCTAAGGTGTGGTTCCCGTCCTTGTATTGGTTTTTTTCTGTTATTATCCTTTGAAGGGCTGGATTTGTGGTGAGATAATGTGTGAATTTGGTTTTGTCGTGGAATACTTTGTTTTCTCCATCTACGTTAATTGAGAGTTTGGCTGGGTATAGTAGCCTGGGCTGGAATTTGTGTTCTTTTAGTGTCTGTATAACATCTGTCCAGGATCTTCTGGCTTTCATAGTCTCTGGTGAAAAATCTGGTGTAATTCTGATAGGCTTGCCTTTATATGTTACTTGGCCTTTTTCTCTTACTGCTTTTAGTATTCTATCTTTATTTAGTGCATTTGTTGTTCTGATTATTATGTGTTGGGAGGTATTTCTTTTCTGGTCCAGTCTATTTGGAGTTCTGTAGGCTTCTTGTATGTTCATGGGCATCTCTTTCTTTAGATTTGGGAAGTTTTCTTCTGTAATTTTGTTGAAGATGTTTGCTGGTCCTTTGAGTTGAAAATCTTCATTCTCACCCACTCCTATTATCCGTAGGTTTGGTCTTCTCATTGTGTCCTGGATTTCCTGGATGTTTTGAGTTAGGACCTTTTTGCGTTTTACATTTTCCTTGATTGTTGTGCAGATGTTCTCTATGGAATCTTCTGCACCTGAGATTCTCTCTTCCATCTCTTGTATTCTGTTGCTGATGCTCGTATCTATGGTTCCAGATTTCTTTCCTAGGGTTTCTATCTCCAGTGTTGCCTCATTTTGGGTTTTCTTTATTGTGTCTACTTCCCTTTTTAGGTCTAGTATGGTTTTGTTCATTTCCATCATCTGTTTGGATGTGTTTTCCTGTTTTTCATTAAGGACTTCTACCTGTTTGATTATGTTATCCTGTTTTTCTTTAAGGATTTGTAACTCTTTAGCAGTGTTCTCCTGCAATTCTTTAAGGGATTTTTGTGCTTCCTCTTTAATGTCTTCTACCTGTTTACCAGTGTTCCTTTGTATTTCTTTAAGTGTGTTATGAAAGTCCTTCTTGAAGTCCTCTACCATCATCAGGAGATATGCTTTTAGATCCGTGTCTAGCTTTTCCGCTGTGTTGGGGTGCCCTTGACTGGGCGAAGTGGGAGTGCTGGGTTCTGATGATGGTGAGTGGTCTTGGTTTCTGTTAGTAAGATTATTACGTTTACCTTTCGCCATCTGGTAATCTCTGGGGTTAGTTGTTGTCGTTGTCACTGTTTAAAGATTGGAGCAGAAGCTGTGTTCCACTCACCAGCAGTCTCAAAATCCTGTGGCGGGGGTCGTGGGTAGCTGGCGGGTGTCAGGAGACCCTGCGCTCTAGCTACCCTGGTGCTGATCCGGCCGGATGAGGCCTGTGGCCCTACTCAGGCCGGTTTCTGCTTCCCTAACTAATGCAGTCTCAGGTCCCGTGGGCAATTGGATTGGAGCAGAAGCTGTGTTCCACTCACTTGGGGTAACTTTAACCAAGCAAGTGAAAGATTTCTATAATAAAAAACTTCAAGTCTTTGAAGAAAGAAATTGAAGGAGATAACAGAAGATGGAAAGATCTCTTATGCTTATTGATTGGTAGGATTAACATAGTAAAAATTGCCATCCTACCAAAAACAATCTACACAATCAGTGCCACCCCCATCAAAATTTCTACACAAGTCTTTACATATCTTTAAAGGACAATTCTCAGCTTCACATGAATAAACAAACAAACAAACAAACCCAGGATAGCTAAACGAATCCTGAACAATAAAAGAACTGCTGGAGGTCTCAACATTTCTGATTTCAAGTTGTACTACAAAGCGATAGCAATAAACAGCATGGTACTGGCATAAAAACAGCCACGTTGATCAATGGAATCGAATTGAAGGCCCAGTTATAAATCTGTACACTTATCAACACCCGAATTTTGATAAAGAAGCCATAAATATACATTGGAAAAAAAGGTGGCATCTTGGATGCTACTCAAGCTGGATATCTGCATGTAGAAGCTCATACTTATCACTTGGCACAAAATTACTAAAGGATCAAAGACTTCAACATAAACCAAATATACTGAACCCAATAGAAGAAAAAGTGAGAATAACCTTGAACTCATGGGTACAGGAGACAACTTACTGGAGAGAAGACCATTATTGCCGGCACTAATATCAATAATTAGTAAATAGGACCTCATGAAACTGAAAACCTTGTGTATGGTAATGGACACTATCAATCAGACAAGGTGGTAGCCTACAGAATAGAAGAGATTTTCACCAACTCCACATGTGAGAGATGAATAATATTCAAAATATATAAAGAACTCCAAAAACTAGGTATCAACCAACCAATCCAATTAAAAATGGGGGCATGGATCTAAACAGAGAATTTTCAATAGCGGAAACTCAAGCTGTTGAGAAACACTTAAAGAAATGTTCAGTGTCCTTTTCCACAAGAGAAATGCAAATCAAAATGACTTTGAGATTCCATCTTTTACCTATCAGGATGACTAGGATCAATAACAGAAATGACAGTTCACATTGATGAGGATGTAGAACAAAGGGACCACTCCTCTATTGCTGGTAAGAGTGTAAACTAGTACAGTCACTATGAAAATCAGTACGGTGGTTCTTCAGAAAGGTGGGAATCAATCTACCTAAAAAACCAGCTAAACCATTCCTGAGCATATACCGGAAGGACACCCCATCCTATCACAAGGGCACTTTCTCAACCATGTTCATTGCAGCTTTCCTCATGATAGCTAGAAACTGGAAACATCCTAGATGTCTTCCAACTGAAAAATCAATAGAAAAACGTGGTACATTTACACAATGGAGAAACAAGTTGTTTATAAAAAGAAAATGACATCATGAGATTTTTCGGACAAATGGATAGAACTAGAAAAAGAAAAGTATACTGAGTGAGGTAACCTAGACTCAGAAAGATAAATATGGTATTTATTTGCTTATATGTGGATTTTAAATAAATAATAGCCATGCTGCAATTCATAGACCCAGGGAGATTATATAGAGAAGGCACTTGGGGCATATGCATACATATCCCCAGGAAGGCAAAGTAGAATAGAGTTATGGATAGATTGGAGGCAGAAAGAAGAGAGGTTGAATGGAATGAGAGAGTATGGGGTGCGATGACTGGGATTGGGGGCATTTGGAGAGTGGTGTAGATACCTGGTGTACTAGAAACTTCCTAGAATCTATGAAGGTGATCTTAATGAGAACTCCTAGTAATGGGGCAATAATAGTGGGTATCAATTTTTAACTGGTTATCTCTGGTAGACAGGTACGGCTTCAAATGGTGGGACTGGGTTGCATTCAATTGAATTATTGGCCATGGTAGTCCCATGGAAATCCCCAACAACCTAAGCTGATGCTAATACAAAGGATTGCTCTCCATATACAGTAGGCCCCGATTGATGACAATAACATCCATACAACCAATTGAACATGGAGAAGAACTGGTGCCTCCATGGAACCTGAATCCCTAAATTTTAGTCTCTTTGGTGTGGGAAGGTCCTCTGTAGCATACTGAAAGGGAAACATGGACACCAAACATTCATACAAAGGATATACTACAATCTGTCCTGCCTTCAAAATATGCCAGGGCAATGGTGACAGACAGTGTGGGAGTAGCTAACCAGTGTCTCTTTTGACTTAAGGTCTACTCTGTGAGAAGAAACCCATACCTGACATTGCTTGGGTAACCAAGAACCAGAAATTAGAGATGCCAGAGACCTGGGGTAAAACCAAATACTTCTGGTCTAAAAAGAAGTAACACTAATGATATTCTCTACTCATAGATCAGAACCCTATTCAGGTATCCCCTTGCAGCAGATGGGGGAAAATGCAGAGACCCACAGTCAGATATTATGCAGAGGAGAGGGAAGAGGGGAGAGGGGAGAGAGAGAGGGGAGAGAGAGGGGGGAGAGAGAGAGGGAGAGAGAGAGAGAGAGAGAGAGAGAGAGAGAGAGAGAGAGAGAGAGGGGGGGGGGGAGAGAGAGAGAGAGAGAGAGAGAGAGAGAGAGAGAGAGAGAGAGAGAGAGAGCGCTCAGAATACATAGCTCTAAATGGGATGTCTCCACCAAATCCCTCCTCTCCTCTCAGGGTTCAGGGAACCTTGAGAAAGGAGTGTGAGAGCCAGAGGAGATTGGGAACACCAGGAAAACAAGGCATGGTAAGTCACCTGGGCAAAACTCATTTCTTAGTTAGGGTTTTCTGCTGTGAACAAATACCATGACCAAGGCAACTTTTATAAGAACAACATTCAATAGAGACTGGCTTACAGGCTCAGAGATTCAGTCCATTATAATCAAGGTGGGAGCATGGCAGCATCCAGGCAGGCATGGTGGCAGGAGGAGCTGAGAGTTCTACAGCTTGATCTGAAGGCTGCTAGCAGAATACTGACTTTCAGGCAGCTAGGATAAGGGTCTTAAAGCCTCCATACACAGTGACATACTTATTCCAACAAGGCCATACCTTCTAATAGTGCCACTCCCTGGGCCAAGCATATAAAAACCATCACAACTCATATGAACTCACAGAGACTAAAGTAGCAAGAACAGTGTGTGTACATACTCTAGGATAGCTAGCTCATGAGCTTCCAAAGGATTAAACTGTGTCCGCCTCTTATATTACTATAGAATATAGTACCACTATAGAATATAATGCACCAGGTCCTCTGCACATACATTATGGCTTTCCATTTACTGTTTTTATGGGGCACCTGACTGTGAACAAATGTGTCTCTGATTCTTGTGCCTTATCTTGGGCTCTTTTCTTTCTCTTGAATTGTCTTATCCAACTTCAACCTGATGTTGTTGTTGTTATTTTAATCTCATCTTATATTTCATTTTGTTATATTTTGTTGTTAGCTCTTAGAGACTTGTTCTTTTCTAATGAAAGACAGAGAGGGAGTGGGTGCAAATGGGAGAAGAGGTGGGGAGAAACTGAGAGGAGTAGAGCAAGGGGAAACTCTAATCAGGATATATCATATGAGAAAAGAATCTATTTTTTTAATAAAAGCTGGAAAATAAAATAAAAAGAGAAAAATAAGGTTAGGGCCGGGAATGTGGATCATCAGGTAAAGGAGGTTGCTGTGTGCAGGCTGAATGACTTGAAATTGGGCCTAGAATCCACATAGAAGCTAGACATGGTACACACTTGTCATCTAGCATTTCTATAGTAATATAAGAGGCAGACACAGTTGAATCCTTTGGAAGCTCATGAGCTAGCTATCCTAGAGTATGTACACACACCAGCAAGAAACAGGAGAGACTCTGCCTCAAAATAAAGTGGTGAGTGCAAACTGTCATGAAAGTTGTCCTCTGCCCTCCACATGTGTGCTGTGATACATCACACACACACCCTCACAAATACACATACATACATAATAAATACATAATACATACATAATACATATATTCATACATATATACACACATCACACACATGCCCTCACAAATAAACACATACATACATACATACATACATACATACATACATATGTACATACATCACACGCACAATACAGAAAAGAAACTAGATTTTATTAAATGATTTAATTTTTTTAGAATAGTAACTGTGGTGGTATGAATACAATGGCCCCCATAGACCCATAGGGAGTGTCACTATTAAGAGGTATGACCTTGTTGTGTGTCATTGTGGGGCAGGCTTTGAGTTTTCATATGCTCAGCGTACACCTGTGTGATACACAGTCTTTTGTTGCTTGCAGATCAAGATGTAGAACTCTTGGTTTCTACTCCAGCACCATGTCTGCCTGCATGCCACCATGTTTCCTGCCATGCTGATAATGGACTAGAGCTCTGAAACAGTAAGCAGGCACCAATGAAATGTTTTCCTTTATGAAAGTAACTGTGGTCATGGTGTCTCTCCACAGAAATGGAAACCCTAACAAGACAGTAATTGATTTAGTATAAGCTTGCGAAGGTAGGACAGAATTTCTAAGAACTCAGCTGTTGTTCCCTGTTATGAATATCTTGTGTGACTATAATACATTTGTTACAAATAGTGAACCAACATTGGCACACCAGTGCTGAATGCCACGATTTATTCAAATTTTATTATTTTTGATCTAAGGTCCTCTTTTGATTTTGGTATGCCATTGAGTTTACTGTGTTCCACTCATCTGCGATGTCTCCTTGGGCTCCTTTTGGCTGTGTCAGTTTCCTTAGGCTTTGTCTGCTGTGTGCTCTACTCTTTTACAGATTCTCAAAGACACCCAGAGAAGTGAGTTTTGATGTGCCTTTTACAGTGTACTAGCTACAGTCTAGGCCTAAAGGTCTGGTCCTATGAGCCCAGCAGATTTGAGGGCAATGCTCAGACTTAAGACTAATGATGTCATATGGCATTGCTTGTGGCATACGATGAGTTTATTGCTTTAGATTTATACTTTTCATTTTTGAGGAACGGGGAAGGTAGAGTTTGGGGATGGGAGTAGTTCTGCATCTTTCACACTTACAGACCTACACCAAGAAGTGAGGTTGTCTTGGTGGTACAACACTCTAGCTCCTTCAAGTACCCAAATGACTGCAAAAATCATATGCAATGTCTTTTCTTTCCTTTTTTTGGTACTCACCACAAACCATGAGTTATGAATAGAATAAAAACTGGAAGTGAATTACATTGGCAAGAAAATAATTGGCATTCTCTGAGGAAAGTTGACTTTTCTCACTGAGAATTTCTGGTTGCCAAAGCATGTACCATCAGAGCTACAGCAGATTGAGTGAAGGGTGGGCTAGAAGCAAGACATTAGGCAGCTTCTGCAACTTTCACACTCATCTGTGTTGTTCTATAGCCTGGAATGTGTCTTTAGAACCAAAGGTTCTCAAGAAAAAAAAATCTTCCCTTAAAGCAGTTAGAAAGGGTTTGGCCTTGATAAACCTGTTTGGATTTATGCCTCCATACCCAGGGAGAAGAAAGTTCTATTGTTTCTATTTCCAGTTTGTGGATTTTGTTGTTGTTCTTTGAAATAAACACAAAGGCCATCAATACTCAATTGTCTTCACCAAATAGCTGATGATGGAAGGTTTGTAATGAGAAGGAGAGAACAAGAAGAGAGGTCAACAGCAGAGAAGACATACAGCCTTATATTACCTAGGTGTCTGGCAAAGAATGGAATCATCAAGATGGAGATAGGGATAGGTGGATGATAGATAGATAGATAGATAGATAGATAGATATGAGCTTATAATTAATTGCCTCGTTTAATTATGAAGAATGACTATTCTCATGATAGTTGGCAAGTGGGAACTCCAACAGGCCCAAATGATGAGTCTTTGATCTCCACTGATAACCATGCTGGTGATTCTAGCAGCACACTTGCAAGATGGCTGGTGGGCTCAGGTCAGTGTTGTGGGCCAGCTTTAATCAGGATCAGATGAAGTGGGGATTGAGACACCTCAGAGTTGGGGGAAGATTCCTCCTCAAATTTGAGGTGACTTCTAGAAGCTTCTTTCATGAAGGCAGGTTAAGCTAGTTTTATAAAGTGAAATTGATTTTAAGGCTTCTGAGGGTTATATGTATACTGATATCTTTCCTGGAAATCTCTGGATAGTATTGGAAACTTTGGATCAGTTCGTAACATACTTGTAAGAAACCTGCAGTATAACCCTGTAATACAGTTGAGTGGGCCTGTGATTTTCACTGTTCTCACAGCCTTCTCAAGTATCATGACACTATATGGTCTGAATCCAAAGACCCAAAACAACCAGAAATGCAACACTGAAGCTCCGGGTTGAAGGGCAGAAAGCTTGAGACCCAAAGAACAGCTGATGTTACAAAGTCTAAAATTAGATAAGATGTCCAACTCAAGGACCATCAGGAAGGATCAGCTGCATTTTAACAGTAGGGCTGGAGAGTCTACATTTCCATTCTGTCTGGGCATTCAACTCAAAAGAGGAGGCATGACCCCTTTACAGAGAACAATCTGCTTCACTCAGCTTACCAATTCAACATTAATTCATTCAGAATAGTCTCATAGGTGCATTTAGAATAATCTGATCAAGTGTCTAGGTTACCTTTGGTCCCCTTAAACTAATACTCCAAAAGAACCAACTCAGACCTTCTGCCTGGAAGTTTTCAGTGGAAAGAGCAAGGCCCTGGGAGAAATATCCAAGAGTAAAGGGAAGAGATGGGTCAGTTACCCAAAGGGCCTATGTGTAAATATGACCAGAAAGCCACATATGTTATCATGGTAAATGAAGCTTTATAAATCTAGTTTGTATGGTTTGGCTATAAAAGGACAAATAGAGGATATGAAAAATGAGGACATTTCATTCCTCCAAAACTATGCCCTAAACGAACCTCTGAAATACAGGCAACACCCCAATCGAAGCCAGTTTTCCACAAAGCATATTTGATAGCTCAAATATATGTTAATTCATAGGATATGAGAGATGACACACTTATCACTAATGTTAGCTGCCTAGAATTTATGCCTAGATATAGCAATTCTGGCAAAATGCTAAGGAGCAGGACAATGCCCCATGGGCCTGAGGCCAATTAAGCCCCTATCATGAAGCAGCTGCTTCAGTGAACAGAAGTGAATGAATGGATAGGTGGCCATTGAATTCTTCAGAAATGGAAGTTTCCTTAGACCACCCATAGCTCTGCTGCCTAGGGCTCTGGTGCACAGGGCTGCTCCCAGGCTTGTGCAGCTACAGCAAGGCTTCCCATGTTCTGTGAAGGCTTTTACAGTCATTGCCAAAGCTACACCAGATGTCAGTCCTGACTGCAGAGAAGGGAGCAATGGGGTCATGCAGATTCAATGATACTCCCCAAAGCAGTGAGCACACCAAACCCACAGTATTGTGACAAGGCTATTTCATCCTAATTTCCTAAGACACAAAGTTAATCTGAATATAAAATGTACAAAGCAAAACAAACAAAAAACCATAAAATCAGGAACACATCATAGCATTACTGTAGTATTCAGGCACACAAAGTTGCTGAGGCCAGGAGACTAAGATGTAACATTCAGTAATGCCAGACTGACCAGGATCATAGAGAACATCACTTGGTTGAAATGCATAGGATATGGTGTCTTTAGGGGAGCCTGGATCCAGGAGAGAAGCTTTTTAGTAAACATCTGCTCATTGTTTCTGGGTCATTTTCCTCCCTATGGTATAGGGGCTATGTAAAAATAGAAGCATTGGTGTTCAGAAGGCTGGAACTTGGATCCCAACTGGGTCACCTACTGGGACCTTGAACAAATTCCTTAATGTTTTGGTTCTTAAAATTGTTAGTTTTCTTACCCAAATTTTCCCTTCCAGCTTAGTTCAGATCTTATATTTCTGGCTATGACTTTACATACTGGCAAGAGTTAGATGTTTTGAGGGACATTTCCCCAAAATCACACAGCCAACCAGCAATTATTAACCTGGGCACCATTTGGACAGCAAACTACTGGATGAGCATTGAAGAAGCAATTTCTTAACAAATTAATAAGCAGACAAACAGAAGCATGAATGTGGACAGCTGAGAGAAGGCACAGGGATAGGGAAGCATAAGAAACATCCATCGCCTCTCCTCAAGTAAGTCTCTTAAATGAAAAGTCACAATTGCCCATGGCTTCTGAGGCTATAAATTGTGGCCCCTTGTGATATCAAACTTCCTTGAAAGGTCATTGAAAAAAGGATCCTCACACGCTGACTGGGATTACCTGGGGGAAATCACATCTCTGCAGTGCATATGAAGGGAACTAGAGGGATGGAGAGTGGATGAATGAATGGCAGTTTCTTAACCCATCAGCCAGAGGAACAGGTCGGGCTTTAGGGGGGAGAACACATTCCTTTGGGCTTCAGTGGTCAGTTGATGAGGCCACCCCAGGTTATATCACAGCCTTCGTGTGTTGGGGGAGACTCTTCAGATGTTTGTGATGCATGCTTCCATTCCTGCTATCACTCACATCCTGACACATGAGTAGATGAGAGCTCATTTATTCTCTGACTTAGGGATCAGTGTCGGAAAAGAGCTAAGAAGAGTATCTGGCCTGACTCATTCATGTTATAGATGGGGACCTGGAGACCTGAAGAGGAGGGAGGTGATTTTTCATTAAGAAACTCAGAAGGCTGCCTTTGCCTCCTTCTCTGTGGTGGCCAGGCTAACTGTGCCAAATGCTCACCTCCGAGGAGGCTGCAGGGAGATGACCGGTGTCTAACTGGTATGTATCTGTCAAATGGAAGGAAGGCCAGATGTGTCTCTTGGTGCATTCCTTTATTATTATCCCTTTGAGGAAAGATTTCCTGAGGTTCTTCACCAAATCTCTCTCATCCCCTCAACCCAGAATAAGGAGAGAATGATGAATACCTAGGCATTGGGTAATTTCAACGTGCTTTCTCGTGGACCACGGATTTGGGTCTTCATGGAGAGGGTAGTATTGGACATGGAGGTATCTGCTTTGTAGATGGATTGTCCTGTAGGAGTGGTGCACAGTCCTGTGCATCATTTAAAAGCTTAAATGAATCATCTTCATCTATTTCCCATCCATCTAAGGAATTCACTAAATCATCAAGGAGTAATCTAAAGGTCTCTTATTTTCCAGTTCTCACACCTACATAGAGCTTCCTGGTCCTTATTTTATTTTATTTTATTTTATTTTATTTCTGTCTTAGTTCCTTTCTTTCATCAATTTGTCTATGCACTTTATATCCCCATCTCAGCCCTGCCTCCCTCCTCTCTTCCCAGTCTCACCCCCACAAGCCACTTCTCCCATTACCTCCTCCTCCTTCTCACTCCCCCATGGGTAACAACTTGCTCTGGTACATCACATCGCAGCAGAAGTAAGCACATCTTCTCCCACTGAGGCCTGACCAAGCAGTCCAGCTAGGGAGAAGGGATCCAAAGGCAGACAGAAGTCAGAGACAGCCCCTGCTCCAACTGTTAGGGGACCCATAGGAAAATCAAGCTGCACACCTGCTACAAATGTGTGTGTGTGTGTGTGTGTGTGTGTGTGTGTGTGTGTGTGTGTGTGTGTGTGTGTGTTGCTAAGTCCAGCCTCTGCATGCTCTTTGGTTGGAGTCTCTGTGAACTCCCAAGAGCTAAGGTTAATTGAATATGTAGGTCTTCTTGTTGTGTTCTTGACCCCTTTGCCTCTCTTAATCCTATCCCCGACTCTTCCACAAGATTCTCTGAGCTCTGCTCAGTGTTTTGCTGTAGGTCTCTGCATCTGTTTCCAACTGCCTTTTGGAAGAGTTAGGCTCAGCAAGCATAGCAGAGTATTGTTAATAGTGTCAGGCACTGGTTCTCTCCTATAGGAGGGTCTCAATTTGGGTCAGTCATTGGTTGGCTATTCCCTCAATCTCAGCGGGTGGGTGGGTTGATGTCCCCTTCCCTCCATTAGAAGTCCTGCCTGGCTATAGGAGGTGGCCACTTCAGTCTCTATATCCCCAGCTGCTAGAAGTCTCATCTAGGGACAACCCCATAGACTTCAGCCATCCCAGGTCTCCAGCTTGTCCCAGAGATGACCCCCCACTAATTTCCATTCTCTCCCCCAAACTTCTTTGACTTCCTTCACCTGATCCCCATCCCTGTTCCCTTCCTCACCCCCTCTCTGGTACATGACCAAAGAAAATACTAAATCTAAAAAGGCCCAGAAAATATTTTAGGTTTTTTTTTTTCTTATAACAGTGTAGATAACATCTCCCTATAAAAGGCATGTCTCAAGTACACATTGCTTGGCCATTGGCCATCAGATACAGTTTCAAATAGCATGGACTATCATACTAACAGAGATGCAGAATTGGTAAAATGAAAATGTTCTATAATGTGAAACTTAACTAGCATGATGGCATTTGTGGAAATTTTTATGTATGTTCTCATGTGACACATTTTAGGGAAAACAAAGGAACAAGAAAACATTCCATAAAAGTATTACTACTTGACTATATGTAAAAAAAGATATATGAAATATGAATGAATTTCCTTGGTTCTCCTCCCCAAGATATCTCAGACATACAAATATTCGAGCATCTGGAATGGCTCACCTCTACAACCTGTGGAGCGAAGCATTTTGGTTAAGAGATATTCAATCTGTTTGAAATTGGCAAAAGGAAACTTAAAATAAGTCAATGTCAGTAAAATACAGTGGTCTTTTGTTTTTGTTTCAGTAACATTTGCAAAATCTTTCATTAAAAATATCTGAAATGAAGCGATGCTAGTAACAACAGTGTGGTGTTGGAATTGGCTCCCATGGCTATTACTGCGTGCTCATATTTATAGAACACTTTAAATGAATATTCTCTATTCTCTATTCTTCCCATTTTATAAATAAGGAAGTTGAGAGTCAAAGAGTTTAGGAGAAATGGTTTTCAGGTACTTGAGCACTTTGCATAGGTCCTCCATAACATATTTCCAGTTGAAACACACTCACTCCTGAGTTTCTTCTGTACTTAATATTTGAATTAATGGCTGAAACAGTTCGCTTCCCCCCCCCCCCCCCAGAGAAGTGCAAACTATGAATATGTGCCTCTGAGAATGCAAATTGCCCACTCAATGGATTAGGCAACCACAAACAAATGGAGATTCGCACAGATGTAATTAAGAATAGAAAATACAAACCTATGTGCAGAACCATGATTTAAAGTCAAATTCACCTCCCTTGAAAGCTCATATTGGATTGCTCTCGTTTGATTACCAAGCTGCTGTTTCAATGCAAAGCATATGCTTGCCGATCCCTAGGTTTGCCCGCCTTAAGAATTAGCTAATAACTTTGAAACAGACCTTTAAGGGAGGAGTACTTCATGCCTTGGCAATGTGACCATGTGCAAGTGAAAATATATGCATCTCAACTGGTTATTTCTGTAGGGAAGACAAATGTGCAAAAATATGTTTACCAGGAGAAAAATTCTGGTTTTGAGTATTTGCCAAATGTTACACAAATAATTAGTGATGTCGTGAAGTGCTTGGCAGCTCCTCTAGGACTTCTGTCGTTGGAATGAAATCTGTTCATTCTCCAATGTATGGAGAACTATGACGCTTTACAGTATTCATGGGGCAGAGTTGCCAGCTTCTCTTATATAACAGCCTGCTACTCTTTTATTCTTCTTCACATTTATCTGAGAACCTGAGAAATGATGGGCTGGATCCCTTGGAGAGGCACCAGTCCTACTTTTCCAAGCCATAAACTCAGCATTATAAAGCAACCTATCATTTTGCTCACATCCTCATGGTCCCTGTCACCTTGCCTCTAGTATTTTTATATCTTGAGTGTGTGTGTGGAGGGGGGTCACTGTTCTAATATGAAACATGAAAGGAAAATTAAAGTGATTGGAAACCTTCTCATAGCTGAACTTCTAGAAAAGCAGAGAAAAACTATTCTTCAGCTCCATGTTCTAGACTGAATGGCATTTACTGATTTAAAGGAGAGCCTACCTCGCCATCAATGGCATTTGGAATGTGAGTTAGTGCTGTTCATCTCTTTGCCCCCAAAGCAGTAGCAGCTAAGATCTTAGGAGAGTAGTGTTCATCCCTACTGAGTGCAGGCTCCTGGAGGGCTGTGGTACCACTCTGATGGAGTTCCCATCAGGCTTTTTCCAGTAGAGGGAAGGCTACTCCAAAACTTTGGCTGGGCGGAGTGTCCTGATGGTTACCAGGAGGAATGTTTTGAACGAGAGCCAAATTGCAGACTTCGGTTTGAAAGTTATTCTAGTCAGAGAAATTATGTTGGAAGAAGGCAAATATATTGATTACATCCATGGAGATGAAGAAGTGGGTGCGGTGCAAGAGGGAAAAAAACAAAAAACCTCACATTAGAACCTCAAGAAAAAAATCGTAATGCAAATAAGGGCCCATTATTTCCCCTCTGCATGAAATGACTGACTCTGAGTTTTAACATGGGAGAAGCCAGATGGCGGCAGACGGGCTTATTATAGAAAGTCCACTTGTACTGAAGTTTTTCTCAGCACTCTCTGCCTTGCTGAGTGAGGTTTTGTTTTGTTTCATTCCTAAGTGTAGGGCAGGCAAGTACCAAAATTTGTATACAGTCTGAGACCTTTTCATGGAAATGTTCTATTCAATACCTCCGATAACGTGATACACGATGCCATCACAGGAAAACTAGTGTTGCTACAGACGTTAATCATAATTATGAAAATTTTTAATTTAAATGTAGGTCTGAACACACAAAATACAGTGCATGGCCATCTGTTGGTTTTCCATCTGGGCTCATTTGCAAAATACATTCTGTTTCACTCCCCCCTCCCCCCTCTATTTATAATCTTCCCTGGAAAACAAATATGCCTAATCTATGGCATGCCAGAGCTGAAGTTAGCTATTTACAAGGGGCTTTTAATAGACATGGTTACATGGTTGAATGCAATAACAGAAACTTCAACTTTTTTCTCTCTTTTTCTTTTGCTTGCTCTTCCTGGTAGGACACCTCCTTAGACATACTTTTTCTGAAATGCATATGATGCTTAAAAGAATAACACCTGCAACTCATGAGTTGAAATATTCTTTATGATGAGAAAAGAGTAGGCAATGGCTCTCAGATAAAGAGTAGAACAACCAATATAGTACAACCACGTGTGGCATGCTATCCAAACGTCAAAACAGAAGTTTAGATACAATTCACCACACGAATAAATGGTGAAAACCATGCACAACATGAGAGAAGTCTCACACGAAAGCTCACGTATTGTGACATTCAACTCACATGAAATCTCCAAAGCAGGCAAGTCGGTAGCAGCTACGGATTGTCTATGGATGCAGCGTGAGACCAAGAGAAATGAGCAGCAATTGCTGTTAGATTTCTCTTGCGGGTGATACAAAACACTCTAAAATTAGATTATGAGGATTACTGTAGAACACATAGGAAAATATTGAAATGCATTCTTTCGACTGTTAAACTTCATGATGCCAATTATATCCCAATAAAGGTGTTAGGAGGAAAACTGGGAGGAGATATGGAAATCAGTAGTCCATTTAGTCCCATTTTAGGGATGATGTCCATGCTCTAGGGGGTGATGGTTACTATCCAGTTGGTTAAGGTGTCCAGGACTCCATTCAAGGCTTCTTCCTAATATATAACGATGTGTGGCACTCATTAATCCACCTCGACTCATGCTCTTCTAGGAATAGGTGTGGACTGAAGGAGAGATGTGAATGAGAATGTCAGTTAGGAAAGACTATCGTGGACCCAAGGCAAGGAAGGTTTTAAAAGCCTGCAGTGGTCGGAAGGCTTGAGTGGCAAAGATGGAGGCAGCAGAGCATTGTGTCCATGCTTTGCATCAGACTGACTACAGCTTGAGAAGATGGGGAGGTGGAAGATGAGTTCAATTCCTCACAGGAAGACTGAGCTCTTCTTAGGTAGGCGTTTCCAGAGAAGCCATATCTGGCCTAAATCCTGAGGAGTGGCAGCATACGTAACAGAGACAAATAAGAGGAATCTCTTCTGATGGGGCACAAACTCCTCCAGCAAGGTTAGCATAGAAGATGAAGGTGGCCAGCTACTGCGCATGTGTAGTAAAACCTTGCACAGCTGCAACTACTATGGAGACTCAAACAAAGGACGTCCGACGGCAGGAGGGAACAGTAATGCTATACCTCATGTGTAAGAGTTGACAGAGGAAAAGAAAGGGAGAGGGAAGAGGGAAGGCAGATTCTAAAATAAGGACAGGAAAAGAAGGAAGGTCAGATTTAACCGGAACAAGGAAGTGGGCCTAATCAAAGGCAGCTAGAGGCTCTGGGATGAATTTTGCCCCTTGAGGCTTCCTCCTTTGTGGGAGTTTTTAGTTTAGGTAGGCAGTGAGTGGATGATTCAAGAACTCGAATCAGATAAAATCAGATTAGGCAAAGATGAGCAAAAAAATCGACAAGAATTAAACTGATGAGACAAAAGGACAGTGAAAATAGCATTGGAATATAGAGGAAGGCAGCTGGGATCCTGAATGAGATTGTCATGGCAAAGCATGTATGAGAAAAAAATAGTCCCCAGATGATTTCCTGTTACAGTGAGCATGAAGTCATGGCCTGCTTGCTTTCTCTTTCTTTCTTTCTTTCTTTCTTTCTTTCTTTCTTTCTTTCTTTCTTTCTTTCTTTCTTTCTTTCTTTCTTCCTTTCTTCCTTTCTTCCTTTCTTCCTTTCTTCCTTTCTTCCTTTCTTCCTTTTCTTTTCCTTTCTGCATTTGGGTCACATCGAAAGTGTGACCTTAGATCTTGACAGATAGATTGGTGTCATTTGCTTTCAAGCTAACCAGATTCTGTAGGGTACAGCCTTGGAAAGTTTCAGCAGAGAACAAGAACAAAGAAGGGTTCTAGTGTTGGTGGCTGTCAGAGTCCATAGGTGTATGCCTCCCCGATGATACTGTTATTGTGGGGTCAGGGAACTGAATGTTTGTTGGTTTATTTACCAGACAAATTCCTACCAGTTCATAGAAAGGCAGGAAATGTGTTTATGTACCCTCAATGACTTGTTAAGTCTCAGAGATAGGAAGAGCAACTCTTTCTAAACCCCGTGTGATCAACGGTAGGGATAAAGAGAAAGGTAGGTCCAGTTGTTCCAGAGCTATGCAAAATAAGGTACAGGTAGGTGGCAGGTATTTACAGAGGAGGTACGCCTGCACTGAAACCCTGAAGAGCACCAGTTTTTCTGTAGGCAGACTGGAAATGTAGTGTGTGGAAGGACTGTTACAGCCCTGTGTACTGAGCACAAGTAAAAGTCCCGAGCCAGGAGTGTGCATATACATTCAGAGGAAATACCAGCATGTGATAGTCACTGAAGGTCTGCTGTGGTACTGAATGAGACAAGGACCTTTTCCTGGAGATGTCTACACGGAAAGGTCATGGGATGCCACTCATCTCATTTCTCATCCAGCCTGTCTGGGTTCTAGTATTCTCTCAAGGACACCGAGGTAAAGCCTTGAGTTTGGAAATGTGTGACACACAGACAAGAAAGGGAAAGATAAGCCAACCGAATGAAAGGAAGGTGTGCAGAACATAGGAAAGAGAAACTTGTGGGAAGCTGGCTTGGGAAGCAAGAAACTATTCTCCATTGCTTTAGATGAACTCTCATGAGCTCAGGACATAGGAGGTTGAACGATTGTAGTTTCTAAGGCAGCCAAAGAAAGTACTTGGCCTCCTGTCCAGCGCATCTGGTTCAAAGCCCCCAGTACAGTATTTTTCTCATGACAGTCTCTCTCTCTCTCTCTCTCTCTCTCTCTCTCTCTCTCTCTCTCTCTCTCTCTCTCTCTCTCTCTGTTAAATTCTTATGCTAAACATCTTTCAATCTTCCTTCAACCCCTAAATAGTACAGTATTTTTCTCATGACAGTCTCTCTCTCTCTCTCTCTCTCTCTCTCTCTCTCTCTCTCTCTCTGTTAAATTCTTATGCTAAACATCTTTCAATCTTCCTTCAACCCCTAAATAGACCTCCTTGCCCATCTGGGATATTGCCCTGTCCTGTACCCATGGAAGGTACGCTGCCTGGGACACACATCTACTGCTTCTCAATATTACCCTTGTCTTTGTGTTCTTGGAACCTCTTGTCCCACTCACAATGTCTCTCTAAGAACAATCATTATGTCTTGTGACCCTTGCACGACCCATGGAACCCAGGACATTTTGGTATTCATGAATTACTGTCAAAACGTGGCTCCTGTCTTGTGAGTCTTTGGAAAACAAAATCCTCCCAGTAACCCGTTAAAACCACAGCTACCCCAAGAAACCACATTCCTAATGTTGGAACAATAAACCTACCCATTTAGCTGATAGAGAAATGTGTTGTGTTACAATGTAAGGCAAATTAGCTCAATAAAGAGTTTTGACTTTCTGATAACCTTCTGTTGAAAATACATGAGCCGATCGGAGCCGGAATGGAGCTGTGATATTTGAAGCTAAACTGAAGAATCAGAACAGATGCAGGGCATAAAAGAGAGACGGCACACTGGCTTTAAGTGCATATAACATGATACTTTGATGTTTGCTTCCTAACGATTTATTTAAAATTGTCTGCCCTTTGAGTTGCTTTAATTTTGGATGCCACGGTTCTCTTTGGGAGCCGTGAAAGATTGTACACATACATTTCTTAAAAAAATGCAAGTTTTATTATTTATTTATTTATGATACCTCTTTTCTGACAGGTCAACTAACATGGAAATCCTGGGCCTTAGGAGGTCCGAGTCTCATTTTTATATTTACACAGGGAGCATGCTGTTTCTCGCTGAAGTCGGCTGAACTATATGGGCCAGTTTCTCTTGTCAGCTTCTTACAAGCTTTGAAATGGAAGAAGAAATGCACAGCAGGGTAATCCAGCCCTTTGAAATTTTGGAAACTGGGCAAGATGCACTGTGGTATTGATTTGTAATAAGCTTTGTTCAGACGGCATCCATCTATAATGCGGTGAGGGCTCTTTCTGGATTAAGATGCCTGGTGGTTGTAAATGAATAGCTGTTACCTCTTTATTTGGGGTTGGGAGGTGGTGACAGTGGTGTGAGTATATGATTTTCAGTCATTTCCTTTGTGAGATTTTTTTTTGGCATTTCCTTTCAAGGCATGTCCTTTCATTAGAGGTACAAATGACATTGTAAAAGACATGACTCTTCAGAAGTTAATTCATAACATGGCAGAGGGAGCTGACAGAGCTCCGCTCGTGGGTGCTTCTCACTAATTTTTACTGTTAGCTGAGCTCTCCTGTGACCGCTGTCCATCGTCCTGGCCCTGGGAGCCTTGAAGCTCTGTACTCACAAACCCCATTTCTAAGATGAGGAGACAGAATCAAGAAGAGATAGCCTTACCGGAGGTGAGCGCTGATAAATCTTAGGACGAAGATAAGAAATGTTTGTTCACCTTTAAGGCCAAGTTAGACCCTATTCCCAACTCCCTCTGGGTACCTACATGCAGTCAGACTGGGGAGAGCTCCCTGCTGGATGCTGACAGACCATAGCTCTTCACTGGCCAGGAAAGGAACCGTCTCTGAAGAAATCACTTAAATTACCTTGCCTTTTAAATCTAATCACTTTGAAGGACTTAATTCTAAAAATCCACTTCTTAGGGCTCTACACGTTGTTGAGGCTTTGCCTGTTCTTCCAAGTTGCCCACGAACTCTCTCTTTTTTTTTTAATATTTTTATTACATATTTTCCTCAATTACATTTCCAATGCTATCCCAAAAGTCCCCCATAGCGCCCCCCACTTCCCTACCCACCCATTCCCATTCTTTTGGCCCTGGCATTCCCCTATATTGGGGCATATAAAGTTTGCAAGTCCAATGGGCCTCTCTTTCCAAGACCAAAGTGTGGACACTGTGCACCTTCTTAGAATTGGGAACAAAACACCCAGGGAAGGAGTTACAGAGACAAAGTTCGTAGCTGTGATGAAAGGATGGACCATTTAGAGACTGCCGTATCCAGGGATCCATCCCATAATCAGCTTCCAAACGCTGACACCATTGCATACACTAGCAAGATTTTGCTGAAAGGACCCAAATATAGCTGTCTCTTGTGAGACGATGCCCACGAACTCTCTTAACTGGGATTGTTGAGACCTTGGTGTCAGGAAATTCCAAGTTACTTTTAGATATAAGATATTGAAAATTACATGAGATTTTTTTGGTCTATTATAAAACGCTTAAAATGAATTATTTAAACCTGGATACCTGCCTACATACACGATTAGCATTTTGACACAATGATGCTTTTCTTTAGAATGCTGTCAGACCATGTCAGTCCCTTGTTTGAAGGCCTTTCAGCATGCTTGGTTTCTGCTCCTGTTTCCTAGATTTCCTACGAAGTGAAACAGATTCTATGTATCAGCCTTCAAATTTCATACAGGTCAGCTGGGACCCTGCTTCACTTTCAGAGCCCACTAAAGGGTGTTTAAGTGGAATAAACCCCCATCCTCTATAATTTCATAGCCATTTAGATTAGTGGTTCTCAGTCTTCCTAATGCTGTGACCCTTTAATACAGGTCCTCATGTTGTGGTGACCCCCACCTCCTCCCAGCCATATAATTATGTCATTGCTACTTCATAACTGTAATTTTGCTACTGTTATGAATTGTAATGTAAATATCTGATAGACAACTCCTGTGGGGGTTGCAACCCATAGTTAAAGAACCACTGATTTAGATGAAACCGAGGTAGGGTATTACGCCAAGGGTCAGAGGGGTGTTATATGAAAGTGCAGCAGGATGAGGGAGGTTCCTAGCACAATTTTCCACACCTTTCCAAGGATCATGAAATCATTTATGATGTGATATTACTGTTCCTTGGGAGTGGGACCTTGTTTGAGAATACAGTCTTTTGCTCATGATCATGTATAAGGAAATCATTCAGTTGGATCATAACCAAGTCTGATGATCTCCTTATAAGCAAAAAATTTGAATTCAGAGGCAGAGAAAAAACATGGATGGAAAGAGGTGTGTGTGTGTGTGTGTGTGTGTGTGTGTGTGTGTGTGTGTGCTCACATATGCATCACACACATTTATATTTATATGTGATGGCTATTCTTCGTTGTAAAGTTGACTACATCTGGAATTAACTAAAAAAACATGTGGCTGATTACACTTGTGAGGATTCTTTTTAATTAATCATTTGAAGTGGGAAGACTCACTTTTAACCTGGATCTCTTTTTCTTTATTTACATTTCAAGTGTTATCCTCTTACCCACTTTCTCCCCTCCCAGACACCCCTTATCCCATCTTCCCCCTCCCAAATTCTATGAGGGTGTTCCTCCACCCACCTACCCACTCCCTCCTCCCCACCCTTGATTCCCTTACCCTGGGGCATCTATTGATCCTTCATAGGACCAAGAACCTCTCTTCCCATTGATGCCCGACAAGGCCATCCTCTGCTACATATGCAGCTGGAGCCATATGTGCTCCTTGGTTGGTGGCTTCGTCCCTGGGAGCTCTGGGGGATCTGGTTGGTTGATATTGTTGTTCTTCCTATGGGGTTGCAAACCCCTTCAGCTCCTTCAGTCCTTTTTCTAACTCCTCCATTTGGGATCCTACGCTCAGTCCAATGGTTGGCTGTGATAAATGGATATTAACCCAAAACTCCGAATACCCAAGATACAATTCACAGACCACATGAAGCTCAAGAAGAAGGAAGACAAAAGTGTGGGTGCTTCAGTCCGTCTTAGAAAGGGGAACAAAATACTTACTGGAGCAAATGTAGAGACAAAGTGCAGAGCAGAGACTGAAGGAAAGACCATCCAGAGAGTGTCCCACCTTCGGATTCATCCAAACTCTGACACTATTGTGAATGCTAAGAAATGCTTGCTGAAAGCAGCCTGATATAGCTGTCTCCTGAGAAGCCCTGCCAGAGCCTAACATGGATCTTTTAACCTGAATCTTTTGAGGTAAGAAGATCCATCCTTAATTCAGATTTTTTGAGGTGGGAAGGTCCCCCTTAATCTCAGCCATACTTTCTCATGGCAGCCTAAATAAAGGACATGGAAGACAGAAGTTTGCTTTCTCTTTTTCTGCTAGTTCTGTCTCTCTCTGGTAAATCCATTCCTATCCTAGCCTACTTCTTTGGAATTTCAACATATACTTAAGACCACCTAAGAGATTCCACTTTGTAGATTGAAAAATTACTGGATGCTTGGACTTTCCATTGGTAGACAGCCCTTGTTGGACTGGCTGGACCACAGCCTATGAGGCACTTTAAGAACTGTTTCTTTTTCATTCTACTAGTTCTGTTCCTCTAGAGATCGCAGACTAACATGGATTTTGTTACTAGCACTGGCTCTGGAGCAGAGCAACAAAAGTATACGATTGATTTTTTTAAATGACCTGGAATAGGTTTTCCACGTTGCTGACACAGTTGCTGAAACTTTTCCAGCTACTGAAGCCTCTCCTAGAAGTTCAGAGCTTGCTGAAAGAAAACCCATGGCATGAGCTATTCTACAAACGTACAGAGACAAATGCATTTGATTGTTCCAATTCACCAGTTGTGAGAGAACAGATTTGGGGACCCCATATCTAAAACTTTTGACAATTTGTGGAACAATAAGGAAAATGATTGTGCTGGTTGGTTGCTCCTAACATCTCTGGATAAAGTGACAAGGGAAAAGAATGAACTTAGAAAAAATTAACCAGCAGCTAGCATCCCAGAATGCCATGAAGGATAACAATGAATTTAGTGATAAACTTGGGTGGCTCCAGATGTGCATACACAGTGTAAATGTTTCTAAGTATGCCCTGAAAAATAATCTTCTCTCCTTAGCCACAAAGATCGAGGTTCAGAACATGAAAACAAAGCCCACATTATAAGGTTGCTGAATGACACCACAAATTCAAAGTCCCAACCAGGGAGGGTGACAGAAGTTAAAGTAAGGGCATTACTTGGTAAAGAATGGGATCTTGTTACTTGTGATGGTGTTGTGCGTGGGGACCCCATTGAGGCTGAGAATTTTGGACCACCAGATTCTCAAGGGTTTCTCACATCTTGAGGAACTAGTCTCTTCAGTGTCAGCACAAATGTACTCTACTCTCTGAAATACTGTCTTTCCTGCAGTTGACCGAGAAAATTAATCCTTTATTATCTGCTAAACCAGCAGTGACTTCCTCTGAAGGGATGCCAGGCAAGACAATATTGATGTCACTTGGGACCCACCTATAGTTGCCTGAAGACTTATAGCAGGCTTAATGCTCAATAGGCTCCTAGAGGGGAGGTGAAACGTGTCATCCATGTGGAGGTAAACTGAATCATGAAAGAGCTTAATGAGTTTGTTAATTCATTCAAATAAGAGTCTGAGGAATATATGTGGGAGTGGATTTTAAGGATGTGGGGATAATGGTGAAAGGACCATAAAAATGGATCAGGCAGAATTTATTAAGATGGGACCTCTGAGTAGAGATTCTAAGTTTAATATAGAAGCTCACACAGTTTTTTTTTTTTAAGGTGTCAAAAGTTTGTTCAAATGATTGGCTGAAGAAGCATTTTTCAAAAGATAGTCTTCTGAAGAGAAGTTGCAGATGTCTGATATTCCTTGGCTTGGTGTTGATGAAGAGCTTTTAAAGCGCATGGTAATTACAAGGCTAGAATAGGTATGCTGTGTACAATTGAATCCTCCACAATGGGAAGGCCCAGAAGATGTGCCCTTCACTAATCTTGTAAGAGATAAAATGGTGACAGGAACACCAGCATGTTTAAAGAGGTTTGTTGTTACCCTTTTGCTTGTGGCAGACCTTAGGGTTGGAGATGCTGAGGTCCAATTGGATGAATTCAATGCAATGGATTTAATTGGGCCCCGAAGTAGCAGGTGCCAGGTGGCAACACTGAATTGCTAAAGGCAAGGTGAGTGTAGCTGCCATAATGGGCAGCACAGACAAGTCAATGCCCATAAAGACCTGACCCATGATGGTCAGCAGAGGCAAAGTGAATTTTATGTTGGCATGCTGTATATGAATCTTTGGAACTGACTAATCGATCATGATGTTTCTAGGCATAAGTAGATAAGAAGCTTATTACACTTTTGTTTGATCTGTATAAGGAGAAAAATTCTCAAACAAATGAAAGGAAAGCTACATTGGATTGTGGCAAAAAGGAGTCTTGGCCCATGAACCAGACTTGAGCCAGTTTGCAGACCCAGAACCACTTGAACGAAGGGATAGCTAAGTTCCCCTGAGGAAGGAATTTAGGACTTTGATTTTATATATATGTATATATACATATATATGTGTGTGTGTGTGTGTGTGTGTGTGTGTGTATGAGTTTTACTGTTAGCCAGAGGGCCCTTCCTCAGTGGGACCTAAGGCCTTTTACGTGGACAACTGTGCATAGAGGAAAAGAAAACGATCAAACTTTCTGGGGTCTGTTGGATGCTGACTAAGTGGTGATGCTGATTCTGGGAGAGCCCAAGAATTACTGTGACCCTCCAATTAAAGTAGCAGCTCATGGAGGTTAGGTAATTAATGGAGTTTTAGCTGACATCTGAATCACAGTAGGTCTATTGGGTCCTTTAGTTATTTCCTTAGTTCCAGAATTATAATTGGAATAGATATACTTAGAAGTTGGCAGAAATCCCACAATATATTTTTGTTTAAGTCACATAACATCTAGAATTTTTTAATAGCAGTTTTACAAAATTGATTCAGAGTGTGTCTGATTTCTAACAGTTCAACTTATGACGCTTTGGCTTAAAATGATATAAAGTAAGAAATATTCAATAGAACCTAAACCTCAAACTTGAAAGTCTTACCTTTTCCCCAAAACTATTGATACAAAGTGTGATATCTCTTGGGCATACTGGGTGGCTGTACCAGTACCAGTACCAGTACCAGTACCAGTAAAATGTAGCTCCCGTCCAGTCACATGACCCTGAGGACACTGTTCCTAAGGTGGGGTATATGGGAGATTGGATGTACTCAATGGACTTTTGACTTACAGTAGACTTAGCAAGATGTAAGCTCACCATACATGTGTGAACATCCTTTCTCCTAGAGCAGTGGTTCTCAGCGTGTGTATCCTGATCCCTTTGAGGGTTGCATGTCAGATATTCTGCACACCATATGTTCACATTAGAATTTATAATGGTGGCAAAATTACAGTAGCAATGAAATAATTTTATGGTTGTCACCACAACATGAGGAGCTATATTAAATGAAGCATTAGGAAGGCTGAGAACCACTGCCCTAGTCTCCTTCTATGTCTCCTCTACCCCGCCCCCAAGAAGATATCTATTTTTTTAGTACAACCTTCTCTCTTTACATGATATTTCTGCCATAATCCTTCTGTCTGGAGACTCGTGTCTGAAATGTGGATAAATTAGACAGGTATCAAGATCTCCTTTCAGAAGGCTGGGACATGTAGAGCAAACATGGCTGCCGCATCTCCTTAGAAATGAAACCCTGGTACCACACTCATGCAAACTACATACCAGAATCACGGCCGTGCCCTCAACTGCCACTAGCTGTCCCAGGTTGCTCCACTATGACATGCTTAAAATGGAAGCATGAAATCTTGAAGAATATGCTACCTCTAAAGAAGAAGGATTTAATTTAAAGGGGATGCTGCATGTGGGAATATCTGTTTAATATTTAAACACAAGAAGATATGAAGATGTGATGAGGTTCCCCCTAGGGCTATGTGAATGCTTTCTGTATCTCTCTGGATTTGGGCAGCAGGAGGACAAGCCTTTAGCTGGGCGCCTCAGGGTCTCTTTGGAAGAGGGAGCTGGCTTATCTGGTAGGCTTCGTTTCCCATGATCTCTGTGAGACTATCACAGATAACCTACTAATGCTAATTTACATGAAAAGGTTTGTAACCATTTACTGTTCTATGAGTTGTAGTTTGTTGTTTTTTTCTACAAAGTAATAGTAATTATGCTCTTTCTTATTAGCCTTATTTTATTTGAAGCATTTAGAAATGTCTAAGGAGAACATTCTGAAGAGAGCTGTGGCTAGCAGAAGCAGAAGGGGTTTTGAAAAGAAAACTTCTCTTTTTCTGCCTTCACTCCAAGTAATTAGGTTTAGTGTCTTGGGATTTTTAAGGGGGGGTAGATTAAAGTATAGAGGGGATATGAAAGGGACAGAGGGCTAGAAATAGCCAATTCTTGTTCACAGAAGCGGTGTGTGTGTGTGTGTGTGTGTGTGTGTGTGTGTGTGTGTGTTGTAGTTTTACTGGTGTTAAGACTGGTTAGGCAGCCACATACTTGGGACTAGGGTCTGCACACCAGGGGAAATGGTCTTTCTGACAGGGCTGGAATGGGCTCATTGTCAGTGCTTGGAATTAACTGTAAAGGTCACCATATCCCACCCTCACCTCCTCTAAAGCCTACCAATGCCTGGATTCAGGATAGAGGCAAGGAAGAAGAGGAGGGGATTTCATTGAAGCAAACAGAGACTGTACTTAAGAGGTTGGGTAGACTATTGGTGGAACAACAATATGAACTAACCAGTACCCCCAGAGCTCGTATCTCTAGCTGCATATGTAGCAGAAGATGGCCTAATCGGCCATCATTGGGAAGAAAGGCCCCTTGGTCTTTCAAACTTTATATGCCTCAGTACAGGGGAACTCCAGGGCCAAGAAGTGGGAGTGGGTGGGTAGGGGAGTGGGGAGGGGGTATGGGGAACATTTGGGATAGCATTTAAAATGTAAAATAAGAAAATACCTATTTTTTTTTTTAGAAAAGAGGTTGGATAGAAAGGGGAGCATTCAGAGAAGGGAGTGGAAGAACTAAATGAATGAGAAAATGGACCCAGGGATGCAGGGACCCAACTGTGCCCTACAAGGGCTAGAAAGCATAGTCATGGATCTCTTCTCCTGCTTGGTCTTACAGGATCTCACTGGTTACCACACAGGGTTGTCTTCAGATTCAGAAACCCTGAAAGGAAGTGGTTGTATTTAATGTGTACAGAGATCATCTGTAAAGTCCCAAAGAGGGCCATTAAGTCCTTTAGGGGTGGGAACACGTCCAGTTATTTCAGTTCAACCATGTGTTGATGATCAGGACAAGACAATCATAGTTAAGGAAATCCAGGAAAGTTGTCTCATCACAGCATCTGTGGCTGCTTCCCCAGGAATCAGAAACAGAACTTCATCTTCTCAAGGAGAACCTCTAAGTAAACTGGCTTCTTCTCACATTCAGCTTTGCCACAGAACAGGATGGAAGTCCTCTTTTGACCTTGTGTGATCTGTCAATAAAGAAAATAATTGGAAAGCCCAGGCCTGCTGCTGTGTGGTGTCTTCATTCACCCCTGTTCATACAGCAGTTCTAGGTATTGTACAAGGTTCTGGGGCATTGAAGTGGATGAAGCAGAGCTTCTGTCTTGGTGAGGTTTACATTGGAATAGGGAAGGTCAACAGGATGTGTCTATGTGTTAAGATAGGTGTAGTGGCTATTCCTGGTGGTCAACTTGACTATATCTGGAATGAACTACAATCCAGAATTGGAAGGCTCACCACTGATCCTAATCTGGAGGCCGGGAGATAGAAGTTTCTGACCTAGATCTTGGTATGGAGATCTTGAGGCATAGTGGCTATGGATTCCAGAAAATTAAGACAGGAAGATCTCTGAGTTCAAGGTCATCTCGAATTAAAGGTGCGGTGGCAGACACCTTTAACCTGGGCTACGCCTTCTGCTGGAGACTACATAAGGACATTAGAAGAAGGAAGGCTCTCTCCTTCGCCTGCTTGCCATGTGGGACTGAGCAACTGCTAGATCCTTGGACTTCCATTTATAGCTGCTACTGGCCATTGTTGGGAGTTGGACTACAGACTGTAAGTCATCAATAAATTCCTTTACTATATAGAGACTATCCATAAGTTCTGTGACTTTAGAGAACCCTGACTAATACAATAGGTAAAACATTAAAATGGAGAGGGTGCAAAGAAAGCCAAGAAGCCCCGGCCTTTCTCATGTTAATTTAGGATTGAGACACAAAAGCAATGGGTGAGCAGAGCATAGTAATATATGGGAGAACTATCTAGAAAGAGGCAGCATGAGATAATTAAAGAATCCACTTACTTTGTTTAAGGAAGACTGTGGAGACTGGATAAAAGTAAGCATCTGGCATAAGAACACACAGACACCGGATCCATGATTTTCAGAAGACAAAGTCAATAATTTTATATTCTAGCTCTTACAATATCTTGAGATATGGCTAAGGGTGGCACTGGGTCTGAGGCCACAGCCCTACTTGGTTTTTTGCACACCTACCCCTGTCCCCTTTTCCCTGCTATCTTGGTGGTCTTCCCTCACAAAGCTTCTTAATAAACCTCTTGACCAAATGTCTTCCTTTAAAGGTCTGTTTCTAAGACAAGAGTCCTCTTCGCTGCTCCACCAAAATGCCTAACGCTGTAGAGTGTGCGCACCAGTCTCCTTGGCTCGTGTGTTTGGACATCTGAGAGTATGGTGCTGACACCCATGTGGCTCTAGTGAAATTGTTCTGGCTACATCAAAACCTAGCAGAGATCACTGGAGTGGGAATGAGAATGAAAAGGAAAGGTCACGTGTTAAGACAAGGATGATTCAAGAGCCAGGGTCACTCTTTATAGGCATGTATTCTCATAGGAACTGACCAGGATTCTGCTTGACCCACTTTAATCCTTTAAGTAGTCTAAACAACTTTCACTGGACCCTACCCCATTCTGTTCTACTACCCCAAAAGCATTCTGGTGAATAAGCTTTCCACTCAAGAATCTCTAAGAGACAGAAATCACACCATATCCTGTCTATGGGAGTAATCACTGAGGAATTCTGTGCAAAAGAGTCTCTTATCTGACATACTGATTGCTTTATGGAGAACCAAGAGGAGAAGGTGGAACCAGGAAAACCATTAAGGCTTTTGAATAGCTCGGAATGTTAGTGTTAAGTAGATGAGAAGTGATTGGAGTGAGAAACTATTCTGAACATGGAGTTGACAGAATGTCCTGACAGATTGGAGCTGCAGGTGTGAGAGAAGGAACAGAATCAAGGATGATTCTAAAGCCTTTGTCCTGTGAAACTTGGAGGATGGAGCTGAGACACGAGATGCAGGGAGTGGCAGAACCGGCTTTGCTGATTTATTGTATTTATTGGTATGTAGGACTCCTGCTTATAAGCATGAATTCAGACACCTGAGTGGCCATCGCGCATGCATTTTTATTCTCTGTGTGATTTAGGGATCAGTTCCTCCAGCCATTGAAACATAATTGATGTCTTCAAAGACCTAGACCTGCACACAGGCTAAAACCCTTTCCAAACCTCGGACTCTCAAGCTGAAGTTTATGCACAGAGGTTATTAATAAATCAAGCAGTTAATTAATCAACTCAATGTACATGCTTTTCCAAAAGAATAAATTTGTCCTGAAGGACTGATTATTTTTTGACAAGCAACTGTTCACTAGCTGGATGTAGATTTTACTGTTAAATTTCCAAGTCTCTGCCTGCACAAATTAAGAACGGTCAGATATTCACCTTCTCTGCCTGATTTCATGCTTTTGATACTCTGACCAACCCTTAGCATTATTTAAACATAATTCTTTTTTTATTTTTAAGAGTGTCAACCTGCAGATTAATGGAAACTTCTCCTTTTTGTGTAATTTATCTTTCAAAGCTGAAGGAAACCTTCAGGGGAGATAGAAAAGCAATCAGGCATCCATTTAGGAAAAAAATGCTGTGATTATTTTTTTGTATGCAGTTTTATATCATTTCAATTTTTTCAATATGTCTATTTCCTATAATTTATTACTTGACACTTTTTATTTCCAATCATTTCTGGTTGCTTCTAAATAAACATGCATTAATGTCAAGAGAATTATTATTCCATTATAAACTCTGTACAAACCAAAGCCCAGGCTTCAGTGACGTTGCCATCTTATGTGGGACACACATCTAGATTGGATGGTGCTTGCCCAGAGAATTAAACACTGGCATATGTTTTATCTTGGCTAAATAGAAGTATGTCTTAAATGGAGACAGCAATTTCCAAAGCAATATTATGCAGGTGAGGATTATGCATTTTAATGTTGTGTTGTTGAGAAGTTAATCTTAAAGCAATTTATATGGAGAGTTAAATGATGACTCTTTGCATCTCCTCAGAAAGATCCTGGCCCACGTATGACTTCGTGTGGTGACAGAGCCTCAAAGATGATGGCGTTATTTACTATTTCATTTTAGATTGTTTAAAATGATTTGTTCATATGTTTAAGAAATACAGGGAAGAGAGAGGGTTCGATGGGTAAAGCACTTGCTATGCTAGCATGTTAAACCCTTAGATCAGATTCCTAGAACCCACATAAAGTTGGACTCCGTAGCGCACATCTGTACTCCCAGAGTTCCTGTGGGAAAATAAGAGAGATAAGATGATTTCTTGGAGCTCAGAAACCAACGAGTCTGGACTATCTTGTCTCAAACGAAGCATAAGGCCAAGACTGACACCCAATATTGTCCTCTGATTTCCACATGTACAGTACACACACACACACACACACACCATGCACATTATAGTATTTCTTCACTAGTTGGTCAAGACACATCAAGTTTAGCTATTTTATGTAGATTAGAAGCAAACCAGGTCTGCTTCCTGCAACTGCGCCAACACCTAGAATATGAGTAAGAAAAAAAGTCATATAGTTTTTAGAGTAATTCCTTTGAAAGCATAAGTACCATTTAAATACAAATTCCACAAATACTACTATGTAATGCTAGGTATGAGTGGAACACATTTAAGAGCAAACAAAATCCAAATAAGTGATTAGATTGGAATACACAACTATTAGATATTAATAATTATTAATAAATACAATGACCAGTGATTCTAACACATAGAACTAAATGAAGATACTGCATTTAAATATTCTTTTAAAATATATAAATCTTAACTATATTGCAGCTAAACTCAATGTCATTTTTGTTTGAAACTAAGGCTCATGTGATTGAGGCCACAGGATGAATCACACTGGTTAATCCTCTCCCTAAAACATAAATGCATTGCTATTTTTGCTCTCACTACCCAGAAGTCACAGAAATGGTTAACCTTTTCTTGCTTAAAGAACGGTGATCTTACAAGGTGATCCCAAACCTCCCCATGCCCTCAGGGTTTTTTTTTTTTTTTATTCTAGATTCATTGCCTGACACAAATCCCTATAAATTTCAGAACAATATTTTAAAGTCTGACTTGGGCAATGTAGAGTATCTACTGAAAAATATTGGTTTTCTTTGCACATCTATAGTGGCAAAGCCCAGGAGATGGACAAACTTGTAAGAGAGAAAGGAATGACAACTTCGTCAATACAGGCACAGGCAGTAGACATTCTGCATCCAATGTGTTATCTCCAAAGTTTGTATTTAACAGTTTTCTTGACTCCTTGAATAGTTACCAGCTTGTTTTCTTTGAGGTTTGAATTGTCAGAATTTCATTGGTAGAACAGAGAGGGAGAAGCCCAAAGGTAAGGTAAGAGCATCTCTGTTCTGCACACAGCCCACCCTGACTCTGCTCTCAGGAGGGCTAAGATGGTACACTAAGGACTGAAAGGATGCACAGCATTTTTTAAAGGGTGTGTGGCAGTTTTCCTCTGCAAGGCATGAATGATAGTGTGGGATGCAGCCACTGGAAAAGGCCTGCTCATTGCCCTGGGAGTTGAAGGTACCCAGGAGTGGCAGATGACTGTTAGTAGAGCTTATATACCTATGAAAAAGTTAAGTCATCATTGTCATAAGTCTAAGGTTTACAATCAAATTCAGATTGTCTATTGAAGCCCACGGCAATCACTTGCAGTATCCATATTCCTACGTTCCTATGACTGATGTAGATGAGCAGTCATATAAAGAATGACTTAATTAATATAATTAGGGAAAAAGAATTCCCTCTGGTCCAGGAAAGAAAAGATCAGACTTCAGGCACCGAAGCAAAAGCTTGTGTCTAGTCCCAGAGCTCAACCCCTACACACAGAGACCTTGGATGGGTGATCATGGACTCCTTGAAGAAATCCTCCACATGCCTGCCATTAGTATGACCCATATGTCCTCTTCTCAGCATTTCTCCACAGCAGCTATTTATCAGAGTAATTTTGCATTGTATACACAGGAACATCCAGACTTTCCAGAGCTTATAGCATACCTCTTACAAACCAATGCAAGTACATTTGTGTTCTGTTGGGGAAGCTGTCAGTTGATAAAAAAGTTAAATCCTGACACCATTTAGAGCATGGCTAATGGATCTACAGCCCACAGTGAGGCTGTCTCCCCAGTTTTGAGATGCTCAGGAGAGAGAGGCAGAGAATCCCTCGCAACTGGCACACCACAAACATACTTATCCCACCTTACATTGTGGTCACATTATGATAGGAAGGGCCAAGTACATCCTTCTGGAATGCATTGTATATTAAAATGACACATGGAGGGCTAGGGAGAGGACTCAGTGGAGGAAGCACTTGTTCAAAAACCATGAAGACTTGAATTTGAATCCTCAGAACTCCACAAAAGCTGGACACTATACTGAATGTGAGTCGGGAATTCCAGTGTTCCTCACACAAACAAACAAATAAATACACACACATACACACATCAAAAACACATCACCTATACATACTTACATACAAGATAAAAAATAAAATAACAGAAACATGCTTTCTGAAAAGAAATCAAGAGACTAGGTATGTCATCAATGATTCACAGAGAGATTATTTCTATTAGATTCTCTTTTGTGTTTTTATTTAACCCCTGTTGGGAAAAAATCCTATTGACGAATGAAAGAATATTATCACAACTGAATCAGGCAGTTCATTTGATTATATTTACCATTCCAAATATGGAGTCTGTATTGGCACACCAGACAGACTTCCCCAGCTATTATGAATGAGTTATTCTGGTATTGTCTGAGCTTATCCACTCAGTCCCAATGGATGTATCTATAAAATACTCCCATACCCGAGACACAGGGATCATGTGGAAAGGGGACAGAATGACTGTAAGAGCCAGAGGATCATGGAATCTGCTGTGAGACTGTATATTCTAATCATGTCAGAAGCTACACACAGAATGCCTCATCAACATCACTTCCCAAATGAGGGATGAACAAGGATGATGCCAGTGAACGTGCAAAAGTAGATAGAGAGTGCTTATGAGACCTCAATCTTACACAAAGAACTATAGGCAAGGAAGGAAAGTTAAGAGTCAAAGAGGTTATCTTCCCTAGGGAAGGCACACCAGGGTTGATCAGCCCTGAAAACATACAAGCAACATTGTACAGTAAGAGCAAAGGTTTGTTTTTAATGTGGAAAAGACAGCACTGCAGCATACCTTACTTTCTTGAGGGGTTTATCAACTTTCTGCTTTTCCTACAGGAGTTAGTCTCTCTGTTCAGAGCCTGATCTACAGAAACTCAGTGCTACCATCAGTGGGGAGGGTATGAAGAATATAAAAGCTGAGCTCCCTCTATAGACCTATTGGAATGAAAACCTGCCATTGAACAAGATCTGCACGTGACCCTCAGGTGGCTGGTATGCATATTAAGAGGTTGAAAGGAGCTGGTCTTGTCTAGAGCATCTTTGATCACATTGCCTGTCTCACAGGATGTCTTTTTAGAGACAACAAAGATGGGTGGACCTGGAAGTCACAAATATCCAAAATGAAGTTGTAAACTCCATGATTTTAGACAGTGGGAAATAAATTGATGGATATTCAGGTACATGTTATCTCAGTCATGTCCCCAGATGTCTGAAATGAAGGCTATTGGAAAAGATTATCTGAAGATGGAGAAAGGTGAGCATATGAGCTCAGTGGTAGAGCACTTTGCTTGCATGTGTGAGAATCTATGTTTAATTCCTAGTGTTGCTGAATAAGAAAGAAGAATACCAGTGTACCTTTTACCCCTACTACTAAAATAGAATCTCAATGTTTGGTGAAAACATTTATTTTGACAGGCACACAGACAATGTAGGAAATAGCGATTGTCTTCACTTACTGTAGACTACCAGGGCATTAGTTCTGATCGCTGTGACTAACCCCAGAGCAAGAGGCAGTTTTAGAGCAGATCCAGCCTGCCATGTAAAGCTGATTTTTTTCATTTCAGCCATAGATATAATTGCAGTATAATCAGCTGTAATTCACATGGTCTTAACATACCACCTTTGGCAGTCCTAATAATAGAATCTCGGAATGTGACCACAGAGTTTCTGTATAAAGGCGTGCCCTGGTTGGGATGAGAAATAGTCTCACTTTGTAAACACAGTGCCTGTCTCATTGCTTGGCCCTAGCACAAACTGTAATCAAACATAAAATACCAAGTGTCCATGCCATTTGGATTACAGCTATTAGATTAATTGTTGTGTGCTCCACCAGGACATGAATTACAGAATGTGTGACAGAATTCCACCACCAAATAGACATACTGTGTGACAGACTGGAGTTCAATAGTTCTTAAAGGCATGACTAAGCTAATGTGCAAGTGGCTGACTCTCATGTTCCTACTATGGGAGAAAATTTGAAGAACAATTTCAGGAATGACAAAGAAGTATACAACTAATCTAGCTTAGAGTGATCATGAGTATATTTGTAATAAAAAAAGTTTCCAATACAAGGAGTCTCTCTCAGGACTGGAGAGATGGCTCCAAAGTTAAGAGCACTGGCTGCTACTTCAGAGGACTTGGGTCTAATCCTTTGAACCCACATGGTAGGTTTCAATCTACTCTAACTCTGGTGTCAGAGGATCCAATGCCCTCTTTTGGTCTCTTTGGTCTTATGGTATACATGTGGTATACAGATAAGCAAAACACTCATGAACATGAAATTTAATTAATTAATTAATTAATTAAAAACTATCTCTCAATGGGTGTGGTGGTCCACACCTGTAATCCTATTACTCAGCAGGCAGAGCTCATGAGTACAAACAGGAAGCTCATGAGTACAGACAGGAAACTCATGAATACAGACAGGAAACTCATGAGTACAAACAGGAAGCTTATGGGTATAAGTAGTTCAGAGCTTGTCTAGCATATACAAAGCCCTGGGTTTGTCTCTAGGCAAACACATGAATACACACACACACACACACACACACACACACACACACACACACACAGGGAGGAGCTTGTTCATCAGCTAGGTAAAGTAATTCAGGAGATTTTAGTCAGCCTTTACTCCATTACTGTTTATGAAAACAATGGCTATGAAAGAAGGCATGGGAGAGAAAGCTAATGTGTATATTTCACAATGAAGGTGACAGTCACTGTTGAGAACCCAGCATGCCAACAGTAGAGACAGCATGAGTGTGAAAACTGGAGACTGTTTAGTCTTTGTTGAAAAATCATCCACTTAGAATACTCTCTTGAAGATGTCTGCAATCTTCATCCTATTAGAAAACTACTTGCTGTATACAGTATTTGCTTACCCCTACCTCCTGCTATGATCTCTCAACCTCACCTGCAGAATCACTGAATACCTCCTGTGCTATCAAAACATTAAAGTCATCATTGCTTTAACCAAGACGTTCACTTTCTATATAAATGAAACACAACTGCAGTATTCACTGGTGTCTCCTGCATGGGGCCAAATTAATTGGTCTAATAGAATGGTGAAATAGGCTGATGAAGATATAGTTGCGGATTTGGAAAAATATAATAGGGCTCTGTTTGTTGCTGACTGACAATACTGATGCTTTATCTTATACTAATTGTATTCAATTCTAGGCGTGAAGTCATAGAAGGATGTTCCTCTTGTCCTTTAATCATCTACCCCAAATCTTATACATTCTGATCTTACAGTTCAAGAGCCACTGACCTAACAATATCAATTCTCAAGAAAAAGTGCTTCCATTTGGGATATGATAGTGCTTGCAATTCACTAGATATTAGAATAACTCCCGCGCCTCTTGGTGCCTAAGCCACAAGCCAGGATTCCAGAATGCTTAAAGCTTCAGCATTTGTTACCTGTGGAGAATGACATTCTTGATGACACCTTTCCCTTGTGACAAGAAACAAGGGAGCAGATAAATAACATTAAATATCTGGGCGGAAAGAAGTATGCACAAAACTAGAGTATTTTCTTATAAGACTATCAGAATATATGTGTATAATAAAAGTTACTTAAGATTTCAGTAATGCTAGACAGAGAGGTTCTAGAGCTCTTTTGCCACTTGTGACACTTTCTTTGCCTGATAATTTTTTACATGACCCCAGGTATATATGTATATAAAATAGGTATACAAATCAAACATTTACTGATAGTAAATAATAAATTTATTTCAGAGAGTAGGACTGATAGCTCAGTGGATAAGGGCCCTGGCTGCTTTGGTTCAATTTCCAGCAACCACATGGTGACTCACAACCACCTGTAATGGGATCTGATGCACTCTACTAGCATTCAGGTGTATATGTAGAGAGAACATTCATATAAATAAATACATATTTTAAAAAAGATATTTATTTCTAAATAATTCTGTACAATACATAATTTTATCATTTATTGACTATGGGACCCAAATCCATAGTGATGAGATAGGTATGTTTGCTTATCTTTCTATAAAGAATTCAATCTTAGCTGAATATTTGATACTGCAGAATTTCAGTGTTTTTCAAAGATGATGGATATCTCAATTTTATGATCATCAGTGCTGAGAAGGCTGCTTTGCATAAATATGTAGTACAAAATGGCAGAAGTATGTTTTAGGACCATTTCAGAAATTGTTGAAAATTATTTACTAATCCCAAGCTAACATTCCTTTAATGATTTTAAACTTCATTTACTTATTGTCTATCTCTGTGCGGATAAGTCAGAGGATGACTTATGGGTTCTCTCCTTATGCATTATGAGGTCAGGGATGGAACTCAGGTCATCAGACCTGGTGGCAAGTGCCGTTATGTGCCATCTTGTTGGTCCTCATTTAACAGTTTTGCATACAGGACTTGAGTTTTTAAAATATAGAGCTCAGGAACTTGGGAGGGGAAGAGAGAAGTTGGCTTTGAACTGCCCACCTTTGCCTCCTGAACACTGGAATCAAATGCATGAGCCACCATGTCTATTTATTATTGTTGTTGTTGTTTTTAGACAGTGTCTCTTACTGGATGTGGAGCTTGCCAAATTGTTTAGACTGACTGGTAGCAATCCCCCCCCCCCCACTATTCTCCTGTCTCCCTGTCTCCTGCACTGGATCTTCAGGTACACGCCACCATGCCAACTTTTATGTGGACACCACAGGTCAAGCTCAGGTCTTTGTTCTTGTGGGCAAGTACTTTAATGAGTTATTTCCTCGGCTCCTGAAAAATCAAATGATTCTAGTGCAATACAATCAAAATAATACAGATTTGATATTTACATGATAAGGAATGATAGTACAAGATTAAGTCCTTGTTTTCCATTACTAAGTCATGTGATCTAAGAGCAGAACAGGCTGTATGTGTAGATAAAGCACCGTGATTCATAATATAGAGTAGGGCCTATCTCAGCGGAGGTACTTCAGGACAGCCTTCGGAGGTGCTATGATGTGCAACTCTGTACAGTTGCATAGGACAGAGTGACGTCAAAAGATGGAAGATGGCTGAGAGATGCCAGAGTGCCTCAGGTCCACCATGAATTTGATTATGTACTTTTCTAAGTTCTCAAGAGTCTCCTGTAGCCCAGGGTGGCCTCAAACTCTGTAGATGAGGATGACCGCCATCTCTGGAAGCTTTCTGGCTTCCACCTCCCAGTGCTATCTAGGATTACAGTCATGTGACACTACCCCAGGCATCATTTGTTTTTGATTTCAAATTAATTCTTAGCTATTGTATGTTCGGAAACCTTGCACTGTTGTCAATTTTTTCCACACCTGCCACATTTGTTGTATGCCGTGTTGAGTGATGACCTGCAGGTTAAGAACATGGATTTTACACATGAAAGTCTGTGCTAATATCTGAATGCTTGTTCGAAATTTTTATATAGGAATTGAATCCAAATGATGGTGAAACTTAAGGCAATTGTACTGAGGGGTAAGGCCTAGAAGAGATAATGAGTTCATGGCAACTACGCATAATGAATGGTTTTACTGCCTTTCTTAAAGGTCTTGGGAGAATCTGGGCCCCTTTGTTATCATCTGCCTTTCTGCTACTGGCATGTCACATTGTACACAGGGTGTGGCCAGCACCTTAACCAGATACTGAATAGTCAAAGCTCTTTGACCTTGGGCTTTCCAGCTTCTAGAATGGGAAGATATGGATTTCCATGATTTTTATTTGTAATTGTCCAGTATAGGGTACTTTTTACAGCAGCTTTAACAGACTGAGGTAAATTGGTCAAGAATATCTTGGCCTGAGCTGAAATAAACTCAACATAGAATGATATACTGAAGAACATCACCAGCAGGTTTTCATGACCAGCTGACTATCTTAGATAGTCTTCAGTCCACACTGCCATCATATAAATGTTTGTATACTAGTAAATGTTTTATTCATCTTCAGTTAAGTTACAGAATATCAAAAAGTACTTACAGAGAAAAGAAATGAGAATTACTCCGAGAAAACACAGAATAATTTGACGTGACTGAGGTAATGCCATCTCGACCTGATCTTACTCTGACTCCATTTCTGTCTGTCTGCTCGGGAGCTTGTCAGCCCCTAAGCCCTCAATCAGAAATGTTCACTTCGGTAGCACGTCCCAACTTTATATGACACAATATCTGCTGAACATGTAGCCCATCCCCCAAAACATTACATGATTCCCTTGACAATGATGTCATTAAGGTTGCTTATAAACTCTGTACTCATGAGCTTTGGTGCTTAGTGTTCTTTGTGGGGTAAGAGCCTGACTTTGCTCACCAGTTAATAAAGGAGTCTAATTTGGTTGTCTATAACTTTCTTGTCTGAACTTTAACAAATTATCAAGACTTATTATTTCATTTTCCATTTCAGAAATAGAGAAAATATGTATTTTGTTATACAAGCCACAGCTGGAAATGTTAGAGACCAACATGACAGATTATTTGAAAAGTTACCTGTGGTAGAAGAGGTGTGTGTGCCCACTTGGTGGACAAAAGGGAGAACTGGCGAGCTTTTTATTGCTAACTAGTGATCATGCTGAATTCCATTTTCACTACCCTTGGCATGGCAGAGAAGAAGTCTGACACTGCGTTTTACAGTACTCTTTTCATTACATGGTCCTGGGATATGATGAAGGATCAAAGCAAAATGAAAGATTTGAAAGTAAAAAAGGCAAAATCATTGCTTCCCATAGGCTCCTGATTGTCTTCGGAGGTCTCCCCTTGAGTGTGGCCGTCATCTGAAATCAACAGAAGTGACTTCTGCTGACAGGTGTTGATGTCACTAATAACATATCCCCTGAGATCATTAAACTTCCTAATTTTCCCCAAGGTGTCGTTTTTGTATTCCTTAGCCATTCTAATGACTTCAAGCCTCTGTCTCTCTGTAGCTAATCTCTTCCTATCACCAAGACAGGCAACGATGCAGTCCCTTATCTGGATACAGAAACTACTCCAGAGTGACAGAAGACCCCTAAACAACCTGAGTAGACAGAGTGAAGTTCAAGTCCAGTGCACTTCATTCATAAGATGATTTCTTGAGTTCCCAGACCCTTGGTCACCTCTATTGACCAGGAACAAATAGAAGCAGTGAATTAAAAAGGAGAGAGGCAATCTCTAGCAGTAATTTGGACAGTAGTGATACCTGACAACACCAGCCATTGCTGTCCTAACCCCTTTATTTAATAGTAACTACCAGAGTTCTTGCATTTATAGAAGCCACCATTTCAAGAACTCAAATCCTCCAAAGAAATTCTCATCTGACAGGCTAGGATAAAACTTGATGGTCGCCGGGTGGTGGTGGTGCACACCTTTAATCCCAGTGCTTGGGAGGCAGAGGCAGGTGGATTTCTGAGTTCAAGGCCTCTCTGGTCTACAGAGTGAGCTCCAGGACAGCCAGGGCTATACAGAGAAACGCTGTCTCAAAAACCAAAACAAACAAACAAATAAATAAAATAAAAAATAAAAATAAATAAATAATTAATTAAAATTGATGGTTATAATGATGGTCCACAAAATCAGAATGTATAGGTTGGTGCAATTCATTTAAGAACACTTTTTTACAAAACTATTCTTCAGATATTCTGTCTTATAATCTTCAGGTAGCCTTGGTGTTTCTCACCCCCCTTATTCCCCATAATGCTGCAGCTAGGGCTGAGAACTATGGATACAGACCATTTTTTTTTAAGATTCATTTATTTTATATAAATGAATACATTATCGCTGTCTTCAGACACACCAGAAGAGGATATCAGATCCCATTGCAGATGGTTGTGAGTCATCATGTGGGTTCTGGGAATTGAACTTGTGATCTCTGGAAGAGCAATCAGTGCCCTTAACTGCTTAGCCATCTCTCCAGCCCAGAAACAGACCCTTTATCTCCAGAAAATGATGCCTGAGAGTGTGAACGAGTCCCTAGTGCCTGTTCTCACCTGCAGTTGTCAACCTTCACATAAACTCACCTGCAGCTCGTGCCTTACCCCTTTTACACTTAGACCTAGCATCAATGACAGGCTGGCAGTACTTCCTGTAGAAGGCAAACAGGGACAACCAGGGAATATTCTTTAGTAATAGTGAGATGGCCCAGTTCTCCACTTTCTACATGCTGTCTCCTCTCTTTATCACTACCCAAGAGTATTCGCTGGGCTTCTCAATGGTTTTTATGCAGTGCTATAAACTTCCTGTCTGATCCCCCAATCCTCAATGTCACCATTGAGGTGGTTGATTCCCTATTTCGCTTTGGTGGTAAATTATTTCTAAATCATCAGATCCATAGAATCCATTACTTAAATCTATCCCCTATGTTTGCTGAACAGAATCTTAGAATCTGAGTCACACTTACCTCCAGACTGCTAATTCTAATTCCAACTCTATCTCCCAGACCCCTGACATATGGTACACAAATTACCAGCTGCATCCCAGAGTCAACACATAGGCAGTTTGCTTACCGGGATCTGAGAGGCAGAAGTATAAGAACTTGCCAGTGAGTTTCCCTGCCTGAAGAGAATATTGAGCAGAAAGGAAGTTTGTACCTGTGGGTCAGATAGGTAATGACGGAGGCTGGAAAAGAATACAAATTGCCAAGGAGCAGAGCCCTGGGCAAAATGCACCAGGATTTATGGATTCATTTTCCTGAATCACGACTGCACAGCCAAGATCTGGGTGAAGTTCAATGTTTTAATGTTTCTAAAGCTTGCTGGCTGGTCTTCAAGATGATTCCAAATGTGCCCCGCCCCCCAAGCCCACATCACACACGGCTTTGTGGAGTCATTCCACCTTTGCCCTGTCTCAGGGATGGTCTGTGTAGCCACACATAAAGAAGTGATCATATGTGACCTGAGACTGGGTCGCAAGAGACGCTGGTTTATTGCTTTGCTGTCTTTCTTGAGGCTTGTTTTGAAGGAAGCCACTGTCTATCCACCAAGACATGCAGGTGGCTAATAAGAAAGACCAACGTAGAAAGACTGGGGGAACCCAGTCAACAATCAGCAAGGAATGAAGACTGGCCGGAACATCTAAGAACATCTATGGACTTTAGGAGAGCCGAGAAATGGCGGCATGTCTGGTTGGCAATTTACCTACAACCTATAAGGAGCCCCAATCCACAGCTATCTAGCTAAGCAGAAACTATGAGACAAAGGCATGGTGAATTAAGCTATTAAGTTTGGAGCCAATTTGTTTCACAGCCACAGATAACATAAAACCTCAAACAGAGGGGAAACGGTTTCACTCACTTAGTCAAGTAGAAATTTAATTTTGCTCCCTTTGGCTCAGACTCGGACCTACTAGGAAATATTTGTAGTCACCTGACTTACTCCCTTGTCGCATCAGGACCAGTCCTTCCGTGTTTGGGAGTTTTGCTTCTCTATTTGCTGTTTATTTTTATTTCTTACTTATGTTTATTGTTCAAAGCTAGATGAACAAGCTGTGCTGCCAAATTTTCCCCTTATCAGAAACACCAGGAAAACTCAAATGTAGACATTTCCAATCATGAATATTTGCCAAAAGGATTATTTTATGATGCTACTAATTTAAAAAGAAGGGTTCAGTGTTCCACCCCTTTCTGTAAACCGTGCAAAGTTATGCAGGGCTCTATATGTTAGAGGGCGGCAGGATTCCAAGGAGAGGGTTGGGTACCTTCTTGCAAGGTGAGTCTCAGGGGGGAAGATCTGTGCCAGACTTCTGACAGGGTTCTGTCAGCAGGACATCAAGATGGGAAGATCAAACAGCATCAGGCACTCGGGGTGGGCTAACAAAGAAGATAAGCATGGAAGATAGAAGCAGAGGCCAAGAGGTCTGTGAGAGAAAGTTCTAGCAAGCTACTATACAAACTCACATGTTTTCTCTAGTCTTACTCCATGGGCGTGATAAAGCATAATGATGTGGCTTTTAGGAAATCTGCCAAGAACATGACTGCTGTGTAAAGTTGGGATAAAGAGCATCCGCATGCTACGGCAGCCTTCTAGCCAGCCAGCCTTTCTAGGTACAGGAGACCCCATTGGTTATTTCCAATTACTTTACTCTCTTCTTTGAATGCTCTGACACTTCAGTGCACGGGGCGGTGGCAAGCCGACTGCTTTGACAGAAAAAGAGAAGACATCAAGGACCCCCAGTACACTCATTTCTTTGGTCACTTAGCCTGGTAGACAAGTGGGAAAAAAATGATTCTTTAGCGTTGTGCCATTTAGTTGAAAGAAATTATGTGCACATGCAGATCATATACTTGGCTTAGTTCACACACGCAGATTCCATGCCATGCATTCGAGAAACCTAACATCGAGCCAACTTTTCTGTAGCTCACATCATTCCACACATTTGAGAAGGTTAATAGCAGACGATTCCAGGCAACTGATTTGGGTGCTTTTTAAAATTTGGAAATTCTACAGCCAGTTATAGATTTAGAAGGAGCTGGATAGCCTTAATGGTTTTTTTTTTTTTTACCCTCCCCCTTTCTCTAGTCCCAGAGAAGGGATGGGGATGGGGGTGGGGATTGCTAAGCAAGAAAGAATGGTTTTCCTACTTCACACAATTTCTTTTTACCACCATCTTCCTTCAGGCAAAAGTTGGTTTGTATTTCTGAGTCTGGATATAAACAAGCCTGTATTAAAACGTTCCCCTTGTTTATAATTTTATGATTTATCTATATGTCTTTATTTTTGGCTACCGTGGCTTTTTTTTACAGCTTTCTAATTTATATAGCCGTTTGTTTAGGCTGTCAAAACATTTTTAATTTTAATTACTGTGTATTATGCCTGAGGGTGTAAAACTGTCAGATAAATCTGAGACTCTGCATAAACATGTGGGGAACTGCATGTGTTATCGCTCAACAATTGCTAGTGGGCAGTTAGCAAATGTCTTTTCGTGGGGTTGGTTCACTGGCTTTCCTCCTTCATCAACACACAAGATGAGGGTATCATATGAGGTGCTGAGCACCTCATTAAACACAGGCTCCTGACCTTGGCACAAAAAGGGCAAAAGGTTGTGATGGACAGCCACAGGCTGGATAGCTTGGTAAATGGCTAGTGGGGAAGGATTTCCTGTAAAGTCCTTTCAGACTGGAACACAGGATCACCAACCTGCCGCTTCATTTTGAAAATGAAAAGTAACTGGGGAGTTAGACTTCTTAAACAAAGAAACAATATGTTTGGAGAAACATGCTCACAAATCATATTTTATATTTTCCTCTTTGATAATGTTTCAGTAGTACAGATATGAATAAACAGGTACTCATCCGTCCGTCATCCATCTACCTATCTATATTTATATATACCCATCCATCCACCTAACCACGCACCCTCCTGTCAATCTACCAGTTTGGAAATTTTGTATCTAGGATCAAAAGCCTCAGACTTGACCAGTGCATGATGATGTATTTTATCCAAAGTTAGGCCTACTTACAAAATCTACTTTAATTATAGATTTTTTTCTTTTACTCTAGTGATCTGAAAGGCTTTTCGTGGTAATTCAAAAGGAAGCCTAGATATAAAATGAAGTGTCAATGTAGAATGTGTCTATTTCTTTTATGGCAATATAATTCCATTTCTATTATGATTTTTTTTACCCCAATCTTGAAGATTTGATGCCCAGGGGAGATTGTTTTTACTCTCTGCCTACTACCCACACCCCTGGCAAGCAAATGCAAGAACCAGAGAGAGGAATGAGCAGGGAGAAGGGGGTCAGAGACACTTCTGCAATCTGGGCTTGCTGGTCTCTTCTGTTATCCTTGACGTGCCCAAGGCATATGCATGCCCCGAATGCATTTAAGCTAACGGAGCTGCTTAGGGGCACTGGATTTTGAAAAGGAGTCACTATTTCTCATGTACTGCCTCGGTGATGTGGGGACATTTGTGATATGGTACAGAGTTAGCAATCAATGTAAACTTCAGACAAAAGCCACAGTAGAAAAGTAAAGTCCTTCGTCCAAAGAGATTGGTCAGGATTTGTTGCTGCCGGGCAGTAGTGGATCTTTACATGATAGGATGTAGGAAGAGGGAGCTAGGGCCTTGGAATGTGCTCCTGAAAAGTATATCTGGCCCCTGTACCTTTCTCTCTTGCTCTCACTCTGCTTCCTGGTTATGATAAGGTAAGCCAACAATGTCACCCTTTGTTCTCTGAGATGCCCTGTGCTGCCATGGTTACAAGAGCAATGGGGCCAAATTACTACTAAGCACACAGGTTCCAGTAAGTTTTCAAGTTGACCCATTTCAGGTGTATGCCACAAAGCTGGAAGGAGGGCTGGCAAGGCAATCACCACAAGCATAAAAAGAAATGGCCAGGGTAGAGAGACTGATGGTAATACGTGCATATCTGTCCTTTACTATGCCCCATACACTTCTCTGATGAGACATCTAACCTCACTTCACAGGTGAAGGTTAAGTAAGCTGGAAAATATCACATGGTCACTGTGTAACAGTATCAAACCATGACCAACTGGCTCTGGCACTCTTATTCTCCTTTCACATGACTTCAGATGAAAGGATGTTATCACAGAAGGCTTCTCACCACTATTCTCATACATTATCCAAGATAAAAAGGAATCCAGATCAGTTGGTACCTTTACTCATTCATCATTGTGTCTACTGTGTGCACGAGAATACAAGATTCCTAAGAAAAGTTAAGAATTTGATCCAGAGTCACTCAGTGTCCACTAATGGACAAGGTATGAACTGATGCCTTGTGACTTCTGGCTACAGGCCATCCACCCACATGGCCACTGTGAAAACTTTTCCTTGCAAATTCCTGTACTACCTCAGGGACAGGTGAAGAAAACCCAAGTGTGTCACAGAAACTCCCTTGTTTTATGTCCGTTCCGCCAAACTCTGGGATTGGCACTAGCCATGGCTGAAACAATATTGGCACTGTTCAGGGTGGCAGGACTACAGACAGCATCCACAGAGGAGTGAGGGGACTTCTGTGATTCAGTCCCAGGGATAGGCTGCAAAGAGCAGCTTGGCTGGTGCCTCTCTTATCCCTACCAGGGCGGCCTGGACAAGCCTTCCTCCTGTTCTGCCCAGACATGCCTGCAGTGAACACAATCTTTATTGGGCACTTGGTGACAGGTGTGGGAAGTGAGCAGAAGGAACTCTAATTTACTATCTCAGGAGATGGACAGTACACATTATATAGCTAGTAGAGCACAATTTACTGCCCTCCATTGTTGTTTTCAGAAAAAGTAGGAGATGGGGGAGGAGCAAAGCCTGCTTTGTGTCCCAAGACTTCTTGCCACAGATGCTTGCAGCTGGCACATGCCTTGCTGTTCTTTCTCTGTGGGTACATGGGAGTAACCCACACAATCATGAGTCTGTCTTTATTAGCTCCCTATTATTGAAAAATCTGATGCTGATGCCAGAAGAGGCTGGCAGACTTGTAAGATGTGAATAGAGGGAGAGGTAGGCTATAGCAGACTCAGTCAAGGCCTCTTACCCTTGAAGTTTCCCAAATGGATGAAGCCATAAATCTTAGCCAACTTACTTTCCTTCTCTCAAAATCATTTTGTTAGAAAATATCTGGGCTTTGGTAGTAAAGTTACTTGGGTTCTCTTTATATCTCTTATCTACTGATACATTTTTTAAACCCCTCAAAATGGATAGCCTGAACATTTCCTGGACACAGTTGAGGCTGGTAACCCAAGTTAGCCAGGGCTCTGTCTCATGTGATCTCTTCTCTTCCCACCTTCTGTCTGGGATTATTCTTTCTGTGGCTCCAGAGTTCATGATTGGGAACTAAAATGCTCCACTGTCAGGTTTTTAGAAGTCTACAAGCATTCTACAGCCAAGGCAACCCACATGGATGAGATTAATGTCAAGTAGGTCAGGAAAAAACAATGAGCTTATGGACAAGGACACAGAAAGAGCATGATTGGGCAATCAATGAATCAACCAATCAATCAATCTTCTATTCTCCTAAATACAAATACTACTTGAAACTTAGGGTAATGGCATTCCTCAAAGCTAGAAGCAAGTTTTCTATTCTAGTGTTTATTTAGGGTGGTGCCTTAGTTGAGAGTGGTGTAGACTGCCCTGCGATGTCAGTAATGACGGTATCTTAGTCAAGGTTTCTATTACTGCACAAACATCATGACCAAGAAGCAGTTGGGGAGGAAAGGGTTTATTCAGGTTACACTTCCACATTGCTGTTCATCACTGAAAGAAGTCAGGACTGGAACTCAAGCAGGTCATGGAGCAGGAGCTGATGCAGAAGCCATGGAGGGATGTTCTTTACTGGCTTGCTTCCCCTGGTTTGCTCAGCCTGCTCTCTTATAGAACCAAGATTACCAGCCCAGAGATGGTCCCATCCACAAGGGGCCTTTCCCCCTTGATCACTAATTGAGAAAATGCCTTACCGTTGGTTCTCATGGAGGCATTTCCTCAACTGAAGCTCCTTTTTCTGTGATAACTCCAGCCTGTGTCAAGTTGACACAAAACTAGCCAGTACAGATGGAGTGAGGAATAGGCTCTTAATCACAACACTGACAGTTGCCATTTCCAAACACTTGCACCAACTAACTCCAACTAAAAAGAATGATGGTAATTTGCTTTACCCAACTCCATGGCATCTAGGTTCTTCAAGAAGGGGTTTCTTCAAAGGGCTGGATGTCACAAGGCACTGAAATGGAACCACGGGTCAATGGATGTCACAAGGTGCTGGAAGGGAACCATGGGTCAGCGGTTGATATTTACTTCAACAACCTATGTGAGGCAAAGAGGGCACCAGTATTCCATGAAGTTATTACTAACTGTAGCTGTGGAAAGAAAGCATCCATGGCAGGAGAAGGATTTAGGTTAGTTAGTTCTAGGGTATGGAAGGCAGCTCCTGAAATCCTCATTCACTAGTTGTCAAGTACTAATCTCAGTACCACTGTACCTAGAGATTTTACAAATGAAATTGAAGACTCAGTTGCTTAATCTTAAAACATAGGAATCCCATGACTAAGTCTGATTAGGTCAGGCAAGGGTTTTTAAAGACAGCCTTTCCTTAGGCTGTTAGCACAGAATTAATTCAGTGATTTAAGGCATAAACAAATTCAACACTTTGTCCCTGGATTTGAGGAGTGACCATGGGGGCCACATGCAGCCTCTGGGAGTGAGAGTTCACAGTTTTTAAACTCAAGAACTGAGTTCTGCCAATGACAGAACGCATTTGGAGCATATCCCTTGCCAGAGCTTCCAGATGAGAGCCCAGCTGGCCAGCACCTTGGCTTTGGCCTTCTGACACCCTCAGTAGAGAAACCAGCTGAGCCGTGCTAGAGCACTGACCTACAGAAACCACGAGACAGCGAACAGGTGTTGTTGTAAGCTGCTGCATTTGTGATAATTTATTAAGAGCCAATAGCCAAGCCAAAACATGAGATGATTAGTATTTTTGTTTTATTCTCTTAAGGACATTAATACCCTTAGAGAAATGGCATTAACTGAACTACTGCTCATATTTTTGGTCTAAAGCTACTAACCTAAAAATGTCTATTGTGGTTGGAGATAGCAAAATTGGTGAGAGTGATGCAGTTTATCATTCCAGGGCAAACGTGCCCAGTGTTAGAGTGTGAGTGGAGAGTAGACAGGTGGTGCTTATGCACCACACTTCTGTCCTGCAAAAACATAATATACAACTAGTAAGATGGGGGATGAAGGGAGAGAGGGACATTACATTTTCAAACTGCCCATTCACTTTTCAAAACATATCTATGTTTCTTCAATAATTACTCTAATAAAATTAACTATTTATTCATCTATTTCCTGTGTCTAATTGTCTGTTCCGATTCCTTCCTAATGAATCCTTCTGAACAAACCCAGGCACCCACTCTTCTCATTTGGGGCCATTCTTTGCTCTTGGCTCCTATAATCCTCTTTGTGTTTGCTTTCCTGTGTTAATGGATTCTCAACACCAGAATCCATTGCAAGACTCTATTCTGATAAAATATTTTTTAAGTCAGCCATCCTCAAAGCTCCACTGTGGACCTCTTCCCACAACTGAACTTACTTCTTCTTTGACCTCACTCTGTCCAATTGAAATAGATGGCCTATCTTTGAAGAGATGGCTTGAACACTGCTTATTGGAATTGAAAGAGTACTTTAAGACCAATGTTCAAATCTCAGCTTTCTACAAGAGCATTATGATCTAGTTGGTGTGTGCGTTACAGCCCGTTTCCTTACGATTAAGATGCAGAAAATGGAGCTGGTCCTGTTTGTCTTATGGGATTGGCATTGGGGTGGTCGGTGAATGTACATGGCAGATAAGTCTGGTGCTATTATTGTTATTGCTATACTGCAACCAGAACAACATCAACTTGGTAAGTATTGGTAAGCTAACCAGGGCCAGAATGAGAGACGGGTGAGGAAGAGGAGAGACAGACTGTTGTAGAAGGAACACAAGCATGTAAATGAGTGACAGCAGAAAGAGTAGCTGAGGAGCTCATAAAGTTTGATGAGTTAGGATTTGATATCTGTGTATCTCTTTATTATAATCAGTGCTCCTATGGACTTGAACATAGGAACTCTTACAAAAGAAAACATTTAATTGGGGCTTGCTTTTTGTTTCAGACGTTATTCCACTATCCTCAAAGCAAAGAGCATGTTGGAATGAAAGCAGACATGCTAACTGAGAGTTCTAACTTGGGATCTGAAGGCAGCAGGAAGAGAGAGACCCTGGGCTTTATTTGAGCTTCTGATGCCCAAAAGCCCACCTCCATCAACAAGGCCACACCTCCTAATCCCTCTCAAGTAGCATCACTCCCTAATGACCAAGCTTTCAAATATATGAGCCTATGAGTGCTATTATTCTTCAAAGCACCACATTTCACTCCCTGACCACCATAGGCTGGTAGTCATATGATAATGAAAATGCATCCAGTTCGACTTTCAAAGTCCCCATAGTCTAGGTGGTTCTCAATCTGTTCATTGCAACTCCTTTGAGGAGTCACCTAAGACCATCAGAAAACACAGATATTTACATTATAATTCATAAGACTGTCAAAACTACAGTTATGAAGTCTCAACTAGAATAATCTTATGGTTAGGGTGGGGAGGGGTAACTACAACATGAGGGTCTGTTTTAAAGGGCTGAAGCATTAGGAGGGTCAAGAAACACTGCCCATAGTCTATAACAGTCTGGACACTGTTTAAAAGTCCAAAGTTCAAAATCTCTTCTGAGGCTCATGGCAATCTCTTAATTGTAACTCCCTGTAACATCAAAATTAAAAGTCAGCCCACATGCTTCTCACATACAATGGCACAAAATATACATTGGCACTGTACTGGCTATTTTTGTGTCAACTTGACACAGCTGGAGTTATCACAGAGAAAGGAGCTTCAGTTGAGGAAATGCCTCCATGAGATCCAACTGTAAGGCATTTTCTCAATTAGTGATCAAGGGGGAAAGGCCCCTTGTGGGTGGAACCATCCCTGGGCTGGTAGTCTTGGGTTCTATAAGAGAGTAGGCTGAGCAAGCCAGGGGAGGCAAGCCAATAAAGAACATCCCTCCATGGCCTCTGCATCAGCTCCTGCTTCCTGACCTGCTTGAGTTCCAGTCCTGACTTCTTTGGTGATGAACAGCAGCATGGAAGTGTAAGCCGAATAAACCCTTTCCTCCCCAACTTGCTTCTTGGTCATGATGTTTGTGCAGGAATAGAAACCCTGACTAAGACAGGCACTCCAAAAGAGAGTGAAGGAGCATGGTGAGGGGATGTTGGACCAAAGCAAGAGTGAAAGCCAGCAGGGTGATCTCTAAATTCTGTGTCTCCGTGTCTCTAACAGCACACTTGAGATCTCTAACTCCTTTCAGCTTTGTTGACTGCATCATACTTTTCTGTCTTGGGCTAGCTCCTTTTCCTGCTGGCTCTTTACTTGGCAGATATCCCATGACTCTGGTGGTTCTAACATCTTAGGATCTTCAATACCATCCAAGTTTCATCTTCACATCTTCACTCAATGGCTTCTCTGGACTTCCATGGAGGGTCATCCCTTCCTCAATGTCTGGCCTCAGTGCTTTTCCTTAGTCATGGAGGGACATTTCAAAACCCTTTCTTGTATCCTTCACCCTAAAGCCAGAAATATGTGTCCAAAGCTGCAAAATTCTGCTGTATCTTGGGACTGGAACATGGCCCTCTCCTTCAAGTAGATCTGCATCTGCTTTCTGATTATGAAAGTTTTCTTCAGTACTTCAGCTTTGCTTTAATTTCTTTTTACAAGGTGGAAGCTTATCTGGGTGAGGTCTTGCTCCAAGGTCACCACCCCTTTTATTCCATTTCGGACCAGGTTTTCTCTAAACTTTTTAATCTCCTTGAGCATTGGACTTAGCTCTAATACACTTTCTGATGGTCCTTTTCTCCACAAACTGTACATTTTATTATTTTTCCTTGCCCAGCTTTCTCCTTTTCCTTATAGATTTGTGTAAGAGTAGGCTGTTTTGAAATCTCCTCTGCCAATGCCATTAATCCAAAGCTCTTGAATTTAGCCTAAGGCAGATTTTTCTTTTTGCTTTCATTTCTTTTTTTATGTTTTCTTTTTCTTTTTTTCTCTTTCTCTCTCTTTGTCTCTTTCTTTCTCTATATATTTATTTTTCTTTCTTTCTTTCTTTCTTTCTTTCTTTCTTTCTTTCCATCTTTCTTTCTTTCTCTCTCTTTCTTTTTGTCTTTCTTTCTTTCTTTCTCTTTCTTCCTTTCCTTTCTTTCCTTCCTTCTTTCTTTCTTTCTTTCTTTCTTTCTTTCTTTCTTTCTTTCTTTCTTTCTTTCTGTGTTTTTCTTTCTTTCTCTCTTTTTCTTTCTTCCTTCCCTTTCTTTCTTTCCTTCCTTCCTTCTTTCTTTCTTTCTTTCTTTCTTTCTTTCTTTCTTTCTTTCTTTCTGTCTGTCTGTCTGTCTGTCTTTCTCTCTTTTTCTTTCTTCCTTCCCTTTCTTTCTTTCTTTCTTTCTTTCTTTCTTTCTTTCTTTCTTTCTTTCTTTCTTCCTTCCTTCCTTCCTTCCTTCCTTCCTTCCTTCCTGTTGAACAAGAGAAGAAAACAACCAGATTCTTTACCAAAATATCACAAGAACAGTCTCTAGGTTACTTCCTAACATTCTTGCCCTCTGAAATCTCTGGAGATGGGTCATTAACAATCTACATTGCTCTCAGCATCACTGTCTTCCATGTTTATACTGCCATGACCCATTAAACCCTTCTTAAAGCATTCAAATGCTTGTCTAACCCAAAGTCTCAAAGTCCACACTCAAGACAACAAGCAACATGGTCAGGCCTGTCACACCAATATCCAGTTCCCTGGTACCAACTTCTATCTTAGTCAGTGTTCTGTTGTAAAGGGACACTATGATCAAGACAACTCTTGCTTTCTTGGTGCTTGCTTAAAGCTTTAATGGTGAGCTCTATCACGCTTGGCAGCATTCAAGCAGAAATGATACCTGAGGGTTCTTCAGATCTAAAGGCATCAGGAAGAGAAGGGCCTGTGGCCTGGCTTAAGCTTTTGAAGCCTCAAAGCCCACCACCTGTGACACATTTTCTCCAACAAGGCTACATCTCCCAATCCCTATTGAGTAGCATCACTCCTGAATGACCAAACTTTCTAATAGACGAGCCTATGGGAGCCATTCTTACTCAAACCACCGCACCCTGCATTCTTCAATAAGCGAATAAGCCCAAGAAATGCTAAAGGTTTCCTGGGGAAATAATGAAGTCATAGGAGCTCTGATGAGAACCAAGCCTTTAGCATATCTAGAGGACAGAGGAAGGAACAGAAACAACTTAACTTTCATACACTTTCTGAATTTCCAATGAATAGTCAGATTTCATAACAAAGAGCTCTACTTATCTAACAAGCATACCATGAATATCTCTGACCCACACAGTGTTACATTGCACTATTGTGATATCCAAAATGAATTCAAGACCACCCAGTACCTTCCCCCTTCCAAAAGGACTTTCCAAACTGCACTAGCAGGCCAAGTGCAGAGCCAGATAAGGAAGCAGGCTGACTAAACAAATGTAAGAACATAGTTTTAGTGGTCAAAATGACTGAGCCTACAAGTTGCCAAACCAATATTAGCTGTTCTCAGAGAAATAACCATAACAAGATTAGCAATTCTCCTGCCCCCTGCCCCACACTGAATTCTGACAAAGACCACAAACCACCCTGACCTTGTTTCGAGAATTCCCCTGATGTTAATAGCTGTGACGTTAATAGCTGACCCATAAATTCAAAGTGTACTATTACTTTGCTGACCAAATCATAATAACCATGGGGGCAAGCAAAGTGAGGGACTAGGCCAAATGATTACTTAGTCACTATACAAACCAACCAATGCCTGAAAGGGTTACTTGCTACACCAATGAGAACCTTGTTGCTCAAATCTGCCCCTTACAAAGATATAAAAAGTGTGTTCTTTCTTTGTTCTGCGTCTCTCCTCCCCTTCTATTAGCTGTGTAACCTTGGGCAGGGCATCCCTCTACTCTGCAGTGTTTTAATTTACAAACATGAGATAATACTCTTCTCATAGGTCTGTTTTAAGGATCAAATGAGTCAATTAAAAGAAGTGTTTAAACAAGCTCCTAGCGTAATAATTACTATAGAATTGTTCATTATTACTATTTGTTATCTTGGAGCTTCAGACAGGGTCTATTATATACTTTGGAGAAGACCATAAGTATCTTCATGGATAAGTGACATTAAAAAGCCACATGACCTTAAGTTACTTCAAGTGCTACCCAACCATCTAAGAGATGTCAAAATGGGTGTGGCCAAAGGAAGAAGACAGGACAAGAGAGAGGAAGGAGAAAGCACCATGAGGTGAACCTTCATACATCCTTAGAGAATAAATAGAATCCACTTGTTCAGTATCATGTATAAGTCTTCTTTACTCTGTGTTCAGCTCACATGCAGGACAGGGCCATGGGCAAATTTGATTGACTAATGACTACTGCCTTGGAAGGTCACAGACCTCTACTATTGAAATATGAATCACCATCCAGTTGTGTCTCCAGTGCAATATGCTGATGGCAGACCTGGGGGAAGGTTCCAGAGGAACCTGCCTGTGTGCTTGAGGACTGGACATGGTTTCAGGCTGTTTTCCTGCTCTGAGACACGTTTTTGTGTTCCATGCTGGTAGGTCTTGAATAGATCACGTGCTACTCTGTTTAACAGATCTAAACATAGTCACTCTCTTCACAAACTATTAAACACAGCTACATTAGAACAATGTGTAGGTTGAGACAAGTACCTCCCACCACAAGATAATTGGGAGTGAAGTCACCGTGACAACTTGAATATCTAAATTAACCCTATTACAACCTGTTTTCATGGGGTCAAAGGCTTTTCAATGAGAGAATTCAGGTGTAAAAGAAAGCACTCCACATTTGGAACACCTTGTTACACGTGCTGAAACATAAGGCAGAAGAAGCAAATGATCTGACTTAGCTCAGAAAAATGGAATAAATTCTGAATAGCAGCCAGCTCCAATTCAAGTTTTTTCATTTATGAAAGGACATTTTCATTTCTTTTGTTTTTGTCCTGGTAATATATATATATATATATATATATATATATATATATATATATAGTATATATATAGTCTTGCAACTTGTTTGACCATTGATTAAATAATTAGGAATTAAGACCAGGTGTAGGGGCACACACCTTTAATCCTAGTACCCAGAAGAAGACAGAGGTAGTTGAATCACTCTGAATTTGAGACCAGTCTGGTCTACAAAGTTTGGCTACATAATGATACCCTGTTTCAAACAAAACAAAATCAAGGAAAAGAAAATCCAATGGAAGCAACAGTGTGACTTAATAGTTGATTTACTAAAGTCAGAAATTATTAACAAGAATATTTAGAAGAGTTAATGGAGGTTTTGAGGATGTTATGTCCAGATGGTGGAGTGTGTACCTCTGGAGGATTTTTTTTTCCATAGAAATCCCAAGAACTGTTTGGTGAATAAAGTCCATTCCCCTGCCCTATTCCTCCTCTCTTCTAGAGGAGTAAAAGTGCATCAAGAAGCCCATAAATTAAGCTACAGGAATGAGAGTTCCTTTGGGACAGGGATTTACTGCAGCCTGATTTTGCCCTCTTCTCTTTGCTCAGCCTCTTGTAAAGTCTCTTGTCCAGAGGGACAGTTAGCAGATACTTACATGTAAACTAGGACATAGAAATTGTATTTTTATATCAAAGTCACCTAAATGCTGAATTAGGGAGATGATTCAGTCAGCGGAGTGCTGCGGTACAGGTACAAGGACCTGAGTATAATCCCCAGAACCCCCATTAAAACAACCAAGGGCTCCACATGGTGGCACATGGGGAGATAGGCTGATCCCTGCCTTTTGCTGGCCAGCAGGCCTAGAGGACTGGGAAGTTCCAAGCAAGAGAGTGATTGTGTAGCAAAACAACAACAACAATAACACCGAGGGAGGGATGACAACCAAGTTATTCTCTGGCTTCTAAATGCATGTGCATACATACTCACTCTAACATGCAAATGTGCCTGCTCAAACACACATACATACAAATGCAAAATAAAAATAAAACGTATACATGCTTTGCAGCAGAGATGGAGTGAGCATGATATGGGCTAATGATACAAAAAAAAAGATATAACTTTAAAAATGATGGTGGAGAAGAAAATCTCACAGTTCGTAAACACATGTTTACTACTTATTATCTTAGAATAGCTAGTTTTAAACGGTATACATGTCAGTACCTTAATTCTCCTTAAATTACAAACGTGTGTAAAGATAGTAAACCAGAATTTATAGACTAAACTGTGAATACCATGGTTATTATGTGTTCTCTCCTACTTTATATTTCTCTAAAATAAGAAAAATTTCAATGTAATAATACATTATTATAGCACTGTTACTGTAGTACTACAGTATAATAGTACAATATAGGAATAGGACTGTAGGGACATACAAGATGCTTGCTATCAAGAAGAAACAGATTTTTTTTCCTGAGTGCCCATAGGGAGGAAAGCCAAAACCAATGGGCAACTGGTATTGAGAAGTCAAGTTTAGCTTATGATGAACTGCCTCAATTGGTCAGCACAACAGTGTGCCACGCCTAGAAACAGCGAATCCCTTGTTTCTACAAGCGAGCATCTAAGAGACTAAATGACGATCTATAAAGAGCTAACATGTTAGAAATGAACTCTGCATCCTCTAAGCCTGAGGCTTGAAGACTCAGCTCGTATTGGCTCTCAGTCCTCTCTGCCACTGTCTTTTCTACCAACGAATGGGTTTCATTAATATCTTCTGAAACACCTTTGTTTGTGAGACCTCTAAACTGTCCACCTTAACCCACTATTCTCCAGCATGATGAGTGCTTCCCTCCCAATAGTTCCTGGGTCACCATGGACATTCTTCAGGAAGGACTTTTTTCTTTTTGTAAGCTGACAGCTTCCTTCATTTAAGGATACAGAGTTGCCCCAAGGAAGGAAGCAGCTAGAGGAAGGCCGAGAGCTGTGAATTAAGCTTCCGTATACTTGTGGTTTCTTTGGGGCTTGTTCTAATTGAAGTGGCTCTGAGTAGTCACTAGCTTCCCCACTTACAGTGTTAAACTGATTGACAGCAAATTACAGTCTAGTTCTGACTATTAATTTGGAACCATTTGAACTAGTTCAAGTGAACACTAATTAGATTTACAATTTGAATAACGCTCCCCCCCCCCAAACCAGTTAACCATTATCTTTTGAGTATACAGTGATAATGGCTTTTGAAATTGTTCATTTTTGAACAGGGAAGATGGATGTGCTCCACAAAGAGACTACCTTGTCTGGTTTGAAATGGCATTTGGGTAACTCACTCAGTTCTCCTCTGAGTTTGGTACATAGTAGGATAGAGTGAGAAATATATTTGGTATGTAACCAGGTACATCGACACTGGCTTGGAGGAGATCCCAGTCACTGTCATAGAATGAATCAAACTTTAATGCTGGTATAAAAACAAATTTGGTTAAGTTTGTAGAACAGTGAAAGTGTTGAGAATGTCTATTTATTTTGTGACAAAATTTTAAAACTATCTAAGATGTACATGTCCTCTTTAACAGAACAGTTCAGAGAAACAGTTTAAACCCACCCATTGTTCATTTGTATGATCAGTTTCCTGGAATACTTTGGAATGACCATCTGGACCCTCTTGTGAAGGGTAGGAAAAAAAAAAGAAAAGGATTAAGATTATAAAACCACCCGAAGCTGTGTGTGCCACAGAAACTGAAGCCACACTTTCAGGAAAGACTGCTTAAACATCACACTTCTCCCCCTGCCAAGAACTCCTGGAAAATCATGAGGTAAGCGGATTAGAGAGCAGGCATTTGGCATGCTCCATCAAGTCTGCTGAAGCTCCTTTGAGCAATATCCCATTCCATTAGCTATTCAATGGAATGGGAATAAGGGAGTGGGGTGGGATGCTGACCAACGAAACAGAAGGTCAATCTAGGGAGGTTTCTTCTCCTGGTACCCATTGTAAAGTGCTACTGTTAACACATTTCTAGTTCCTTTCTTCTCTTCTCTTCTCTTCTCTTCTCTTCTCTTCTCTTCTCTTCTCTTCTCTTCTCTTCTCTTCTCTTCTCTTCTCTTCTCTTCTCTTCTCTTCTCTTCTCTTCTCTTCTCTTCTTTTCTTTTCTTTTCTTTTCTTTTCTTTCTCTTTTCTTCTCTTCTCTCTCTCTTTCTCTCTCTCTTTCTTTCTTTCTTTCTCTCTCTCTCTCTCTCTCTCTCTCTCTCTCTTTCTTTCTTTCTTTCTTTCTTTCTTTTCTCTCTCTCTTTCTCTCTAACACCCTTAAGCAAGTTTTAGAACAAAGAACTTGAATACACTCTTTTCAGGTGCCAGGCAAACCGTATGTTCTCAAAATGATGCAGAGTTGATTCAGAGATATGGCCCAGCCACTATGGTCCTGTTAATTCCTGCTTCATTCTCTTGCATTCTCCCATAAGCATGCTGCCTCCCTACTATATCTAAGCCTCAAGCATTCTGAAGATGTAGACAATAAGGGACACAGAGAGGCATGATATATATAGAATACATCAGAACTGGCAAGCAAGATGTTTTTGGCTTTCAGGAGGAAAAGTAGCTCAAAGAGGTGGTCTTAAAGCACCATCTCCAGAGATGCTCAGAAGTAGGATGGTGAAACAGAAATGAGCATGGTAAAGGCCGAAAAGCCACAGGAATATCAGACTGATCTATTCTGTGGCCCAGATGTGTCTATAAAGACTTTTAGTTAAACATATTTGAATGCCAAGTTCTTTTCATTTCTTTGGCTGAAACCCGGAGTGGCTAAAGCATGTATTTGGCATCTGGGCCATCTCTGCCACACTAATTTCCCTCTGCCTAGTCATATAGCCAACGGCAAAGCTGATCTCAACTAAGGGTGTTGCTACTAATTGTTAGTTTCCAATTACTAGTTGTTCGAGGTTTATCAAGTATTGTGACTTTAATTAGTGCCCTAAGATGTAAACTGCAGAGTCTTTAACAGACATGTTCCAATGGGGATAATTTGATGAGACAGTTCCTGTTGTATAGTAATTGGGAACCAAAGAGAGACTCACATATGAATAGTAAATTAAGATGCACAGTAGTAGCCGGGATTTATACCTGGGCTGTGAGAGGCCTTAATGACCCCATAAAAAGGAATAAGGTCATTTGTTATTTAAAGGATTATAAGATATTGCATTTCATAAGGATATTGAGCACATACAAGGTTAAAGTGCTCATGGGTGATCCACATTCTCCCTTTATTCCATTTATAAGCAGAACCAGAAGAGTTAGCACTTCTTTGTAATAAAGCCCTAAATTCCAGAGCGACCTGCTGCTGTTCTACCTCTCAAATCCCAGAGGATGGCTGCTGCTGGGCTGGGCTTTGTAAAATGTTAGCTTTATCCCTAAACTCAGCATAGGCATTGAATCCTCCATTTTCGAACCAATTAAAGTGAACAGTTTTCCAATTTTCTGGGACAGATTGTCACATGTAGCTGAATAAGGGGACCTAGAAGCCTGAAAAGGTAGTAGCAGAGAAGAGATTTTTGGTATTTCCTGGTTGTGGTGGGTCTCATTTTAGGATGAATGCATAGATAAATATTTTAGCTCTGTAAAGATGAGAGAACTCATAGCAGGAATAGAAAAACTCTCAATTGTCCACAGAAACAAAGAGATGATCCAAAATCTCAACTTGCTCAATGTAAATGTGTTGAGATTTGTAATGTGTTGCTAGCTTCTTGGGTCCTTAAGAATTTGTTTTTGTTCCCTTTTCATGCAACCTCATATCCAGCACACACACACACACACACACACACACACACACACACACACACACACACACACACATAGTGTTTAGGTTTTAAATTCAGCATGGATAAACCCCTCTGTGGATATGGTAATACCTCTCATGTCTATTACACATTTTGTTTCATTCCTTTTGTAGCAGTAGGCATATCCAAAGATACATGCACAAACCATTGCAAGGAGTCATGCAATCATCTTTGCTAATATTGTCATCACACAGACAGATGCTTTCCTCAGCCTGGTGTAATGAGTTGGGCTCAGTAGAAGGCTGTGGTGGGACAGGTTAGAAGAAGAGGACAACAATTCCTCCAGGTGAGCAATTAGAACAATAGGCGCCAATCAGAATGTTATTGTTTAAATGGAAACTAACCCAAATCTCTACATGTTTCAAATTTTACCCATATACTGTTAAAGTGATATGGGTAGGAGGTTCTTAGGTCAGTAAAGGTTTCACTATCTGGGATTCAGGAAACATTTATAGTGTGGAAGATGACCTTGCACCAGGATTTTAAGCATTATTAAAACAATAAATTTTGAATTATTATAAAAATGTATAAAAATAGCAAAAGTCCATGTATCTACCTTTCAGAACATCCTATGATTAACAGAGACTCACAATAGGCCAAGGGGCAGAGAACAATAGACTGTAGGATGCTCAGTCCCAATTGGGACATCCACTTTTTCCCCTCTTCTCCCAATGCTCTGGGATCATTGAGGAAAAATGGGTGGGATGATTATGTGAGGGCCAGAGTCTGTGGATGACTTTAAGGAAATGGTGTTTTCTGGACACAGCAGGGCAGTTACCTATAAACTCACAGAAGTTGTGAGGGCAAGCACATATGAGAGACCTGTGTGAACACTAGTCAAAAAGACAACTTCCAGTATGGATAGGGGAGATGGACAATGAAGCATCACCCTAGCTGAGAAGCAACTGGTAACTGATAGATGCTAGGTAAAGAAGACTCAGTTTCAGTTATGAATGTGGGTGACCTCTGGTGAGTTGACCATGCTCCAGGGGAAGACCCTATATCTAAGAGCCTATAGGCAACAAAAACTGGACTCAATGACTTTAAGGAGCAAAAATGAGGATGCAAAGTTGGGCAGTTAGGGGCATAGAGGTGGATCTGGGAGAAGTGAAGGGACGGATATGAATATGATCCAAGTACATTATAGAAATTCTCAAAGGACTAAAATATACCTCATTTAAAAGTATAGATGCAACTATGATGGATTTCAAACTATGCAGGGATACAACTACCACCCCTTTCTTCAGGCACACACTGTTTACTAGACCTTTGAATTTCTTCCCATCAAAGAAGAGTATATATTATCTTATACTTTGAATCTGGGATGGCTTGGTGGACTCATCTATCCAGCAGAATGTGACTTTTTGACTTGATTTGGCAAACCAGTCTCAAGCCTGGCCCTTAGAAGAATTCTTGTCAAAGGTGGTGTTAGGCCAACAAAGATAGAAAATCCATTCAATAATTCAAGAAACGATGCTGGTATAAATAACCATCCAGTGTTAAAGAAATTAAATTATATACCTCTTATCTTATATATTAAAACAGGTACCACATGACTTAAAGTCTAAAATGTAACAATTAATGGTTTATAACATATGGAATTGTATGTTTATATTCATCTTAGTGACCATTTTCCTGCCCAATCATGTCTCTACGTGACTTAATCTCCAAATGCTGTGGGGGAGATAAATGCTTTGGGATATCTATTTTACCTATAGCCACAAGTTCCTTATCCTTAGGTCAACAAAATTTAGACTGCTAAAAATAATGCAATCAATACAAATAGAGTCCCATTGCACTTCATGAATTAGCACTATCTAGCAATTCCTTGCCTCTGTGTCTGTCTGGTCTACAAGTACATTCCAGGCTCTTGCTCTTTCGGCTCCCTATTAACTCTTGCCTTAAGATTTCTATATTCTCTGTTTAGTGTAACTCTTATTGCTGCCATAGACAGGATTCTCTGTAACAGATGTTATTAGAATACTCAACTCTATCTTCCCTTTTAATTCAGCAAATAGTTACTAAATACCTTTTAAATGGTGGGCAATTGATTAGGACAAAATAAAGAAATGACTAAAAATCTAGTAGTCACTTTCCAACTTCTAGGTGGCTTTATTCCTTGCAACTTCCATATTTTTTTTCATTTTTCAGAGCAACATTGATTTCCAGAAATGATGAAAACAAAACCAAAACCAAACAAAAACTCTGCTCTAAAGCTTCACTGTGGGCTAATATGGTGCAATTCCTATAACACCTCATCATTGTTCCTTCGTAAGTATTGATATTATTAATATGTTTTCTCATCTATTTTAAGTTCTTGCTGTAAAGATTGAACACATTCTTAGCTATGAATGTCAGGGGCTACATAAATAAAACTACTATTACTTCCTAAGAGCAATCCTCCTTACAATTTAGAAATTATTTCTTTCTCTGATGCCTCACCTGGAAAGAAAAGAAATAAAAATGGATCCTGACCCCTAATTACTTAATTCTCTCTAATATTTCTTCCCTTGTGTGGAGGAAAATCAGGAAGAAGGCCATAAGTTTATGTCTTTATTCTCCTATCATTCTTGTGGCAATATAAAGAACCCAACTCAAGGCCACATGCATGACCTACATTTATTCTTAAGTGTTAGGCAGAAGGGATGCATCCAAGCTGAAGTAGGTGTGTGTGTGTGGGGAGGTCTTTACAAGACTTTAGCAAAAGTAGAGCTAGTTTTTAGAAATGTTGACTAGAGGGATGTTTTGTTCTTGTGATAGCACCTACTCTATGATCATTACAGATTTAGTGCAGGAGAAAGTAAAGAAGAGAGTGATCATATGCCAGAGAAACAGAAATGGAAGGACATGAAAAGACCAAAGAAGAACATGTAGAGAAGTAACCCTAAGAATGTTTATCAGGAGACAAGCAGCTGGATTTATGTTCTTCACACAGAGACAGTATATCTCCATCTTGTAAATGTTTTACACAAGCCTCTGTCAAAGTCAATACATTTGTGGAGAGCAGGTTTCATGGCAGATACTTCCTGAAATTCTTTGAAGAATCAGTCCTAGTCCATGGTTAAGAGGCTTAGAGTATACAGGGAAATGGATGCATGTCCACTTCAGTTCTACCTGCTGAGGCACCTCATCAGAGTCTGCACTGGGAGACCACTAGGGGTCTGGTATGGATGGAGTAAGATTTCATGGTATCATAGCAGCTTAATTACCAGAGTTCATAGTCATACTCAAGATGCTTGTAGGTAACAAAAATATATGGTTACTGAGGAGCTGTGTGGCTGTGGGGTCTGCTCTCTAGTTTTTTGTTTTAATGAAGGTTGCGCTGACCCAGCTACCTGGGATGTTCTCTGCCCCTTCAGGGATTGCCCATGCTGTAGAGACATGCCTTATATAAGACTCTGCTCCACCCATGGGTAGTCCATATTTGGTGGCTTTGGGAGAATATAATGGCTGGCTATCTCAGCCAATCAGAAGGCCCAGAGAGCTAGATCTCAAGTGTCTATGGTGGCCCATTGAGAACCTGTATTGCTATCTAACTCTGCCATCTTCTTATTCTTGTTCTTGAGAAACACACACACACACACACACACACACACACACACAACTCCATTTGAGGGTCTGCTTTCTAGAAAGCAATATATTTCTTGACCAATATATTACTCAAGGGAATTCTGAGCAGCACAAATTTGTAGCATCAATAAAAATCAAGATTGATTAATCAAGTAACTGAGAGCAATTTCTCCAGTAAGAAGCCCTGATCCACTTTCCTATTTAAGTACTCTCCCTCTCACTGGGGATTCCCCAAGTGAAGAAAATGCAGGGGTCCCTGAAGTGTAGACCCTGTAACTACTAGCACCATGAATGGCAAAGGCCTACCAGTTTTTCTACAAGCAAAGTGATGGCTGTTTAATGGACAAATGTGAACCAAGGAAAAGGAAATTCATAATAATTCTGAAGTCTGTTGGACACAGAAAACAATTAGAGTCTTGTACCCCAAAGTAAAACATCATCATGATGTCCCTGCTTGGCTGGTTGCATAGGAACCAGTTTCAAAGCACCATGCTGGCCAAATTCTGGGAGTCCACTGGCTATGGAACTAACTGGTAGTCACTTCTTAGGTCTGTGTTTGTTTATCCTAGAGACGAAAGCTAGCTTCCTGTTAAGTGCTTGCCTTATGGAGTACGAGCTATCAGGGTGGAGCAGGCCAAGGACATGCCTCTTTTTTTTTTTTTTTTTTTTTTGGTTTTTTTTTTTGAGACAGGGTTTCTCTGTGTAGCCCTGGCTGTCCTGGAACTCACTTTGTAGACCAGGCTTGCCTCGAACTCAGAAATCTGCCTGCCTCTGCCTCCCGAGTGCTGGGATTAAAGGCGTGCGCCACCACGCCCGGCTAGGACATGCCTCTTAAACAGCAGGAAAAACAGAAAGGGTGTGAGCATCAATGCCAAGACCAGAAATCCTAATTGTAGCACAACATTCCAAAATGTCAAAAATTCCCTCTCCAGTTCTGATTTTTGCTGCAAACCCTAGATAAATGGCTAAACATATTCATAAGGCTAAAGAGCTTCCAGCAATGACTCAGCCAGTCTCCCATATATTGACCCAATACTTAAAAACAACTGGTTACTTTAACAAAGATACTTTTTATTTGAGTAAAATATTCCAGCCACCTTATGGGACTATTTCTTTTAATAGCTATTCTAAAGGTAATCAATGACTTTTAACAGCCAGGTTCTGTTATCAATGTAGAAGAGTAGGCTTATTGATCTGACACATACTTTTCTTCACTGGGCACCAATTATTGCAATCTAAATTGTGTCGCATTAGGCTGGAAACACTGGGTAAGCTTGCTAGTCACTTAATGCATTCTGCTGATTGGCTTCCAGAAGCTTTGTAATCACACTGTTGATTTGTGAGTTAACAACAGTCTAGATTCCACTGAGAGCTGGATGCTTCTTAGAAAAGGTTAATAGAATAAGACATTCAAGCTATCTCATTTTTTCCAGGGTAGATAAATAGAAATTCTACAAGGGTATGTAAATCTTGCATGCATTTATTATTCTATTGAAAACTAGTGTGTTTCTTAAACAGAAAAACCACTGAAACAGATCCCGGAAACCCCATCTAAAATGCAGCCTATTTGATTTCATAAACATTCTTAAATTTGGAAGTGATTAAAACTATTAAAAAGAGATGCTGCCACTTCTGATTAAAAATGGGGGGAAAAATCAAGACTCAGAATGTCATTAATATTATTAACCTGGGAACTAACCTAGCTGCTTAATTAAAAACAACAATATATTTTAAAATTCACTGAAGGCTCCAGGCAGCTGGAGCAGCCTCAGGCTGGACAGAGGTTGTATGAGGTCCATTGTAATGACATGTTCTTAGGTCCCGAATTTAACCTCTGGAGACACTCAACACTCCATTACTGGTGTTTGTATGTCAGAATTTAGTGCGATTGCTACAATGAAGACGAGCACTCCTTTCTAACCTGTACCATTCTCCTTGCTGTCATGATTCTTACTGACAGTCACTAATTCAGCAAACAATGACTGCATTTCTATAACCTACTAGAACAAAAACTAGGCTCAAGAAACACAATTAACAGCACACTGGTGGGAATGGAAGTATTTCCTCCTTACTTAATTAAGTTCTATCATTCTAAGATTCTTCTTAATCAGAGTAACTTCACTACAGCCAGAAAGACATGGCGATAAATGCTAAATTCACCTTGATTATTAATAAAAAAGTTGTAAGGTGCCAAATTCCCATCTTGACTTACATTGAAAGCCTACTACATGTTCTTTGACTTTTACCAAAAAAATTTGAATGTATGTGGTACATGTGTGTACACATGTATGTTAGAGTGTACAGGAACATGGTGTGTACAAGGTGGGTCAGGTCTCTTCCTCAATCACATTCTACTTGAGTTTTTCTTATCTTTTTAAATTTATTTATTTGTTTATTTATTTTTATTAGTTAGATATTTTCTTCATTTACATTTCAAATGTTATACCCTTTCCTCATTTCCCCTCTGAAAACCCTCTATCCTCTTCTTTGTTCCCCTCCTCACCAACCCACCCACACCTGCTTCCTAGCCCTGGCATTCCAGGGCTAGGAAGATCATAGACAGGGGCATAGAGCTTTCACAGGACTAAGGGCCTCTCTTCCCACTGATGACCGTCAAGGCCATCCTCTGCTACATATGTGGCTGGAGCCATGGTGTCCTCCATTTGTACTCTTTGGTTGGTGGTTTAGTTTCTGGGAGCTCTGGGGGGTACTGGTTGGTTCATATTGTTGTTCCTCCTATGGGACTGCAAACCTCTTCAGCTCCTTGGGTCCTTTCTCTAGCTCCTCCATTGAGGACCCTGTGCTCAATTCAATGGCTGGCTGAGAGCATCCACCTCTGTATTTGTCAGGCACTGGTAAAGCCCCTCAGGAGACAGCTATATCATGCTCCTGTCAGCAAGCACTTGTTGGCATCCAGAATAGTGTCTGAGTTTGTTGGTTGTATATGGGATGGATCCCCAGGTGAGGCAGTCTCTGGATGGTCATTCCTTCAGTCTCTGCTCCACACTTTGTATCTCCTCCCATGGGTATTTTGTTCTCCTTTCTAAGAAGGACCAAAGTATCCACACTTTGGTCTTCCTTCTTCTTGAGCTTCATGTGGTCTGTGAGTTATGTCTTGGGTATTCTGAGCTTTTGGGCTAATATCCACTTACCAGTGAGTGCATACCATGTATGTTCTTTTGTGATTGGGTTACCTCACTCAGGATGATATTTTCTAGTTCCATCCATTTGCCTAAGAATTTCACAAATACATTCTTTAATAGCTGAGTCGTACTCTATTGTGTAAATGTACCACATTTTCTGTATCCATTCCTCTGTTGAGGGACATCTGGGCTCTTTCCATCTTCTGGCTATTATAAATAAGACTGCAATGAACACAGTGGAGCATGTGTCCTTATTACATGTTCGAAAATCTTCTGGGTATATCCTCAGGATTGGTATTGCTGGGTCCTTAGGTAGTACTATGTCTAATTTTCTGAGGAATTGCTAAACTGATTTCTAGAGTGATTGTACAAGCTTACAATCCCATCCATGGAGGAGAGTTTCTCTTTCTCTACATCTTCGCCAACATCTGCTGTCACCTGAGTTTTTGATCTTAGCCATTCTGACTGGTGTGAGGTGGAATATCAGGATTGTTTTGATTTGTATCTACTGGGTTTGATGAAAGACTTCTTTATTGCTTTTTCTAGGGTGTAGTTTCCCTCCTTGTGTTAGAATTTTCCATCCATTATCCTTTGTAGTGATGGATTTGTGGAAAGTTACTGTGTAAATTTGGTTTTGTCATGGCATATATTGGTTTTCCCATCTATGGTAATTGAGAGTTTTGCTGGGTATAGTAGTCTGGGTTGGCATTTGTATACTCTTAGAGTCTGAGATCTGCCAAGGATCTTCTAGCTTTCACAGTCTCTGGTGAGAAGTTTGGTATAATAGGTCTGCCTTTATATGTTACTTGACCTTTTTCCCTTACTGCTTTTAATATTCTTTCTTTGTTTAGGGAGTGTTTTGGTGTTTTGATTATTATGTGATGGGAGGAATTTCTTTTCTGGTCCAAACTATTTTGAGTTCTGTAGGCTTCTTGTATGTTCATGGGTATCTATTTCTTTATGTTAGGGAAGTTTTCTTCTATAATTTTGTTGAAGATATTTACTGGCCCTTTTAGTTGGGAATCTTTACTCTCTTCTATATCTATTATCTTTAGGTTTAGTCTTCTCATTTTGTCCTGGATTTCCTGGATGTTTTGCGTTAGGAGCTTTTTGCATTTGGCATTTTGCATTTTCTTTGACTGTTGTGTCAATGTTTTCTATGATATCTTCTGCACCTAAGATTCTCTCTTTTATCTCTTGTACTCTGTTGGTGATGCTTGCATCTATAACTCCTGATTTCTTTCCTGGGTTTTCTATGTCCAGGGTTGTCTCCATTTGTGATTTCTTTATTGTTTCTATTTACATTTTTAGATCCTGGATGGTTTTGTTCACTTCCTTCACTTGTTTGGTTGTGTTTTCTGGTAATTCTTTAAGGGATTTTTGTGTTTCCTCTTTAAAGTCTCTACCTGCTTACCCGTGTTCTCTTGTATTTCTTTAAGGGAGTTATTTATGTCCTACTTAAATTCCTTTCATCATCATGAGATGTGATTTTAAATCAGAGTCTTATGTTTCTGGTGTGTTGGGGTAACCACAGTTTGTTGTGGTGGGAGAACTGGGTTCTGATGATGCCAAGGAGTCTTCGTTTTTGTTGCTTATATTCTTGTGTTTGCCTTTTGCCATCTGGTTATCTCTGGTGTTAGCTGACCTTTCTGTCTCTGACTTTGATTTGTCCCTCCAGCAAGCCTGTGTGTCAGTACTCCTGGGATACCCATTCTCTCTGGGAGGAATTTGGGTATGAGGAGCTGTGGTACAGGGTCAGCTCTGGGGTGCAGACAGAGATCAGATGGATCCTGTCCCCAGCTGATTCTTGGTTCTTGTGGCCTGATGGTTCTGTGAGGGTTCCTCTTGGGCCAGGAATTTGAAGAGAAGTGGTGGTCTTATCTGTGTGTACTGGTGTGTAGGCACTTTTGGGAGATCAGCTCTCTCCTGGCAGTATTTGTGAATGTAGCTCTGTGGCACAGGATCAGTTCTGGGCACAGATGGAGACAGGACAACGCCTGTCCCAGATAGCCCCTTGGTTCCTGTGTCCTGATGGTTCCAAGTGGGTTTCTCTGAGCAGCAGTGTTTGTCCTACTTGTACTCACAGGCCTGTCCACATTCCTGGGGGGTCACTCCCTCTAGTTTTCCTATTTTTAATTCTTTAATAGCTTCATAATGCATATGATTAACTTTATTCATTCCCCCATCCCCTTCTGGCATCTCTAGCTGTCTACTACTCAAATCCCAACCCTTTCTAACAAGCCGCCCTCAGACTTCAATCTTTTGTGTTTCTGCATGACCTATTGAGTTCAGTTAGACTTGCTTGCATGAGCATGGCTGCCAGAAAGCTCAAAGAATCTACTTGTCCCCACTCTCTAGCCTTCCTATTCCCAGTGCTGGGATTTTTCAGACTCATGCCTTTGAACCCAGCTTTTTATGTAAGTGCTTGAGATTTGAACTCTGGTCCTCATGTTTGTATGATAAACATTACAGTCTCAACTCCCCAGTCTTCTTCCAAATTATGAAGTATTATAAATTCAATTTCAAAGTAGAAACTATGTAGCACTATAAAACTTAAGACAGAGGGGAAAAAAGATTCTGGTGATGCCATATTTTAATAGGAGAAAAGTATGCACAGTTCTGTATAGCTGGGAATTTTGGTTTTTCACTAAAATAGTCAGGGGCATTCTCTCAGAATAAAAAGTCACATGGAATGAGATCTGCATAGGTTAATAAACATGGAGGTTCATAGGAATGCTAGAAATATCTGTAATAACTGACTTAGCCTAAACTATGGAATTACTGCTAATTAATGAGGATGCATATGTATATATGTTCTAATCTAGCTCATAGTTTCTTCTCATTAGAATATGGCAAAAGGGTCCAAAGAGATGGCTCAGTGGTTAAGAACACTGCCTGCTTTCCCAGAGGTCCTGAGTTCAATTCCCAGCAACCATATGGTGGCTCACAACCATCTGTAATGGGATCTGTTGCCCTCTTCTGGTGTGTCTGAAAAGAGCGACAGTGTACTCATATGCATAAAATAAGTAAATAATTATTTAAAAAGAATATGACCAAAGCATTTTTGCTTAAGCAATTTACTCAGTAGTGTACTCTATTCTCACCAGGATTAAAATGCCAATGGAGTATAGCTCATGTTCCATCTCTTAGCATGTCTATCTGTATAGTAACCCTCTTTGCCAAAATTCATATTCATTTCTATTTTCAGAAACGCTATAGTCTTTTGTCAGATGTTCAGTGTAAGGGTAAGGCTTGTCTGTGTTCATGGGTTGCTAAGGAGATCTACACAGTGCTAGCTGTCCACCATTCATGTGATCTGCAGAGAGGCCCATAATTTCAGACTCCCTCTAATCCCAGTACCCAGTTCTGATTCCATGTTCACTATTTCATAGTTGGTACTGTGTGTGTTAGTTAGGGCTCTGGAGTTGACCTGGAATTACTTTCATTAAAGTGGTGTGTGTATGTGTGTGTGTGTGAGTAGCTTCATGGAATATAAATGAAGTAGAATATCATCCAGAAGGCTGAGTGGAGCCAACTCCTTTTGAAGGAACACAGTAGTCTCAGTAAGTAATACTAGAGGTCGTAATATGAACCAATGGCCTGTGAGTTTCCTTAACTCCATGACTAGGGGAACAAAGAGATTCCTTGCAAGATACAAACATTTCTGTTAACATTGTGTGTGTGCAGTGAAGACCAGAATCTGATTAATAAATACAAAGAAAACATATTCTGAGAATTTTAGCTTTAGCTGCCTGTGGATGAAACACAGTTTCATCCCCACGGTTGCAATATAAAGTCACCAAATGCAGCCTAAGAGTCTGCCTGCTCTTCGCCTGACATGACAAGCATTCCAGATGCATGTAGTCTTGGAGGCACTCAGCACAGTCTTCTATCACCCTTTTACCAGGACACCCACAGCCATGACATCGCCAGGAACTGCAACTGAGGTCCTGTACTACACTCTCATTTCCCACCGGCTGTTCTTTCTGCTTCTCCGCCCCAGGTTGTTGCTTGTCTAGGTACTTGTATCCCTGGGCTTTATCAGCCCCAGAAAGCTGCCCCGCATCAAACCCCATAGTCCTCAGAGCCACCTAACTGAACATCTGTGCCCACAAGGCATGGCAGCATCACTGTGATCTGCATGTTCCTTGTGGAGTGAAGAGTCATGTCCTGATGAGATCTCGACTCAGGAAAGAACTCCTTTTGAACAGATACATTAAAAACGCTAAAGAAGAATTAACTATTGTGGCTGGAGAGATGACTCCTCTGGTACCAGCAGCTTCTGCTCTCCTAGAGGATCTGGATTTCTTTCCCAATACCTTCATTGGGTGGCTTACAACTTACTGTAACTTCATCTCTAGGGGACCCTAGACCTCTTTTGGCCTCCAAGAGCACCTGCATACATATGACAGACACACAGGCAAGCAGACATATATGTATATATATATAAAATGTATTATATTATCATTATATAATTATATTTTATTACATAATATATTTTACTATATATAATAGATAATAAAATATATGATATAAAAATATATTATAATATATATTAATTGTAAAAAATAAATAGTTACATTGTTATTATACCTTTGCCTGACGGTGGTACTCCACTCAACCATCCATGGGCAATAATGTGACAGCTTTTTGATATGACTGACTGTCAGATGTCATGGTGAGGAGTAGGGATAAAACAGGTCATCGGTACCAACAGCTCAATAATTGTTTCTTTCCTCTGTGCTGTGGATTAGCAAGATACATCTCCATGTCTATAAAAGTCATTAGATTTATCTGATTTTCTAAAACCAAATTCCACTGAATTCCTGTCCTCACATATTTTCCAGAGATGATTCAGTTTTATTTTGTTCAGCAACAAACTAGATTAGAGGAAATATCTATTGTTTTTGGTTTTTGTTTCAATTTTATAAGGATTTCTGATTTTTTTTAAAAAGTTGTCATTTAACACATTACAAAATATGCAAACAAAATCGAATAGTTTACAGTGGGTGGGGAATATGTAAATGCCTAAATACCCATGAGAAGTATTACCAAAAAAAAAAAAAAACAACACTCTCAAAACAATCCTAAGAGGCAAATGGTCATAATTAAATCAGAGTATGTGTAACTTAGAAATAACATCGCTTGCTAATTGAACTTATATGTCTCACACAGACCTTTATATGTGCTGTTATTTTCATTCCTCAGAAATCCTGGTTATTTTGGTTCATTCTGTAGATGAGAGCATCCGAATTGGCTTTCCTGGTGTCATTTCTACATAGGGAAAGATAAGCTGGGATTTGAGCTCCAGCAATTATTTCTAAATGCCATATGCTTCGCTCTCCACTTCAGTAAACTTTTTCTTTCTCAGAGTAATAATTCTTCTGTAATGTTTGTTTGTTTCTTTCTTTGTTTGTTTGTTTTTTGTGGGAATAGGGACAGGCTCTAGAGCTTGATATATTTTGTACAAGTGATCGGTAACCTAGCCACATCTCCGGTAACTCCAGCTTTTTGAGATTTATCAGCAAGGATTTTAATGGTCGTTTGCTTTCTTAACTGTCCATGGATGTCCATGGACACAAGGACATAGGCTTCACAATTCAGTCTGGCCCAGAAACCTATGAGTAAACCATTAATTATTTTATTCAAGAAAATTAAAAGTAATTTTAAAAATTATGTCGTAAATCTGAGATCATAAAAATTACACAAGATTTATATGAAAAAAATTCTATGTTCTATATGAAATTAGAAGGGTGAGAATAGTCTCTGGCAGGGCAGGGCATGGAAAATACCAAATGAGGCATCATGAGGGCAAGTCTGATTGAGCTGTAGATTGAGTTTTAGACTGAGTGTGATCAAATGTTATGTTGAATAGAGTTGAGTTTTAGATTGCGTGTGGGTTGAGGTTTAGACCATTGTTTGGATTTTCTATTAAGTGTGGTCCAGTGTTAGTGGAGCTTTAGTTGAAGTATGAGGTTGACAGGGGTTCAGTTTCAGATTCAGCATCATTGAGTGTTATTGGAATTTAGGTGGCTTGACAGTGGGGTGATTTTGTTCTCTGGTTTGGCCAGTATCATAGACATAGCACCTCTTTCTAAACATTGTTGTGTGCTATCATCAGAATGCTTGTGTGAACTCACACAAAATTCTCATGCTGCCACTCCAACCCGAAAGGCACCACGTGGTCATATACGATGGTAGGAGATGAGGAATTTGGAGCATGGTGAGACTACAAAAAGCCAACCCTCTTGTCTGTGTGCGATTACAGTAAGAAGACAGATCCCCACAAGAGTGGGGGTGGGGCTCCCCAGACACCAATCTGTCAGCACCTTATCCACAGACTCCCCAGTCCCCAAAACTGTGAGGATAAAATTTTATGGGGTGTGTATAAACCAAAGAGTTTATAGTGTTCTGTTATAGCAACTCAAATAGACTAAGTTCTGTCTGCATACTTTCTCTGAACCACCCCCTCTGTGAATTAAAAAAAACAAAACAAAAACCCACAAACAAAAACAAAAAACCCACTCAAAACCATATCATCATCTTTCAGGGTCTGGCACCCAAGTGTGGCAACATGAACTTGGCTTTGCATTGGAAATCAAAGCCTCGTGCAGGCACACAGAGGAATCTGCAGTTTTTAGTTGTTTGTGCCTCCGAGTGAGTTTGGAGAAACAGATCAGTTCAAAAATCACTAGCCGCTCAGCAAGCACTGCAGGGCGATCAATTCTGAACGCCGCGCTTCTCAGCGAGCAGACGCTGTCTACACATTTGTTTTTTCCTCCTCCTCTGTCTCCACATGTTCCCGTCAACTCACTCCGAACAGCTATTAACAATAACTTCAGGAAGCAGTGGGAACTAATGACAAGTCTCATCCCCTCCGTCTAATAACGCGGTCCTAATTCTCATGTTTTCATTATCCCCTGGCACTAAACCATTTCCATTTGCACACCCAAGCAATCCCCCATATCTTCAGTGTTAATGTCAGCTTGATCTTCACTGATCACTTTCATTAACAATATACATTTACAGGGTAATGTGATCCAAAAACAGATGCTTCCCAAATAAACCACTCATGGCATTGACAAAAAGATACAGCATGAAGGTCAAAGGCCCTAGAAGTTTTCCATTTACCACAGGGGAAAATAAAGAATGACTCATTAAATTTGCTATTCACTCAACAAACATACTGGCTATGACTCAGGCTCAGGGATAACTGATGGATACAAAGATGGTAAGAAAATAGGGCATAGACTCTAAAGCTCGTGACTGTCTGCTTTCGGACTAGGGTATGAACTCCATATTTGGAAAAATGGAGATATGAGGCTTTATATCCTGATTGAGTCTCAGAGCCTTTGGTCTGTTTCATAGTAGTGTTGGCATTGGTCCACTGGCTGCAGACCCAAAGAAGAACGGCAGATCTCAGCAATAAGGAAGGCTAAGTATAAAGCTAAGCCTACAATATAATGAGAGTGATCCCAGGAGGAGTTCTTAGGGTCTTACTAAAGCTGCTGTAACAAATTCCATGATGCCCTTGGCTTCTGGGTTTTGTGAGCAATACTTAGTGTTCCTGATCTTACAGAAACATCCTTCTGATCTCTGTTCTCCTTTCATATTGTTCTTCCTGTGAACCTGCTTCTGTGTCCAAATTTTCCCTCAAATAAGGCACTAGTTGCACTAGATATCATAAGGATCCCATCTTTATGTATGCCTGCAGGGATATGCTGAGGTCGTTCATATGCAAATGCACATACACAAGTGCCCACACACATGCATACAAACACACAATCTGAACAAGCAAACACACACACATCTAAGCACACGCATACAATCACACACATGCATATGCACATGCACATGCATGCACACACACATGTACACATGCACACACACACACACACCATGAGAGCTGAAGAGACCAGTGACTGGGAGGAGGGATGCAAAAGCGTAGTAGGGGTAAAGCAAGGCTTTGTTCACGCCCTCCAAGAGAACTCAGTGTTGTTCTGAGTGTGGTCTAAAATTGGCAGCATCAGCACCACCCGGCAAATCTTGAGATATGTAAATGCCACCCACCCATGCATATCACCCCCAGATCTATAGAATTAGAACTCATAGAGGTGGGGTTCATAAATTTGGCTTCACAGCCCAAGCAATGGTTCTGACTGCCATTCATCAGTGACCCGGGCACAGGCTTCCAAGCTCATACTCTCCTCCCATCACTGAAGAAGAACCAGAGTGGCCTATAAATCATTGCCCTGCTTTAAACTTATAAAAGCTCCCGACTACATTTAGAAAATAAAATTCTCTTCCTCACTTAGAAGATTTTCTTCTATTCCACCTTTTCCCCCTTGCTCAACACACTCCAGGGATGCTAGCTTTTTATTGACAGGAGATATTAATACAGCTTTGTTTGCCTTGTATCCATAGTACCTGACATATAAAAGAGACATTCACTATTCATGCATAAATCATTTCATTAGTAAAGACATTCATATTTGTCTTATCCAAGGTTTAAGATTTTTGCTGAATTTCAATTTGTTCTTTCTTAGGTTTGTCTATTTAAATTCTAAAGTGACTCACAGTATCACTCTTTTTCTTTTTCTTCTCTTCCTCCTCTTCCTCCTCTTCCTCCTCCCCCCCCCCCCCTCCTCCTCCTCCTCCTCCTCCTCCTCCTCCTCCTCCTCCTCCTCCTCCTCCTCCTCCTCCTCCTCCTCCTTCTTCTTCTTCTTCTTCTTCTTCTTCTTCTTCTTCTTCTTCTTCTTCTTCTTCTTCTTCTCTCTCTTTCTCTCCCCGCCCTCTCTCTGAGATGGTTTGGATTAGTTTTAGTTTACTATTAGTAAATTCTGCAAAAATATTCACAACATATATAGTTGTACTACAAACATTCTCATCCCTAGAAGTTGAAAACTGTACATATGAATATCCTTATTATAAAGCCTGTGGGTGGCTCAGTGGTTAAGAATGTTTCCTGTTACAGGGGAGGACCTGAGTTTGGTTCTCAGCATCTATATGGTATCTCACAGTTTCCTTTAACTCCTCTTTTTTTTGGTCCATGAAGATTATCATTGAACTGAGACTGAAGTAAGGAAAGAAATGTCCAAGGATAAAGTTGTGTGAGAATATTACTGACAGAGGAATAACATGTACAAACACACTGAGCTGTGAAGGCCAAGAGAAGTCCAGAGTATTTAGGTCCTGGGAAAGAGAATATAAACATGAGGCTACGGAGCTAGAATGGAACATGCATGTGATGATGAACTCTGCAAATCTGGGATTCTAACTTTTACCATGTAGAAACTTGAAAGCAGCCAGAAGTTTAACCCTTGTGCCATATTTCAGTTTAGGGATTTCTGTGGTGGTAATGGCAGAGGGAGGGAGTTAAAGAGCCAAGGGATAAAGCATGAAAATTCTGCTGGAGGTCTTCACATTTGAATCATTGCTTTGCCCAGCTTCAGGTCAGGGCTGGTCCTTCATCACACTGTACAAGAAGCAATTTGGCAGTGGCTTGCTATTTTCCTTGATTGCTTATGCATTTCTTGTAGGTCAGTTTGGCGGCTGATGTGTTAGGCAACAATCCTTTGAGTCCACTGTATACTGTACTTGCCCAGTGAGCCTCCTGTGCAGCCACTTCTTCATGCCTCCATGTATAGAGTGCTGATGAGCCGCATGGCTTTTCCTTCGACTTCTCGGGCATCAGCTGTTTCTTCACGACAGCTTCCTGATAGTTCTAAAACCTTCTGTGCCCAGAGGAACCTTGATAAATTTGTAACCTTTTTGTTAATGATAAATATATGACTTATGTTGCAAATATAGAAATCTTCTTTTAGGGGCTAGAGAGATGGGTCAGCATTGAAGAATACATTGCTCTTGCAGAGTACCCAAGCTTGGTTCTCAGCAAACACATCAGGTGGCTTACATGTCTGTAACTCCAGCTCATTTTTAAAACCATCTTCTGACCTCTATAGTACTGTAATCATATGCATGTGTGCGCGCACACACACACACATACACACACACACACACACACACACACACAGGCAAAATAAAAAAATTAAATCTTAAATCCAGTTTAAATGAATGAAAGAAGGCCCACAGGTTATAGGTTAGTGTCAGATGTTAGACTAGATGCTTATGACCATAAAATTGTTGCTTAAATGGAATCCTTATAGATTCATGCACACATGGACTGACTAATACACGGAATTTAGCAAGATTAAATAACTTGCTAAGAGCCTATATTTGGTGCTGGCTGAGGAATCTTCAGAGTCCCAGCGGTGGGATACAAAGTCTGCTCCTTTTCTGTCATGCTAGAGACCTTGAGCACATGCCAGGCTGTAAAAGAGCTCTCATATCCCCCACTGCCACTTTAAGGTATTCTCCATTTTGCACTGAATCACAGTCCATGGGACAGAGATTTGCAACTGTCCAGCTACTGTTTTTCTCAGCACAGTGACTTGAGATAGACAATCAGCATCTTGATTAACTAGAATTTGCAATCAGAAGTTTCTGAATAAGGAAGAATTTGATAAATTCTAATGAGGCCATAATGTAAGCAAAAGAAAAATCAGAAGGGATGAGAATGAAGAAAACACTATCAAGATGGAATGCCCCGGGATCAAGTGAGAGAAAGTTGTAAAATGCCACTAAACAAAATGACAACCATCACCAGAACCTCCACTGTAGCCAGAAAGGAGTGAAGGAGGAAGCCATGGCTCCATGATGGTTGTGATTAACCAGGTCTAGCCCAGGGAGGTGTCCTTAGCATCTGCACCACTCAGCAAGGGCAGCCTCCCTCATAGTGCCAACACTGTCAATGTTCTAAATCCTATCATGCCTCTGGAAACTTGCTCCCACACTGCACAAAGGTCTGTACTTTTCTCAGGATAAATTCATTAATAATGACTTCTATTTAGTGAATGCCTTACTAGGTATGTACAGAGACTATATTTGTAATATGGCATGTATATCCACAATCATTAGCAATGTTTTTCTACTTTTGTAAGTGAAGAAATTAAAGATAAACAACTTGGTCCCAGACACACACACACACACACACATAATAGGACTTACTCATACATAACGTATCTGTACAGGCTTCTTCTCAGAAATGCCTATCATGTAAAGATGGCAGTGGCTTCCTCTTGTATCTAACAAGCAGACTTGTTGAAAATGGGAGCTGCATTCCTTAAAGGTGCTATATTCTAACTGGTGTTAAGTTATTATTCTCTGAGGCTAGAGAAATGGCACCAGTCAATAGTACTCACTGCTCTTATGGGGTGACTGGGTTCTGTTCTCAGCTGCTTACAGCCTCAAAGAACTCCAGCTCCAGGACATCACACACTCTCTTCTGGCCTTTGTTGGCACTGACACATATAGGATGTTTGAGGAGAATCTATAACTCCCAATTTACTAAACAACCATAATTCCTAATGTTGGAGTCTTTCTGACATCTGGTCAACCTCCACGGTTTGGGGAAAAAGGCAAAGTGTCACACGGAGTACTGGTCTACCTCGCAGTCTATTGCATTTTAAATATTTACCATTATTCTCATAAATAAGTGTAGGTCTCTGCTATAGACAGAGACCATTGTAGAAAACCATAACCAATAAAAATTCAAAGAATAAATGATCGTGTAGTGCTTAGCCCTAACTGATACATCTATAACACAGCTCTACCCTTAAAGCTCAGAGATCATAGTGAAAGAGAGAGTAGAATGAGTGTGAGACCCAGGGGAACTGGAAGCTTACTATGAAATTGTGTCTCTTAGAAATGTCATAGGAGCTACACCCATAAGGTCTCATCAACAAGTCTGGCTAAGCAAGACCTGAACAATGGCAACACCAATAGACACGCTATTAGAGAAGGGAGAAATCTCATATGCCCAACTTGAGATAAAGAACTTTAAGAATTGTTGCGTGCAAGAGAAATAGAAGAACTTCTCAAGTAAGTGGTTATCCAATACATGTGGTCAGCTCTGAAATCATATGCATACAAGTACCATTATGCTGACTGTGCTGATTCAGCAGGATATATATATATACATATATATATATATATACATATATATATATATATATATGTATGTATATATATGTATATATGAAAGAATGTGGAGGGGGCATATTACATGGGAAGGGATGGAGGTTTTTAAAAAGACGGCTTAATGATATGATTATATTTTAATTTTAACAAATAAAACTATTAAAATATTATGTCTTTATATCAAATGATTGCCTCCATTTTTGTGTACATTTGTGCTGCGAAATTTCCAGTGAAAATAGATTGCAGATATCAACAACATATTAAAAATGTCAAGGTTCCTTTCAAAATCATGTGAACAGATGAATTTGGGTTTCATCATAGCTCACAATTATACCAATCTTCTTGGAGAGTATTTAACTTGACCCCTGTGTGTGCTCTGGGATCATTTCATAGCAGCAAGAATTCTTGTTTTATGAGATGAATAGGTGTCACTGGGATGGATGGGAGTGATGTCATGCGTTATTGATTCCTGAAAGTATCTGAGATGATTTGCTCTAAACCATGAATTATGTTCCAGTCTTCCATTTTAATATTTTAATCATACTCTTTAGTCTTAAGGTGGTGTAACTTGCTCTAAAATTCCATAACCTTAATTTGTTACAATGCCCTTGAAGCCGTCACACACAACAGTATTTCCTCTGTTAGGAAGTGGATCAACCAAAACACTTGTGAATTGGCTAAGGGAATGGAATCAGAGTTTCCAGAAAGCAGCTTCATATAATTAGTAAAGCTCACTCCCAAACCCAGTGCCAGCAGCTCTGAAATTGAGTCCAGAAGTCAGCGAACTGTGGCTCACAGGCCAAATGTCCCACCACCTGTTTTTGTATGTTGTGAAAGCCAAGGATGCTATTTATATTTTAAATGGTTGGAAGAATATAGGGTAAGAAGAGTACTGTCTGACAATTCTGTGAAACTTGAGGTTGATGTCCTTAGAGAAAAAGTGTCTGAGCACACAGCCACACACGCTTGTTTTTGTTTGTCCCTGGATGCTTCCAGGCTGCAACAGATGAACTGTGCTGTACGACAGAGTGGCCCAGGAACTCTTCACTGTATCCTCTGTGGAGCATTATAAAGAACTCTGCATGCTGAATGGAACGAATGGTCCTTAGTTCATCAAAGGTTGCAGGTCACAGAACAGCACCTACAGCTGACCCCTGCATCTCTCCTTTGGAATCTGGATGATCAGTCAGATTCTCTAAAAGGCATCCCAGATAGCAATGCAGCCAAGTCCCTTAGGAGACAGATTCACACAGCAAATGTACAAAGGAAGGCCCAACAATCCCAGATCTGGTAGAGATATTAGCAGGAATGAGACACTCATGTAAAACAAGTTTACATTGCTAATGGAGTAAGATTTTGACACAATCATTCTGCAAGAGAAATACTTTAGGAGTCACCTTGATGCTCACCACTGTGTGTGATAGAAATGTTTTTGTTTTGTTTTTGGTTTTTTTTTTTTTTTTTTAGGAAGCAGCAATCTGAATATTACACACTCTGGATGATAAAGTTGTAAGCATCTTAGAGACTTTATACACACACACACACACACACACACACACACACACACACACACACATACACATCTTTACAAAGAAAAAACAAAGATGTAGTTGTGCCTAAAGGTATAAGTATTTGTCTTGAGAGGGCTGTGAAAGATGATGGCAGAGAGACCAGTCAACTGCATTCTTTGCAATCGCTCAGAAGGATCACATCAGCATCAATTTCTTCAGTGCTTTGCAGCAGTGACATAAATCTGAATAAACTCATTTCATATGAGTATGTCTGCCCTACACTTTTGCTTTTTTATGCTGCCTATCTTAGTTAGGGTTCTACGGCTGTGAACAGACACCATGACTAAGGCAAGTCTTATAAGGACAACACTTAACTGGGGCTGGCTTACAGGTTCAGAGGTTCAGTCCATTATCATCAAGGCAGGAGCATGACTGCATTCAGGCAGGCATGATTTAGGAGGAACAGAGAGTTCTACATCTTGTTCCGAAGGCAAACAAGAGAAGATTGACTTCCAGGAAGCTAGGACAAGGGTATTAAAGCCCATGCCTACAGTGACACACCCACTCCAACAAGGCTACACCTCCTACTAGTGCCACTCCCTGGGCCAAGCATAAGCAAACCATCACACTGCCCTTCATTTTATGACCCCCATTACCACATTTCCAGGAGCAACAATCAAAGCCCTTATGAGGAAAGGAGAAATGAGGTCCAGAAAAGCCAGTCAGGATGCCTTCCACATGCATGGCCCTTTAACTTGCCTCCTCCCACCCCAGGTGACATAGGTCTTGGCTCTCAGCTTAATGGAGGCGGGGGGGGGGTTAGAATCACCAAGGAGACTCACTTCTGGATTTCTCCAGACAGGACTGATCCAAGCAGGGAAGCCTAGCCCTCACACTGGTCATCTTCCAGTGCTAGTCTGAGATGGGAAGAGGTGTGAAGAAAAGACATTCTGCACCTCTTCCCTTCCTTCTTGCTGAGTCACAATGTCTCTCATGGCTGCTGTGGCCTCAGCTTTCAACTTCAGAGTGGAAATACTGGGTTATCCTGCTCCATGAACTGAACTGTCTCTGAACCCATTTAGCATACAGATGGCCATTGTTAGGCTACTCAATTGCCACCATGAAAGTCAATCTAATAATTCTTTTGTAATATGCATGCATCCCACTGGCTCTATCCCTCCAAAGAACTTAGCTAAATATAGTCTCTTGGTGGTTTACCATTCTTTCTTTTCATGTACTCTGGGACCATGGGCCTAACATACCAGAGTGGTATCAGATCATATATATATATATCAAATATATATACTTATATATGAATACACACACACACACACACACAAACACACACATTACAACAAAAAACTAAAGAGAGAGGTAAAGTCGGACTAGCAAGCATGCCCATGCATGAATCGAGGAGGTGTTACAAATCCCTGGGCCCAGGTCGGAGATATCAACTCAAACTCCAACGAGCAGTGCCTATTTTCTTCTCCCTGACACCCAAGCCTTTAGAACTCTGTCTGACATGGAGAAACTGCAATCTTTACCTGCCTTTCATGAGAAATTTAACTGGCCTGTTTTTTCATGGGTGTCTCTTTGAGATATAGTATTATCATGCCTACCAGTAAATATTATGGAAAATAAATGCATGCAATATGTTAATAGCCATTATAAAAGAAAAGGGATGCATGGTTCTCACTGTGATATTTCCAAAAATAAGGGTAACCATCAGAAGAATTGTTTGGAAAAGAAATTGCTAACTAAATTAAACAAGTTTCAGACTTTTCTGTAGGAATTTCATCTGGAAAGCATGCTAAAAGGCTTATAATGTGTTATGTGTAGCTTCCCCCAGAAACCAGCTCTGCTGTACATCTGCAAAGGTTCTAGGAAACAACAGGGCATAAAATAAACAAAACCAGTTATCTTTGTTCTGGAGCAGAGAGCATGGGCTACTTCTAGCCTTGATTATAAAATGCTCAAGTGCTCTGCCATATAGTCTCTCTGGGGTTCAGAAGGTTGCTGAGTTGTTGAAGCCACACACTGGCAAGAGCCAACCAGTAAGTTTGGTGCATAAAAGGGAATTTACCCTGGTAGAAAAATCTAGATCAGGGTTGGTATGCATGATAACAAATCTTTATTCCACTAAGCCACTGAGACTTCAAAATGATCAAGACGAGGTATCCTGGCAAAACCAATTATGCTGATCTAGAGTTATAACTCAGGAACTCAGAGCCTAACAGGAAAATCCTTATTTTTGGCAATCCTCTCATACTCTTTTCTTCACAAGTTATGAAGAGTAATAACAGGAGCTCTGTTTTGGCTGAAATATGTATAACACACCGATTCTCCTTTAAATGTGCAGCATCAGAGATACCTGAATTCACCTGAGTTTGCAGATCTGAACAAAGGATTTTGTATAGGACACTGACCCTGAATAGTCTTCAACTACATTCTCACTACAAAACAACTAAAGGGAACTATTGGGGTGCAGAATGGGTCAGGAAGCCTTTCTCGTTTATACAAAGAAATCTCAAGTTTTTGTAAATCCTAACAGGCCTGTAAGATGTGCATGTAGACATTCTTAAATAACTAATACTCAGGCTTCTAAGTTTTCCTCTTGCTCGATTTTCCTGAAGAGCCATGGATGCTCACAACTGCCGTACTTGATTTGTAAGTGAGAGAGCAAGGGATCTTCAGATCTGGAGAGATTAGGCCTCTTGGAATAAGTCCATCACAATTATCTACAGCCATTAGAGCACACATTTCTGCAGTGCTTTGTTTCATCTCTGAGTTTTACCTTTCTCTCACTCCATTCCTCTCCCCTTCCTTTGATTCTTTTATTTCTTAGTTCTTAGAATCAGCATTCATTGGTAAGCTTTTGTTTAGTATATTTAAAAAAAGGTAAGAACTAACAAAGGAGAAAGGAAACCAAGGTGCCATGATCAGCTGCCCTTCTAACAGATGATGTTTGCAGTCCACGGTTGTTAACTGTACACAGATATCAAGGTGGTTTCCTAAATAAGTCCTACTGGATGTGAAAGTCTGTGGCTGTTTAATTTATCATGAGATGATATTGCTGGGCACACCTGTGTGAGTACATACTTCTGGATACGGCTGTGCATAAATGCAGCTAGCTGGATCCCAGACTATGTAGACCTGGCCAGAGTCCAAAAAGGAATTTTCCATTGATCTTCCAGTTTAATTATATCTGTGGTGATATCTACTACCTTGTGAGTCATCATGTGGACTCGTTAGGCACCTGTTCTCTCTCCACTTGCAAGGAAAATGTTTCAATTAGAATAAAAAAAGATGATTAAAGATCTTTCCTCTTCATTGCTTGCTCTGCGTAACTGGGAGGGAATTGATATGAATATGCAGCTAGGCAGGTGGAGAACAGGCCAGGGCACAGATCGGAACTTATTATCTCAGTTCCATTTCTCCCTGCCTTGCTCTCCCCCTCTGAACCTTCCCCCACGCAAATCAAACATCCATTATATGCTTGCCACTCATTCATACATATAGAATTTTGTTTCTCAAATTCAAGCTCTGAGAAACCTCATGAGTCAAGTTGCTCTGTTACTCCTTTTATCCTGAAAAGCCTGATGTGGTGGTTTACACATGGCTGAAGACACAACTGCTGATGAACAATTTATTGACAAATAAAGACAGAGGCAGACCCTAGGAGTATGGGTGAGCCAGGCTCGGCATTAGGCATCTTTGAATAGCCCTGTTGATCTCCGTACCATCTTAGGCAGGAGAGGTGTTATTAATTTCACATCTCTGCTGCAGAAACTGAGACTGAGCTCTCTTCACACTTAACTTGGCTCACTCCCCAGGTTTACCTAACACACCTAAGTTGAAGCATTGATTGTGCTGTCTCTGGAGCTTTATGGCTTTTTCCAATGCACCAAACTAATTTCTGCAGTAAACAAAGGCTATCGTGAGGGCAGGAAGTAGTTAAAGGCTGTTTTGTTTTGTTTTGTTTTGTTTTGTTTTGTTTTGTTTTGTTTTTGCACACTTGCACTTTGTCAAAAGACTTTCCCAGTGTCACACCCAAGTGTGTCTTCAATTCAGAAAGAGGGTAGAAACATACCAGGGGAAGAATTTCATAGGTTGAGCTGCCCCAGGGCAGTATCAGTGGGCACACACCAACTCCAGATGCAGGAAATAAAAGCTGATGTTCATGTATCTACGAGGTTCCATGGTTGTCTGCCATGCAGTAAATGAGTACAGATGTTGAAAAAGAAATTGCCCATTATCCCATGTCATATTGGCTATGAGACATAGAAAGCCAGGAAACAGACAAAAGGCCAGTACATTTCACTGCCTACAAGAAGCTGCTTAGTTCCTCCCAATGCAGATACGAGCAATCAGTGATGAACGTTCAAATCATGAATGTTCAGATCTGGAAGAGCAGTGAACAATTATATCATACAAACAAGAGCCCCGACAGTGATGCCTATGATTCAAAGTCAAATCAGTGGCACTTTGTAGCTTCATTTCTAGATCCTAAGCTTTAGAACAAACCTGGCAAAGACGAGTGTTTGGATCAGAGATGGAAGACAGAGAAAGACAAAATCTGTTTCAGGCTGAACTATGGACTGAGTAAGGCCATTGGAATTCTTCTCTAATTTAATCTTAAGCTCTCTCTCTCTCTCTCTCTCTCTCTCTCTCTCTCTCTCTCTCTCTCTCTCTCTCTCTCTCTCTCTCTCTCTCTTTCACCACTATAGCTACTCAATAGACGGGCCTCATACAAAGGAAGATCTCAGGGTCTGTGTGTCAATTAGGACACAGCTAAGAGGAAAAATAAAAATAATGCTGAAGAAATTAATTTCTCATGTGTTCCAGAGAGGTTAAGGGGACACACTAGAGACCAATAGGAAGTCCAGAGTGGAGGAGAGCTGGGGATAGAGATGAGGGATAGCTAGCATAAGGCATGGTTTTTATGGATGTTCATGGGCATTATTGTCTCGGTGACTATAGGTCATCAGGTTTAAAGAGAATACCATGATTAGCATTGACCATTAGGTTTGATTGTAATCAGTTGCTTTGGGGTGTACTATGTTTGAGGTCAGTGAAGTGAAGCGCATCTTGGTGATACCTCAGTGTTCTTGGGAAAATTTTAACTGCACCAAGAATCTGATTGAATTTCAAATAACTCAGGTCAGTATCAGAGATTTTATTAAAATAAGAGTAACCCATTGTTCTGCTTCCTGGGATATGTTTAGTAATATGGTGGGCCCAGTCACCTACTGTGCCTGGGAGATGGTGTTGTGACATTAAAACTATACATTACCACTGCCACTGTTCCCCACCAGAGCACCAGACTTGCTCTCTGCATCTTGATTCTTTTCATCAACTGACTATCCCTAGACTTTAATCAACATGATCTCTTCATCCCAGAAGCAACAGACTTCCAGTAACATGCGCGTCCACATAGTAAGAAGTATTCTGTACCCTGTCTCTGTGCTACCTTGCTAGAGGCTTAGCACTGAGTCTCCATGCCTGGTATCCAGATGGGTCTAAAGAGTGTTCACATTAGAAATGAGCTTTTTACACATTCATGACTGCCATATCCCCTATCTCTTCATTAAATTCTGGGAACTAACTTGTTTGCTTGGGAAGGGATATCAGCCAGAGAGCCTGCCTAATCTAATCTCCAGCTGATCCCACTGTGTTGGTCCTCCAGTGCCATTCATTGTAAGATGTACCACAAATTTCACAACAAACTTGGGAGGCAGAGGGAAGAGGCGCTCCATGGACAATTGAACATAAGATCATTTACTAATTGCAGTGCTGTTAACATTGGAAGACACGACTCAGAATGGAGAATGTGTGTACTTGCTAGTGAATTCAGATGTCTGACCCCATCATTTCCCACTTGTTTGCCCAAAGGAAATGGTCTGTTTCTCTTACCTATCTTGACTCTAAAACTATCATACTGATACTTCACCTTGTGTTTTAAGAGGGTCTCTCATCCTCTTATTCTGACAAGAAAAGTGTCATTTTCAAAGAAAATTCTCTGTATTTCCATCTTAATTGATCTACTCATGCTTAGATACACATGTTATTGTTTCCTTCTTCTTGTTTCTTTTTTTTTTTTTGAGTCAGAGAGCTAGAAGTTTATGAATTGGGATGGTAAAAGGCAGACCATCAACACACAGAACAATATTGCATCACAGAGATCTTGTCACTAAAAGCTCTCTGTAGCCCTCATTAACACCACCATTCAGTGTCACAAGTGTGACTTGCTACCCTGAAACAGGGCCACTGGCCTCAAAATAGGTTATGGAACTGGATTCTAGGACACAGCTTTAGAGTAAGGGTCACATGGCACATTTGCCATCTGTTTTTTGTTTGTTTTTATTTTGGATCAAATAGCAGTTTTTCAAGGAAGACTTCAGTGACCACACCACACTATCTGTGTTGGTTTGAATAGGTATGGCTTTCATAGGCTCATGTGTTTGAATTCTTGGACCATAGGGAGTGGCACTATTAGGAGGAGTGGCTTGTTGGAGGAAGTATGTCACTGTGGGGTGGGCTTTGAAGTCTCCTATGCTCAAGCTATGCCCAGGTAGGCACAAAGTCTCCTTCTGCTTCCTGAGGATCAAGATGTAGAACTCTCAGCTCCTCCTCCAGCACCATGTCTGCTTTGATGCCACCATGTTTCCTGCCATGATGATAATGGATAAAACTTCTGAAACTAAACCAGTCTCAATTAAATTTTTCCCTTTATAAGAGTTTCTGTGGTCCTGATGTCTCTTCACAGGAATAAAACCCCAACTAAGACACTATCTGAAATTGTGTTTCCATGGTCTGTCTATCTTCAATACCTTCTGGTCCATCATGCCTGCTTCTACTACTTTTGTCTGTTATCTCTGTTTGTTTTCTGTCTGCTGTGCAATCTAAGCCATATGTGTGTATGGTGGTGGAGGTTCTCTTAGCTTTGTTCACTATAACATGTCTAGGACTTTTATAGTACCTAGCATAAAGTAAGCATCCAACATGTTTTTTTATAAATGAGTGAGTGATGTGTTCTTAATGGCTCCTGTTTCTATACATCTCTGTCAATCCAGTGTCTATGTAGTTGTTTAGTTGAGCCCACTTCATAACCTTAAGCTTCAGGGAAGGCAGGAAACACATTATGGTTTTCTGTACTAACATTCATTTTGCTTCATATATTACTTGGAATATATATAATTTCTTTCACATTCTGTATCAAATCTTGATTACCTCCATCCTTAATATTGTTTTCACAGAGCTGTTGCTGAAGAACAAACTTAATTATGACACACCTCATTACAATATTTCCAAATCCAAAACCATTAAGCCTACTTTAACCCCCACCTGTACTCTAAACACCAAGTTACTTTTCATAGCATAAAAGACTGTATATCTGAGTATTGCTTGCCTATCCCCTTCTGTCTGGAATAATCCTTCCATGCCTGCTTTTTTGAATAGCCACTCTCTGTGCAACACCTTCCAAGTATACTAAGCCCCATATTTCACCCTTGTCCAATATCTGACCCCACTGTCTCCTCCACAGCACAGAGAAACTCTCAGCATAGTCTATCATTATAAACTATTATAATATAATATATTATAATTATAAACTATTGGTCAGTCTTGGTAATGAGTTCAGTTTTGTAGCCCCCATTCCTTCATCTTTCTCCAGCATTCACTAACCTTCTGTATACCATGTGCTGGTGGCTTGGTGACACATAAGATACTCATCATTCCTGCTCTAACTGAGCTGAGAATGAAACAACTAGGAACAATGCATTCATACATATGATGAAAGCGAAGGATAAAGTCCCCTGAGAGTATCCAACACTCAATGGAAACTGTTGAATCCCTTAAAAACTGAAGCAGAGGTTTCAGAATGGGGGCGGGTGAGAGACCAGGGAGAGAAAACAATGAGGAAAGGTGCTAAGCAGGTGGTAGATGTGCCAGAGCTGTATCTCTGAGTTGAGGAGAAGTTCTCCATGCCTAAGAAGCCAAACAAAGGGCACAGTGGACAAATTAGTGATGGAAAGGTAGTGTGTTGGAAGGTGAAGCAGAAAGAGGACATTTAAAAAACTTCTCATATTATCCTAAAAGTGAAGGGAAGCCATAAAGGGATTTTAAGAAAGGCCAGGCCCTGAGGGTGCATGCTAAATGCATCATTTTGGGCACATTCTTAATGATGGTCAGAAAAAATAACCAGAGACACTGAAGCTCCCTGGAGCCAACATTACAGGTGACTGATAGAGCTGGAGCAGGCTATGGCCCTGAGGGGGGATTAGGAAGATGCTATTCTGTTCAGTGACTGGTATGGGTATGTCCTAAAAAGACTCAATCCTCTATAATGAAAACCATTGTCTATTGCCTGCTAGTCTTTTACTAACAGTGTGGGCTATGGACTGTTATCATTTCTCCTGGCTCCTGAGAAGTGTGGATGACTTAATGAGAACCTGAATCTAGACAAGTTTCTCAAAGGATTCATGGACACATTCAAGGTTGAAAAGCATAGTCTCAGTGGACTCAATCTCCTAGATTCACAGTGTGGAAATTGGCAAATGAATATACACACGCATAGGTGTGTATATATATGTAATGCACTGGTCTTAAGACTCATACAAACAGAGTAATGGGGAAAACTACAGCTTCCTAAATTGCCATTAGAAGAGCATTTGAAACATAGCATATGTCTTCTATTTTGTAGAAGTGCTGTCCTTAAGATCTATAGGAGAAATATCTGTTAAGCTTTCTAGATAATCATCACTTAAGTCAGATAGAACGAGAGTAATATACTGAAGTGTGTCGGTAGCAGTGATCGGAGGTGCTTTCTAAATCTGCCTGCTGATCTGTGGCCTTGTAAAGGTTCTCAGTTAACCAATGCAAGACGGTGGACACAGTGTAACTGTTTTCTTTGATTCTTCTTGTCCTCCTCCATAGAGGACTGTTTAGGAGAAGCCAACATAAGTAGAGAAACAGTGGCCATGTGTGGGGTTTTAATAGCAGCACAGCCTGCTTACTGCCCTTTCCTGCCCTTTCCATGGCTTGAAAAGGAGTTAGCTATCAGGTTAATTGAATGCTATCTGGAAAATACACACATGGTGTGTGTGTGTGTGTGTGTGTGTGTGTGTGTGTGTGTGTGTGTGTGTGTGTGGTATATATGTGGTGTGTGTGTGCATGTTTGTGTGGCATATATGGTGTGTTTTTGGTATATGTGTGTGGTATATGTGATACCTGTGTATGTGGTATGTGTGTGTTGTATGTGTGTGTAAGTACAGTGTGTGTAGTATATGTGTATGTGTATGGTATGTGTTCACATGGTGTGTGTGTGGCATGTGTGTGTGGTATGTGTTTGTATGTTGTAGGGGTGTGTGTATGTGTGTGCATGGTGGGTATTTGTGTAGTGTGCATGTGTGTGTGTGGCATGTGGGTGTTGGTGTGTGGGTGGGTGTTTTTCAGAGACTCACACTTCAGGAGCTCCTGTGTTCTGGGGAGCTGTTGAAAATGCCCTCCCACTGGTTTCTGGGTCCTCACTGGACACCCTGGAACTCTGCCCACTCTAACTTGCTGAGATATGTCTGTCATTTTTGACTGGGTGTGATTCTATCAGCCCAGTGACTTGTCATGTCCCAAAGAAATTAAAAAAGGAAAAGTCCAGATGGTGACATTTGTGGTGAAAAAGAAAAGCGTCTTTTTCAGTCAAGCTGCCTTCCAATTATTTAAATTTATACAGATTTTATTTATTTATTTGCCATTTTCTCTTCTAAAAGGAGAAAGTTCTGGGCCTACAAACAGGTTGCCTCCCTGGTCCTAGGCTGCTCATGGCTGGGATGTGGTTTACTATAGAACTGAAGGAAGGCACTGAGGCTCTCAGGAAGCAAGCTCTGGACTCTGAGGAAGGACTGTGTCCTAGTGTCCTCTGATGTAGAAGTACTTCTCAGCTCTCCTTCAAAAGATTTAATGTTTTTAATACTACGAAATCCAGTGGCACTCTTTGGGGGTGAGTACATATTTCCTCCCTCTTTATTGAGCCTGGGGCATGTGAGGCCCTATAAATGCCGTGATTAATGCAGGCTATCAGTGACAATGCATGTGTTTCAAGCACTGCTCTAAATGCTCTATACGCATTGCTCCGTGTAATGTCCATAAGGACTAGGTAACATATGCACACATTATTATTTTCATTTGTTTCAGATAATAAAATGAGAAAATGAGTTTTGGGAGGTGTTATAATGTAAATAGCTCAAGGTCACAGGTGAGTAGGTGGTAGGTCAACGGTTCCTACCGTGGAAGGAATCAGGCCATCTGATTTCATTGAAACCATCAAAAATTCACAGTAGAGTAAATACCACAGTAGACTCCCAAGAACTGACGAAGAAAGGCTGGGATGCTCAGTGGGGAGAGCTGTTCAGGAGGGAGTGCTGTGGAAGCCAAGTAAAAAAAATACGGTGGGTGAGGGAGGATGACAGGACCGATAGACTGTAGGAGTGTGGAGACTCCACAGATCAAAAGGGACAGTAAAGGCAGCTGAGTTGAAATAGTTATGGGATATAATTATGGCAGTATTTGGGAAGCACTCGTGCTTTGAGCACAGGGCACAAAGTAAAACTTAAGTTTAGAGGGGGCAGGAGGCAATGCCTATTATGAAGGGCATCTGTCTGCTGGACTATTGAATTTATTCTTACCTTAGACTTGGGAATATTTTAAAGTAGGAAGGTGATATCATTTTGTGTACATTTTATTGAAACTCCTCTTTAGCTGAATAGAACATAAACTTGACCCTTCTGTTTATATCTTTCTGCCTTCCTGCTTCTAGTTGCCCCTTCCTCCCATGTGACATGTGGTGGCAGACTGACAGGAACTGGATCTTTGGGTGAAAATGACTGCAAGCACTCTATCCTTTGCAGATAGTCTTAGACTTTAGCTTTGGCCCCAGATATCCTGACTAATGAAATGTGCTCTGGGGAAAGTAAACAGCTTGGGCAAGCACTGGCAAGTTACAGATATTCTGTGTCAGCCAATGGGGGAAGGCAGTAAGGGAAGCCATCCCCCACCTTTCTTCCTCTGGACAACATAGTCCATCTCCAACCAGCCCAGCCCAGCTCCTCCACTCATTCTATCTTCTTTGAACCCAGTTTGAATGTTGGCATCTTATTCTTTCCTTCTACACAAATCTTTTGCCTATCTAACTGTAAGTTTTTTTTTTTTTAACTATTTGGTGCATATTTGTGTGCCTGTATATGCACGTGAGTGGAGTACTCATAGCGGCCAGAAGAACACTGTCCCGAGCTAGTTTCTTGCCAGCAAGAACACACTCGGACAACTGGATTCTTCTGTAGCAAAGCTTTATTGCTTCATTAGGAGGAAGACCCCGAACCCCGGAAAATGGTGCTGCTTATATACACCTTGGAATGGCGTGTCAGCACCTGATTTGTTGCTTGCCCATCGCCTCATTGCTATGCCCTGGGATGGGCAGTGACTTGGCACGAATTCACTCTTGCACCTGCGCACATTGCTTGTTTACCAGTTAGGCACAGCGGAAGCCGGCGCCATCTTGTAATGGCGATTGCTCACAGCTCTCCACAGAACACCTCAGATATTATGGAACTGGAGTTAGAGTTGGTTGTTAGCTGCCTTATGCAGATCCTAGTAACCAAATTCGAGTCCCTGGATGAGAACAGTACATGTTCTTAACCAATAAGCCATCTCTCCAGCCCCTCCTTTTTATAAAACATTAGTGTGTAACCGTCTGCCCTCCTAATTGAGCCCAGATTCAAACCCATTCTGAAAGTTCTATCTTTCCATACCTCCCAGAGAAGCAAACACTTATCCACTGCTGGGGAAACACAACAGGTGGCTCTAAGGCAAGGCTTTCCATTAATCCAGCTGTGAGTCTTCTGTTGACAATAAAGACTTTTCAGACTGAGTATAAGACAGATGTGTTTATCTTACTTTAGTGATGGGGATTTACCACTGTGGCTAATGGAAATTGTTTCCCACAGCTTTCCCCACACAATCTCCCCACCCCTCACAAACACACATACTGCCACCACCAAAGTAGGCTTTCTTGATTGATATTCAGGGAAATACTGGACAGGAAAAATACCCAGATTTTTGTATATGTTAAAATGACAATCCACTATCCTGTCAAAATGCAAGAGCTGTCCTGAAGCAAGTTACTGCCTCAGCTTTGAATATTATACTTATTGATATTTCCTCAATTCTTAAATTGTAACAAATTCTTGAACATTTTCTGTCAAATGAAGCCTTCTGATAGGGCATGATCAATATGAACTCATCTTAAGTAAGAGAGGGAAACTACTGTGATTTAAGATTATGCTACCAAGGGATCCCTGGAGCAAACCAATTCCCAAGTGGATAAGGTGTCAGGAAGACATGAATATGTATTAGTATTCATTCTTTGAGAGCTCAGATCATTCAGAGCAATGATTTCTCTAACAAGTAAGGGCACCAAGAGTCAAGGCGTGTCCTTCTGTCCCCAAACCCTTTCACCTCAGAGCTATGTGAAAAAATGACCTAAGATGGCAGATACCTCAACTGTCTCACTGAAACTCCAAAGTAGGTGTAAAACAGGCTTTAAAAATCCACCTCATATATGTTCTTCTGAATAAGCTGCTTTGCCTGACCTTAGTGGGAGAGGATGTGCCCAGCCTCACAGAGACTTGATGTCCCAGGCTGGAGGGATACCCAGGGAACCCCAACCTGCTCAGAGGAGAAGGGGAGGGGAGATGGGGCAAGGATTGTGGGAGGGGGTGACTGGAAGAGCAGTATTGAATAAGTAAAAATAATAAAAAAATGTTTAAAATATAAAAAAATTTCCTCCTCATTAAAGACATGAAAAAAAATGTGTTTCAGAAGATAAGTTATAATAATGATTGGGGGATAGTACTTCCCATGCCATGTTAAGTCAACAGGTCATATAGAGACCCCATGAGACCTTGGCCTTGTGTTTGGTACCAATGTGAATAGTTCAGAGGGAGAAGGTCTGTGGCTCTTTGACAAGAGAGTAAAGGATTGCTACAACTTCCAGCTTAGCCCATATACCAGACCCTGCACCTGAAAGGATGAAAGTAGATTTCCCATGGAGCACAAGGGAGTCTTTTAGAAGAAACAGAACTGGCCCACAAGAATGAGTCATCCGAAAAAGATCATGGGAACCCCATGAGAGATGGTCCTCTGCAAAGGTGTCTAAAACAGCAACGTGGGGAAAGGACTAAATGGAGCTAGAAAATACAAATTGTGTTCTTATCAGGTTTTGTGATCCTATTATAAGAAAGGGAGAGTTTTAAACTCTTCTCAGGACTAAGAGCATAATGAGTCTTAGCTAAAATTCTGTTCTCACTGCCTTTCTTCTCCCTTGCAGCTTTAATCTGGTGCTATTAGAGTCATCACATAGGACCAGAGTGAAGGGGTATTAATACCCAGAAAGGGAGAAAGGGAGAAAGAGAAGGACCATGCCTCATTTGTCTTTTCACTCCTTAGAAACCCCAGCACAGGAAAAGAAAATATTAGAATCTGCATGAAATCTTCAATGCTTGAACTGGGGTACAGAAAGAAGCAGACAGTTCTGTGAGCTTGAGCCTCCTGGTTTTACTAGCATTGACTGAGGGTACACTAAGCAACCACATAATGGAAAGGCCACTAAATGTAGACCATTGACTTTGTATAAATGAAAGTCAAAGGGCCCTAGCCTCTATTGCCAGCACAGGGAACATACATACATACATACATGCATACACACACACACACACACACACACACACACACATATATATATATATATATATATATATATATATATATATACATATACATACACACATACATACATAATTTGTCGTTAGGGAGAAGTCTATAGATTTCAGGAAGTTTTTTTTTTAAGATGTAAAAGATGTGGTGTCTAAGTTTACTGCAAACAGAGGAAAGAGTCAGAACTGAGAAGGGAAAATTGATGTGACTTTTTTTTTAATGGCTCAAGGTAATTAGGATTTTAAGGAAAGAACTTAGTTTTGGAAATGGGACATGATATTGTCTTCTGAGATTGAAACGGAATAGCTGAGAATAGATGCTAAAATAATGTGAATTTGGAATTTGATGAAATAAATGAGGGAACTGTAACATCAAGAAAACTTTCCCCTCTGATCATAGTGAAAGAACAATTAAGTACTGGGTGTGATGCTATAGTTCTTAGAAGCATTGTCAGATGCCTCCAAGATAAGTACGCTTGACTTAGCTTTCATATATATATATATATGTGTGTGTGTGTGTATGAAATATTATATATTGAAATATATATAATTTATTTACATTCCCAGTTGTTGTCCCGCCTCTCCGTCCCCTCTCCCACAGTTCCTCATCCCATTCTTCCTCCACCTTGCTTCCCAGAGGGTGTTTCCACCCACCAGTCCCCCCTTCCCTGGGGCCTTAACTCACTTGCGGATTAAATGCATCTTCTCCCATTAAATCCAGACCAGGCAGGTGTCTGCTCTATTTGTGCCAGGGGCCTCTGACCAGCCAGTGTATGCTCCTGGTTGGTGGCTTAGTCTCTGGAGGTCCCTCGGGTCTGGGTAAGATGAAACTGCTTATTCCTACCGGTTGTTCTCCCCTTCGGTTCTTCAATCCTTCCCCTAATTCAACCATAGGGGTCCCTGACTTCAGTTCAATAGTTGGTTGTAAGTGTCTGCTTATTAGCCAAAAAGTACAGCATACCTACGATACAACCCACAGACCATAAGTAGTGTAACAGATAGAAAGGCCTAAGTGAGGATGTTTCATTTTCATTTAGAAGGGGGAAGGAAATAATCATGAGAGGCCAAGGGATCTGGGTGGGAGAGGGGAGGAGGAAAGGAAAAGGGAAATAGGTTCAGGTATTGGGGTGGTGCAGAGACAGAAGAGAAGCCCAGAAGGCCAAGAGAATGAACGGAGATAAACAGCCTCAGAGGGTGGGAGGTGAGGGTCTTTCTAGTAAGTACCATCGATCCAGGATGTGAGAGACTCTAAAGACTCAATGGGGGTGACCTTAGCCAAAATGCCCAAGATTGGGGTGAGGGAACTCAAAGAATCCACCTCCAGTAGATAGACAGAGCCTCAAGCAGAGGGACAGGGTTAGTGACCCACAGTCAAAATTTCTGACCCAGAAGTATTCTTGTCTAAAAGAACTGCAGGGACAAAAATGAAGAAGAGACTGAAGGAAAGGTAGTCCAATGACTGGCCCAACTTGGAATTCATTTCATGGGAGGGCACTAAGGCCTGATGCTGTTACTGATGATAGCATGTGCTTAGAGACAGGAGCCTGGCATGGCTGTCCTCTGAGAGGCCCTACCAGCAGCTGGCTTAGCTTTCTAACCCCATATGTTCCAAGCCTTCAAGCCTCATCTTTCTCTCTCTCCTTCCTTTAATCACAGCTTTAAAATATAATTAGTAAGGATATAAGAACAGTTATTAATCAAATAATGTCCAGAGAAACACATCAGGAAAAAAAAAAGATTTTTAGTAGAGTGCTCATATGCTGAGTGCTTTGACCATCATAATGGAGAAAAAAGGGGTATCATGGGAGAGAGCTAAGGCTCTTAAAACCTCTAAAAAGAAAAGTGCTCTTGCATATACCAAGGTCAAGAAGATATCCCAAGTTTAATTGAGACAGTGTTATCATGAACTTGACAGTATCTAGAATTGCTTAGGCAACAAGGCACTGAACAAGCCTGTGCAGAATAGTCTAGCTTAGGTTAATTGAAGGGAAAAACTCAGAGCAGTTGTAGGCAACATCAGTTCTCCACCTGGGGTCATGGACTAAATAAAAAAGAGAAATCAGCCTGAGTGCCAGCATCAGCTGCTCTCTGCTTCTTGAATACTGATGGAATGTGACTAGCTGCCTTGTATTCCTGCCACATTGACCATTCCAACATGGTAGATCCCACCCTAAAACAGTGAGCCAAAACAAAGCCTTCGTTCCTGAAGTTAGTAATGCTGGGAATTTTGCAGCAGCAAGAAAACTAACTAATCCACATAGATAAATATTGCCTTTTCTGTGTCCTATAGTTTCTCAAGAGACATCCTTATAGGTGGAACCAAAGAGGGAGACCAGTCAACTGAAGCATCTATACTGTCATGAATATGGTCACTGATGCTAAACTAAGTGACTTTTGCTAAGGAGCATGGCTTTTTAGTCTCAATTAAGTGATGCACTTCAATCTATTGCTTTATGGTTGTTTCCTATATACATGGGAGTAAAGTGGCCAAATGTGTTGGAAGCAGGCCAGTCATTACTAGTACTTTTCCCCCTCAGTCTTCCATGTTTGGTATCTTTTCTTTTTTTATTATTTTCTTAGGTATTTTCTTTATATACATTTCAAATTTCAAATGCTATCCCAAAAGTTCCCCATACCCTCTCCCCCAATTCCCCTATCCACCCACTCCCACTTCTTGGCCCTGGCATTCCCCTGTACTGAGGCATATAAAGTTTGCAAGAACAATGGGCATCTCTTCCTGGCGATGGCCGACTAGGCCATTTTCTGATACATATACAGCTATAGACACGAGATCCAGGGGGGTACTGGTTAGTTCATATTGTTGTTCCACCTATAGGGTTGCAGATACCTTTAGCTCCTTGGGAACTTTCTCTAGCTCCTCCATTGGGGGCCCTGTGATCCATCCAATAGCTGACTGTGAGCATCCACTTCTGTGTTTGCTCGGCCCTGGCATAGCCTCACAAGAGACAGCTATATCATGGTCCTTTCAGCAAAATCTTGCTAGTGTATGCAATGGTGTCAGCATTTGGAGGCTGATTATGGGATGGATCCCCGGGTATGGCAGTCTCTAGATGGTCCATCCTTTTGTCTCAGCTCCAAACTTTGTCTCTGTAACTCCTTCCATGCGTGTTTTGTTCCCAATTCTAAGAAGGGGCAAAGTGTCCACACTTTGGTCTTCATTCTTCTTGAGTTTCATGTGTTTTATAAATTGTATCTTATATCTTGGGTATTCTAAGTTTCTGGTCTAATATCCACTTATCAGTGAGTACATATCATGTGAGTTCTTTTGGAATTGGGTTACCTCACTCAGGATGATGCCCTCCAGGTCCATCCATTTGCCTAGGACTTTCATAAATTCATTCTTTTTAATAGCTGAGTAGTACTCCATTGTGTAAATGTACCACATTTTCTGTATCCATTCCTCTGTTGAGGGGCATCTGGGTTCTTTCCAGCTTCTGGCTATTATAAATAAGGCTGCTATGAACATAGTGGAGCATGTGTCCTTCTTACAGGTTGGAACATCTTCTGGATATATGCCCAGGAGAGGTATTGCTGGATCCTCCGGTAGTACTATGTCCAATTTTCTGAGGAACCACCAGACTGATTTCCAGAGCGGTTGTACAAGCTTGCAATCCCACCAACAATGGAGGACTCTTCCTATTTCTCCACATTCTCGCCAGCATCTGCTGTCACCTGAATTTTTGATCTTACCCATTCTGACTGGTGTAAGGTGGAATCTCAGGGTTGTTTTGATTTGCATTTCCCTGTTGATTAAGGATGCTAAACATTTTTTTCAGGTGCTTCTTGCCATTTGGTATTCCTCAGGTGAGAATTAACTCTGAGCCCCATTTTTTAATGGGGTTATTTGATTTTCTGGAGTCCACCTTTTTGAGTTCTTTATATATATTGGATATTAGTCCCCTATCTGATTTAGTATAGGTAAAGATCCTTTCCCAATCCATTGGTGGCCTTTTTGTCTTATTGACGGTGTCTTTTGCCTTACAGAAGCTTTGCAATTGTATGAGGTCCCATTTGTTGATTCTCGATCTTACAGCACAAGCCATTTCTGTTCTATTCAGGAATTTTTCCCCTGTGCCCATATCTTTGAGGCTTTTCCCCACTTTCTCCTCTATAAGTTTCACTGTCTCTGATTTTATGTGGGGTTCCTTTATCCACTTAGATTTAACCTTAGTACAAGGAGATAGGAATGGATCAATTTGCATTCTTCTACATGATAACCTCCAGTTGTGCCAGCACCATTTGTTGAAAATGCTGTCTTTTTTCCACTGAATAGTTTTAGCTCCCTTGTCAAAGATCAAGTGACCATAGGTGTGTGGGTTCATTTCTGGGTCTTCAATTCTATTCCATTGGTCTACTTGTCTGTCGTTATACCAGTACCATGCAGTTTTTATCACAATTGCTCTGTAGTACAGCTTTAGGTCAGGCATGGTGATTTCACCAGAGGTTCTTTTATCCTTGAGAAGAATTTTTGCTATCCTAGGTTTTTTGTTATTCCAGATGAATTTGCTGATTGCGCTTTTTAATTCATTGAAGAATTGAGTTGTAATTTTGATGGGGATTGCATTGAATCTGTAGATAGCTTTTTTCAAGTTAGCCATTTTTACTATATTGATCCTGCCAATTCATGAGCATGGGTATCTTTTCTTTTGAACTAATTAGACGGGTCATTCAGAGTAGCCAGTGTTTGGTGCTTTAGAAATTATACCCAAGGCTGCTTAATTAGAAAGAACAGATTGTTGCTATTCATAGCTTCAGAAGCAAGAAGTTCATGAGCACTTCTATCCCTTTCTATTGTCCATTGAGAAGATGCTTTTTGTTTCCAAGATGAGGTCTCTGTACCACATCATCCCAAGGGGAAAGACTCTCTCCTCACATGACAAAGGTGCAAAATCAAGGCATCTGACTACGATATGAAGACCTTTTTTAAAAATAAAGATTTTATACCTTTTGATTTGTATTTCTCTGATCACTAAGGACTTTGAACATCTCTTTAGGTGCTTCTCGGCCATTGGAGATTCCTCGGTTGTGACTTCTCAGTTTTGTCCTATACCCCATTTTTTTATTGGGTTGTTTGGTTTTCTGGAGGTTAGCTTCTTGGGTTCTTTATATATTTTGGATATTAGCCCTCTATCGGATGTGGGGTTAGTGAAGATTTTTTCCCAGTCTGTAGGTTGCCAATTGGTCTTATTGACTATGTCCTTTGCCTTACAGTAGTTTTCCAGTTTCATGAGGTTCCATTTATCAATTCTTGATCTTAGAGCATGAGCCATTGGAGTTCTGTTTAGGAAATTTCCCTCCTCCCCTTACGCCAATGAGTTCAAGGCTCTTTCCCACTTTCTTGTCTTCTTCTTCTTCTTCTTCTTCTTCTTCTTCTTCTTCTTCTTCTTCTTCTTCAATTAGATATTTTATTTACATTTCAAATGTTATCCCCTTTCCTGATTTCCCCTTCAAAAAACCCCCTATCCCATTCCTCCTCCCCAGTGTATATGATTTTATGTTGAGGTACTTGATCCACTTGGATTTGAGCTTTGTGCAAGGTGACAAATATGGGTCTAATTTCATTTTTCTACATACAGACAGCCAGGTAGACCAGCACCCTTTATTGAAGATGTTTTCTTTTTTCCACTGTATATTTTTGGCATCTTTGTCAAAGATCAAGTATCCATAAGTGTGTGGTCTTATTTCTGGGTCTTCAATTCTATTACATTGATCAACATGTCTGTCTCTCACCCATGAGTGTTCCAGTCTGAAAGAACTACAAGGGATGGAAATGGAGAGGAGCCTGAGGAAAAGAAGGTCCAATGACAGGCCCAAAGTGGGCTCCAGCTCAAGGGGAAATTTCAAGGCCTGACATTATTACTGAAGCTATGGAGCACTTACAAAAAGGAACCTAGCATGACCACACTCTGAAAGATCCAACAAGCAGCTAAAAGAGCAGATATTTGCACCCAACCAATGGACATAAACTGCTGAACCCTGTGGTTGAGTTAGGGAAATGCTGAAAGAAGCTGAAGAGGAGGGCCACCCTCTAGGAGAACCAGCAGTCTCAATTAATCTGAAACCCCGATATCTCTCAGATACTGGACCACCAAACAGGCAGCATATGCCAGCTTATATGAGGTCCCCAACATACATACAGCAGAGGACTTCCCAGTCTGTGTTCAATCAGAGATGATGCACCTAACCTTCAAGAGACTGGAGGTCCCAGGGAGTTTAGAGGTCAAGTGGGGTGCAGTGGGGGTGGGGACATTCTTGTGGAGACAGATGAGTGGGGAGGAGGTATGGGATGTGGAACAGTTGGAGAATGGATGGGGGGCAGGGAATAAAATTTGGAGTGTAAAAATTATTTTAAAAAATAAGGATTTTTATCTCATTCTTAATGGGAGGAAGTTTTGGGACTAAGGTATCACTGGGGTCTTAGTCTAGACTCCCCGTGGTCCTGTGATCTCTGGCAAATGAACAGCTGAGAGTAGTATTGACGACAGGCAGTCTTAACTATTTATTACAAGGCAGAGTAGAATACATACCTATGCAATGAGAGCAGACTATGGCCAGCAACCGCTGTCCTGATCTATAGTGTGAGAAGGCTTTATATGATTTTCTATGATAGCTCATACTGACTGTTAACATGATAGGATCTAGAATCACCTCAGAGATGAATCTTGCCCATGTCTGTGAAGAATTATCATCATTAGGTTTTCTGAAATGGGAAGACTCACACAAAACTTTAGGCAGTGCCATCGAATAGACCCAGGTCATGGACTGAATAAGAGAGGGAAGCAAGATGAACTCCAGTATTCATCTGCCTACTGATTACAGACACTATGTGATCAGCAGCCTCATGGTCCTGATATCGTGTTCTCCCATCCTTGATGGAATTTCCCCTAGACTGTGAGCCAGAATAAAGCCATCCTTCCTGAAGTATCTTTGGGAAAAGTTTTACTAACTCTGAAACAAGCAGATTTCATCACTGAGATCCTTTGTGATGGACCTGTTCTGATTGATGCTTACAGAAGAGACAGTGGGGTGTCTTTGTTCCTTATTGGAAAGCCTCCTATTATATAGCAGCCTTACAAGGTTTAGTAGTTCCTGTCACGAGGAGTACTACTTATCCATTAATGATCTCTTAGGCAGTTCAGGGTCAAAGATGTGACTCCGATTCTATCTTTCTAAACCATAATTAATGTTCCTCTATTCCAGACCTTTATTTTTTAGGCTGTTGATTTTGAGAGAGGAGTCTAGCTTTATGGTCTTCCAAGCATGATAATATCTACCTAGCTACCTACCATAATTACCATTCCAAGCGTCCACTTGTTAATATCTCCTTAGTGGTTTTAAGTATTTATTCATTTGCTTGCTTACTTATTTACTTATTGATATTTTGGCTTGACAGTTTGCAAACCTCCATCCAAGTTAAATGTCTAGTAGTCAGTCCTGGCTTTAGGTTTCACAACTTAAATTTTGCAGAAGACACTTAAAACCCACACATTCTTACTTTACTCATAAAGGGTTCTACAGGGTCTCATAGTTTACATACAAAGCTTGAGGCTCATTTATATTAATTCTACCTTGTTTGGAATTCTTGCTGTATGGAAAACACCTGGCTAGTTACTATGGAGCAGATGACCAAATAAATGTGATCTATCTTCTTCATGAGCCTATGATGTCTAGAAGAGAAGACAGCATAAATCCAACATGCACAGGACAAATAGTAAGGGCTGTATGGGGTCTGGAGTTCTGTCTTGGAGATTTCATGTGCATCCTTTGAATTAATTTTTCTCAGATTTGTTTTCCTGAAGGCAGAGACTATGTTCATATTTTAAAAACATGTACTTTGAAAATGTTAACCTCTCTGTAGAACCAATATCCTTTTTAAAGTATATTAAGTGTAACTTTCAGATCGTTTTTAGGTCCCAGACTACTTTTAGGCACCGAAAATTCCAACATACTGTCATTGCACATGCGTGCGTGCACACACACACACACACACACACACACACACACACACAATTTTCCTCTATAAAAATCTCCCACTGAAGTGATAGATTTGCTTCAACTGTAAATCCAGAAGAACATATCATAATCACCCAAAAGCCACACCTCAGCTTTTACTTTTTATACCTTCTAGGACCTGAAATTTTTGAAAAAAGAAAACTAAAAATTAGAAAACGAAATTTTCTTCATTATTTTGGTTTTGGTTTTGGTTTCATTTAGGTAGATAAAAGTACCTAGTGTGCGCAGTTGACAGAACGGGATTTTGATCATACTTTGCTATGTCTAATTTTAAAATCTGCTTCATGCTCAGCCAGGTATCCCCTGCTAGACAAGTCTCCGGAATGTAGACCCTCTATACAAATTGCATTTCTTTGAGCTCCCAGGAAAAAAAAAAAAGCATTCTAATTTCTTGACTGTTGTGCTACACTCCACACTCAGTGAACTGTGGCAAGCCCAGACATGTTGATTTAAATGGATTTTGTTGAAATGTAACACTAGATCTCTAACACCTGTTTGCATTTCCATACAGACTCAATAGAAAGGAAGTGCCATTTCCATGCTGAACGTGCAGAATAAGTTCCCATTTTTCCCCTTCTGATTGAGGAGGGAGACGCAAATGCTCTTTAACTTCTTTGTAATTTGTCCATTCAGGTAATCTTTCCTTCATCCATCAGCTGGGAGCACCTGCTTGTTACCAGACCCTGTGGGCAGTCACTGGTATGCAAACTGACTACTCCAGCAGTAGGGGACAAAACACATTAGCAAAAAATTTGTTTCTCCTGAAATTGATGCTGCTCCTGTCCAGGACAGGAGGCCAGGTGTGCTTCTACCAAGTGACTTACTTTGTTCTGGTCAGGTAACAAATGGCACTTCAAGGGTGTGAATTCTGGAGTCTTATATTCAAAGGACATATCTGTCAATGACTAACCATGTCACCCTGGTAAAGTGATTCCATTTCTTATCTATAAGATGGGAACAAAAATTGTATGTAGTCAAGAAAACTAGTGTCTGGCAGATAACAAGTATTCAATACACATGTATTGGCTTTTATTCTGGTCTTTCTGCATTGTAACAGAATATTTGTGTATCTGACACATTTCTGTTCTCTCTCTCTCTCTCTCTCTCTCTCTCTCTCTCTCTCTCTCTCTGTGTGTGTGTGTGTGTTTGTGTGTGTGTGTGTGTATTATATCTTTGTATGGGTGTGTTTTGCTTATTCTGCAGAGCTGATAAAAATGTAGCATTTCATCCATGCCCCTTGACCCCTGCATCTCATCTGTAGTATTTCTAGCCCAATTCTAGGAAGAATCTTGATTTGAGATGGAAAGGAGACTGAATAGAGATAAGAGAAGTCTCTAAAAGACTAGCAGGATAGCCAGGTCAGAATCACAACATGCCATGCCATTCAATGCAGCCTGGAAATTCCTACTGTAAGAATGAAGCCGGGACCTCCAGTTCATTCTATTGTCAAAGAACTGGCTAACTTGCTCCCAACACAGTCAAGTCTGTTAAGCTCTGTTTCTCTGTATCCTACTTCCTGTGGTGGTTAATCCTCATCACCAGGCTGACTAGATTTAGAGTCCCTTGAAGATTAATGACACATACATCTGGGCATGTCCGAGAAGGTCCTTCTAGAATTGAAGAAGACTCACCCTGAATGATTTTTGCTTTTTGTCTTTGTTTTGTTTTTGGTCGTTGTTGTTGTTATTACTATTTTTTGAGATTCCTGTATCCTACCCAAAGTTATTCCATATTGTGGAAGTTCATACTGCTCCCAGAGACTATTTTACAAGCAGCTTTTGACACCTTCTTAAAGATTGAGTCTGACTCTGCACCTGATTGGACTCTGGAACAGTACCATCTGCCAGGCACCATCTACACAGCACAAACTGACGATATATTCCTGTGAATAGACATGGTGATATTATATGCTTTATTAGAGTAAATGTGAGTGTTAGAGTGCGAAGGGACAACTGACTCCATTTCTCTTTTTAGTTAAGCAATGTGAGACTTTGATCATGTCCTTAACTAGAAATCAACTTAGTTTTTAGTTTTAGGTTTTGTTGCTAGTATGATTTGTTCTTTTTCAATAATCTTGTGAATTACACATTGCAAATTGTTTCCATTGTTCTAAGAATCGATTGACCATCAAATGTTTCATGGTATGTTAACTGACTGACCATAAGCCTATAGCATCTACCTTCCCCATGACCATAGAAATAGCTGCAATTTTCCACTTTTTAAAATCATTTGCTCATTTGCAATAAAAAAAAAAGGCCTTTCTGTTTCTGGTCTGGGCCACTTCATTCCACTACCAAGTGAGACTGTAAATTTGGTCTGTCTGTAAAAATAAGTTTTTTACCTTGCAACCTCTCAGTATTAGTTCCTGGTTTTTGACAACATAACAGGAGCATGCGGACAGAGTAAAAGCATATCAGGAAAACCAGGCCCACCAGACTAAACACACCAACCTGAGGAGAGGAGTCTGGACCTCATAGTTAGCACTGTGATAGTGATGGCTGAATTGACCTGTCATTTACCCACAGACAGAGAACTCTACACTGTCCCTGGTCCCTGCTATTAATAAGGCCTACTTTATTTGTTAGCTAGTTCATTATCTCATCCTCACAGACGCCTTTACATTTCAGTTAGTACCCCAGCTCAGGCCTCTTTGAGATCTCATCAACCTTGTGTGTTCCTTCTGTAACCTACACAAAAGTGTTCATCCACATTGCTGACATAGTTCGCTCATACAACTTTGTATTGAGCTTGGGGCCTAGGGAGACTGAAAGAAGCCAAAGTAGAAATGAATCTGTCATTGCTCCTGCTCTGCTAAGAGGTAAAGATCAGCTTCTACCTTATGTGCCCATTGCCTTGACCAATCCACAGGAAACTGTGAACCCAAACTAGTTTCTCCCTGTTTAGTTGTTTTTGCCAAGTATTTGGTCACAGTTATGTTGACTAATGCTGGTACACTGATATTGAAGACCCACTGACAGAAAGGTATTCTCCTTCTGGTCAAAACAATGGAGTCTGTCAGGGAGACACTGTTGTCTCCTTTAAGAGTTAATTGTGGACCATTTAGAGACTGCTGTATCCAGGGATCCGTCCCATAATCAGCTTCTAAACGCTGACACCATTGCATACACTAGCAAGATCTTGCTGAAAGGACCCAAATATAGCTGTCTCTTGTGAGACGATGCCGGGGCCTAGCAAACACAGGAGTGGATGTTCACAGTCAGCTATTGGATGTATCACAGGGCTCCCAATGGAGAAGCTAGAGAAAGTACCCAAGGAGCTAAAGGGATCTGCAACCCTATTGTTGGAACAACATGATGTACTAACCGGAACCCTGGAGCTCTTGTCTCTAGCTGCATATGTATCGAAAGATGGCCTAGTCGGCCATCAATGGAAAGAGAGGCCCATTGGACTTGCAAACTTTATATGCCCCAATATAGGGGAATGCCAGGGCCAAAAGAATGGGAATGGGTGGGTAGGGAAGTGGGGGGCGCTATGGGGGACTTTTGGGATAGTATTGGAAATGTAATTGAGGAAATTATGTAATAAAAATATTAAAAAAAAAAAAAAAAGAGTTAATTGTGTTGGCCGATCAATCACCTGGGGTTAAACACCCAGGGAAAGAGACCGCCCCTCAGGAAGGCTGAGTCACCTGAAGTCATGCTCAGGAGGTGGGGGTGGATAATTCTCCCTTTAAGGAGATAATGCCATTTTCCTTTCTAGAAACTCAGTGATCTGTGCGGTTAATACAGACTCTGCTGTTCTGAGTCAGAAACAGAACAGAACTGTTCTCCTGTGTCTCTTTAGAAGCTGGCCAGACCCCATGTGTGCTTTGTTCACTGTTTCTGGGAAGCCCCCACCCCACCCCCCTCCATGTGGCTGCTTATCTGCCATGTGGCTGCTTACAAATAATGTTCTTCACCCTTCCTTTGCACGGTTTCTCTCCTCCAGGCAGGTGCAAAGATTTACAACTTGCCTACCCTGAGGATTCTCTTTTAAACGCTAATAAAATCGTCCTTGAGCTTTCTTCTCGATCTGCTCCTAAATTATTTTATTAACAAGACTAAACTCCGGAGGGCTCCCTAATTTCTCTGCTAACAGGTGGTAACTCTGGTGGAATTGTCCAAAAATGTCTGGTAGCAACACACTACCCAAATGATTAGCTAATTAACTTAAACTGGACTGAAGAGAATAAGGAAAAACCAAGAACGCAGACGTCAAACAACCTTTCTATCAGAAAGCTTTCTGCAGGTTAACAGGAAGATGTGGCAAGCTGTGGATGTCAATGAGCAGGGCAGTGGTGGTGGTGCACGCCTTTAATCCCAGCACTTGAGAGGCAGAGGCTGGTGGATTTCTGAGTTCGAGGCCAGCCTGGTCTACAGAGTAAGTTCCAGGACAGCCAGGGCTACACAGAGAAACCCTGTCTCAAAAAAACCATAAAAAATCAAAAAACAAAAAAACAAAAATAAAACAAAACCCACAATGAAAGAACTGATAACAGCAAGAATTAATTACCATTCAGATTGATCTCCTAGTTATTGGTAAAGTAGACTCTCCAGAAGCCTCATATAAGAGTTTATGTCTGTGATGGCTGACAAGATGGCATTGGTAAGCTGTGGTAAATTGGTCCTCCACTCCACCTGCCTACTCCACTAATGAAATGCTTTCTCCACCAGTTATACTCTCCTCAAGTTACTGGCTTCATTGGATGCCCTAGAACTGGCCCTTCTACACGTACAACTCTGTGAGACAGGCATCATTTTACATCACTGGGGAGCTGTAGACAACACAGACCAACCCCAGATGGGCTCAGCATCACACAACTAGCTAAGGCAAAGCCAGACTTTTAAAATTATACCTGACCCATCCCCTTACCCCCAAGTCTTTATCTGATCTTGATGAGGGAAAAATAGATCAAATTATCAAACATACTGATTACCACTTTATGTAAATGATCTTACCCTGTCTATAAAGTAGTGGGAAAATATCTACTGAGCACTAAGAATTATTTATAGGTAAGTAGAAGGAATACAAGTGATTTCATCTTTCTTATATGTAAAAATTATTTTTAAGATTTTCTTGAAGCAGTTGAAACATTTGCTTTTATAATTGTTGAAGAGTTATAATTATTATGCTGAGAGCCATCACACAAAGCACTCACACTCTAGATTCGTACCTGTGGTCCTAAGCCTATTCCCCGAAGGCTGCTCACCTGTGCTACATTTCTTAGCTGAAGGTCAGGTGTAGTCTCTAGCAGAAGTCTCTGATTTGAGGGTCAAGATCCTGGAGAATACTCTTTAGCCACAGAGCAAATCAAGGTGGCATCTGTCTGGATGTGCAGAGCAGAGCATTGCTCTTGGTCTTTGCTTGGGTACTGTCCAGTGGGCATCATGGGGTTCTAGGACTGTGTCTGGGTATCTTGAGTGAGTGACATCACTGGGATCTGGTCATCAGATGCAGCCCTGGGTAAAGTGGGGATCCTGACTAAGCTATAACATGCCTAAAAGGCATTTTTTAAAAACTATGCTCAGTACAATAATAAAATGGCACAGAAAATGCCATTCTGAAAGAGAATTTAGGTTATGAACACAGCACTGAAGGAGGAGGAGTTCAATGGAAAGAATGTAGTAGCCAATTAGTCTTAAGTTTCCTCAGGGTCAAAAGGAGAAATGTAATTGAGTGGCCCCCAGGACTCCTTATATCTTAGTGTCAAAGTGCCAGAACCCCAAAAATTTTTTCACTGAAATTTTAATTCAATCCACATGTCCTTAAGTTTCTTATCTGTCCCCCATTTACAGTCTCTAGTCACTAGGCCCCATCCAGTCTCTGCAAAGGAATTTGCTGACTCCCTTATTTCTCCATTTAATTGACATAGGCAACTCCCTGCTCCATTGTGAAGCATAATTTAATGTAAATGGGAACATCATTCAACAATAACTAGAAATTCACTGTATTAAAAAATTATAGTTGGAAGTCTTATTACTCACTGCTTCCAAGAGCAACCATGGGAACTTGAGAGGTACCTTCATCTCTTAGACCCCCAGTCGCCTAATCTGTAAAACAGGAGGTCAGACTAGACTTAGACTGTCTTAATTGGATGCTGAAATTGAGACCAAAATTAATTAAGATTAAATATAATTAAAAGTTAAAAACTCAGGTCCTTTGTTACACCAGAGACATTTGAAGTGTTTGATATCTGCATGAAGCTGGTGGATATAATACAAGATAGTTTAAATATTAGAACATCCCCACCCTGACTAGGCAGAGCACTACTATCCTGAGAAGATTAAGAATCCTGATTTAGAGATGGAAACTGAAGCTCAAGGATGCTATGATGACTTGCCCAAGGCCATGTCATGCTCAGAGAATAGCTTTTTCCAGCTTGAGATTTCCCTGTATTTTATATTCCACAATCCACCTAATAAACAGAAATACCTCCAACGCAAACGGTGCTGAAATCACAGCTGCTCTTTACCACCCAGGGGCTCTGTGGAACCTGTGATGACAAGTGTGAGGGGTGGAGCAATGGTTACATCTTTGAGCTCACAGTATGGTTCAGAGCAAGCTTTGCAAACTTAAAAATAGTAACAGAACAAACCATTTTAAATCTATATTAAATATTTAAAAATAAACACAATAATCTAAAAGGGTATACTTTGGGTAATCAGATATCAAGACAAGGGGAATAGGCTGAGAATTAGTAGGTTTTTAAACATTTAAATTTTATTTAAAAGCAGGGCTTAGCAGTTAAGCATGTTTGCTCGTCTTCCAGGAGATCCAAATTCAGTTCCCAAGACATAAGTCGAGTGCTTATAATTACATGTAGCTGCAACTCTAGAGGATATGATCTCTTTTTTTCTTTTGCTTCTGTGGCAATTTACAAAGCCTTTGGCACACACCTGCCAGACAAATATACATAAACCTAAATAAAAATAAAATTTCATAGAAATTGATTTTAAATATTCCTTAGCAATATGTTACTTGTATACAATGTGGCATTACGTTTACATTTACCCCTCAAGACCTTATCTTATTCCCCTTTCACTGACCCCCTCTTTCATGCTGTTGTCCCCCTGCTAGTCTCATGTTCCTTCCTCCTCAGGCCTCTCCCAATGCAGGCAATCACAATTCAGGATTGCAATGGCCATGTTATAGGGAGATACTGCTCTTTTGTCTTCCTCTCATCCTTCAGCTCCCAGAGTCCTTCTACTCTCCCCATTTTACTATGATGCATGAGCTTTGGAGGGGTGACATACATGTCCTTTGTGGAGCCAGGCCCTCAGTGGTCACTTACTCTCAGCATTTTGATCTGGTATGAGTCCTTACTTTGACCACTGCCCACTGTTAAAAGAGGCATCTCTGACCATAGCTAAGACCTGACCATAGATATGGCTTTAGATATAGATATCAGTATAGTGTATAGATAGAAGTATTTACAAGGCAATTTATCTATATCTACATTTGTAAAACCATTACTAAGTTCTCCCTGAGGGCCTGTGGTCTTTCTAGCTATAGTCCCTTGACAAGTTCCATACTGTCTGGCATGTATGCCCTCCTACCGAGTCTGTTGCAAATCCAATCAGGAAGTGGATGGTTACCCTTATAACATTTACGCCACTAATGCCCTAGTGGGCACATCTTGCCAGGCAGTTCACAGTTTTAGCACTCAGGGTATACAAATGAGTGCAATTGTAAATGACTTCTCTGCCCTAGTAGCCTGCACAGCAACTTCCAACTCTATGAAAACTAGCTGGCAGGGAGGAAGTTTCCAGCTGAGCTCCAACTTGGCTTCTCTGTGTCCTATATGCAAAGTGTGCAATTACTTTATCAATAGGTTCTTACTGCCAAGTTCTGTGGTCTCCCTTCCCCCAGCCTGGAACCTGCTTGCTCAAGGGTGGAGTTTCCTGCTCATTCGTCTGCGACGCCCACTGCTGGACCCTGTCGCTTTGCTGCTTGGAGACACACACATGTTCATCCTGCTACTGGACCCCAAGTTACTTGGCGGGAAATCGGGTTCCCTCCCCCTTCCTTTATAACTGGATGTCAAAACTAGTAAAAGGGGGCTTTGAACATGAAATCCTCTTGGCCTCATTCTTTCTCCCGCCCCATCTAGCTTCCTCTCTTCTCAGCTCAAACTGCCATCCTCAGTTGAACCGTTCACGTTGCAGACTGCCGGTCGGGCCGCAACAAAGTTCTAGTGGGCATCCAAGAGCAATGACAATCACTTGTAGTGTTTTGGTAGTCTCTCTGGGAGCTACCTAGCCAACAATTCACAGAAGTGTCTTGTACCTGGCACTGGGATTGGGGGTTGAAAACTTATGACTTCTGAGAATAGTGTTAACCATTCATGCAGAGTACTTCTATTCTAGATTCAACCTGCCCCCCTTTTGTTTTTCAAAATAGGGTTTTTAATGTGTGAACCTGGCAGTCCTGGAATTCACTCTGTAGACCAGGCTAGCCTTGAAATGAGAGAGAGGGAGAGATCTGCCTGCCTCTGCCTTCTGAGTGACGGTAATGAAGGGGTACCAACCAAGCCTGGCTCTAGAACCTTTTAAAACCTATATAAAAAGTTATAGGTTTCTCTATGACTCTTTCATACATCTTTAGTTTTGGTTGCCTACCCACTTCCCCTATTAGCCTACCTCCATTCCTTTTAAACCTCTTCTCCCCTCATGTTTCTTCCTCTGCTTTCATATTACATGAGTATTGTTATCTTCCTCTTGCCTCTCCCCCAAAGTTCTCTTGGTTTCATTCTTGCTGTCCATCTTCTACCGATAAGTCACTCGAATGTAAACAAAGCTATCTTAAAAACTTAAGTCTAAGATCCATACATGATGTATAGCATTTGCCTTTCCAGAACTGGGTTAGTTTACCTCACTTAGTATAATTTTTCCCAGTCCCATCAATTCTTCTGTAAATTTAATAATTCAATTTTTGTTTAGTTCTGAGTAGAATTCCACTCTGTCAATTTCACTTATCAGTTAATAGACATTTAGGCTAATCCCACTCCTTAGCTTTTGTGAACAGGGCACAAATGAAAATGTGTGTGTGTGCCTTACACCTGGATCTCATGGAGGCATTTCCTCAAGGGAGGCTCCTTTCTCTGTGATAACTCCAGCTGTGTCAAGTTAACATACAAGACCAGCCAGTACAACTGACCCCTTGTCAACTTGGCACACAAACACATTACTTAAGCCTTAACCCTTACTTTCTTATTCATCTCCAAGATCTAAATAACTTTAAAAGTCCCACAGTCTTTACAAATTCTTACATATTATAATTTCAATCTCTTTAAAATATCCAATCTCTTTTGAAATTCAAAATATTTTAACAGTGGGCTCCACAAAAATAAGCTCTTACTTCAAGGGAGAAATATATAAAGGAACAGACACTATCAAAAGCGAAATCAAACTCTAACTGCCCAATGTTTGGGATCCACTCATGATCATCTCTGCTTCTCCACGGAAGGTCACTTCTCCAGCTCTGCCCTTTGTAGCACACACCTTGTCTTCTAGGCTACAACCGCCTGTACCCCACTGCTTCTGCTGTTCTTGGTGGTCATCTCACAGTACTGGTATCTCCAAAACACTGTTTTCACCTGCTGCAACTGGACTGTACATTCACAAATAGCCTCTTGTGCACTCTTTTCATGGTGCTAAGCCTCAACTTCTCTGAATAACCCGTTTAGTCCTGGGCCTTCAACTGCCACTGAGGCTGCACCTTCACCAATGGTCCCTCCTGGTCTCACAGTGCCAAGCATCAGCTGCTACCCTTTCATGTTTCAAAACTAGCACCACCTGGGTAACTCTTGTACATTACCAAGTATGGCTGCCAATAAGAGGTATAACCATGGCTGCCTCTGGAACACAGCTTCTCTGTGCTCTCAAGAAACACTTCCCAGATTTCACCTCAGTGATACTGATCTCTTCTTAATCACTGCTAATTTCTTAGCTCCAGATAACCAGCATCAGTCATCCCAGTAATGCAAAGGTTTTGCTTTAGTAGTTCTGGTATCTTGTTAATCACAGCTGATTCTTCAGCCCCAGCTAACCAAAACCACAGAATCTTTACAATCAAAACAGCAATGGCCCTGATAAGAGTCTTTAATCTTCCCTCTGAAATTTCACAAGCCAGATCTCCATCATTTGTACTGTTCTCAACATTATCTTCCAAGCTTCTATAGAATATCCCACAGAGCTCTTAACATCCCAATGGCTCTTCAAGCTCAAAGTTCCAAAGTCCATCCACAGTCCTCCCCAAAACATGGTCAGGCTGTCAGAGGAATACTTCAGTCCCTGATACCAACTTTCTTCTTAGTTAGAGTATTACTCCTGTGAACAGACACCATGACCAAGGCAAGTCTTATAAAGCACAAAATTTAATTGGGGCTGGCTTTTAGGTTCAGAGGTTCTGTCCATTATCATCAAGGTGGGTGCATGGCAGCATCCTGGCAGGCATGGTGCAGGCAGAACTGAGAGTTCTACATCTTCATCTGAAGGCTGCTAGTAGAACCCTGACTTCCAGGCAGCTTCCAAGATTAGGGTCTTAAAGCCCACACCCACAATGACACAACTACTCCAACAAGGCTACACCTGCTCTAAAAGGGCCGCACCTTCTAATACCACCACTCCCTGGGCTGAGCATATACAAACCATAACAATGGGTAATCCAAAGCAGTTGTCAATACTGACATAATAAAGGGTCTATTTATCTCTCTCTCTCATTTTATGCTTGTATGTCTTGGAGTCCTTCCTGTTGTCTAATGCCCTGGCTTTCCAAGTGGTGAAATGTAGTAACTTGCTCAGACCCCCTTTCCTCTATCTGGATGTTTCTCTTACAGTGTAGATCCTTGTCATGGCCCCTGATTTTAAGGAATTATATTTCCGTTGAAATAGTCATCTATGAAGAACACAGGCAACTCTACTGGAAGCTCCAAATAGTGGGTGCCAGTAAGTATGGCATGTGATGCCTCTAAGTTCCACTCTGTCAAGACTGAAACAAAGCTATGATGTTCTCTGGCCACATCACTGTGAAAAAGGGGCTTTCTCTTCATTGACCGCACACTAGGTTTCATCAACTCTTGTAGGGTCAATTATATTTTTATGTTTGGTAACTTCAGAGCAAAAGGAGTTGAGATGAGGCTCAAACAGAGTTTCTCCCCTAAAAAGTGCAGCAGCTCCACTTCTTGAATAAACATGATGCCATCCTATTCAGAGCTGAATCTGAACCATCTTTGTACAGACTTCTGATATTCTTTCCTACATAAATGTCCATCAGAGATTTCCTGTTCTCTCACAGGCTGGGTATAATATCAAACCTTGTTGACAAGAAGCCTCCTTTCCAACAACAACAACAACAAAAAAAAAAATCCAGGTAGTTAGGAGAAGGGAAGGCATGCCCTGGTCTGACTGTACTCGTGCAAGTTGCTTTGCTATGGTGAACTTGAGAAAATATTTTTTCTTAATCACTGGCATTCTCAAATACCTTTGGTTCCAAATTATTGTTCTGCCTCAGAAACTCCATTTGCTTGATGTCAAGAGTCTGTGATTTAAGTCTGTAAACTCCCTGGGATTCAGAGAGAGGGCTGTTGCTCTTCAAGCCTGCCAGCCTCTATATCCTGGCACGTGTGTATTCGTAATGACAAACCGACAGTGTTTCTGTACATCTCTGTGATCCTTCAGTGAGATGGGAAAGCCAATCTGAGCTCTGGACTCTCAATCACATTTGGAAGAGGAATATTTACTTGGCCAATCTTGTTTCCTCCACCATTCGTTCATGAAGGAAAGCAGGCCACTCAACTAAATTACACATCCCTGACTTGTGTAAATACATTGCATGTGCCCTGGACTAGTTAAGTTGACAGGGTTCAGCAAAGGGGCAAATGTGTGTCAAAGTATGAGTAACAGAATCCATCAGGGGACTACTTAAAAATATTCTTAAAAACCAAGTCTCTTATAGCTTTTACTAAGTATAAAATGTTTCCTGATCTTAGGCCATCAATACTGTGTCATTTTGAGGGAACAAGAGGATTGTGGTGCTGGAAGTCAGTGAGAACTGATGGGTTTGACTCCTAGAGAGAGCCTATATATCCAAATACCCAGAAGCCCAGCAGTCCTTTTAAGAACACCCATCACTCAATCAGGAATGATTCTGTGTTTACTTCATATGGTTCCAAAGCATGGGAAGACAACAGAAATCCAATCTTGAAGAGCTCAGGGCATGGATCTGGGTGAAGGTTGACATTACTTTATTTACTGGTTATAAGCTTAGGGACTTGCTCTAAAATATCAAAGCAACATCTAGTAGTACTCCTGAGTTACCAAGAAATCACCAAGCTTCACAGTGGTTAGAACAATAGATAGATCATTGGGTGTATTCTCTTGCCAAACAACAAAGAGTCTTAAATCTAAGATGACATCCAGCTAAACAGCCACCTAATGTTAGTTGATTTATGCCAATTATCAAGATCCTTTAATTTCTTGAATTTTGCAATACAATGTCTTACAGTAATTAGTCTCGCTGCTAAGAACATCTTTTATGTAACCAGTCACTACAGAATATTTAAACAGCCGTAGGATGACACTGTTACTAATATACGAAATTGTTATTTTCTCTGACCTGTGACCTATGTATAACAGCAAATAACATCTTGTAGTTTTTCTCCACAAGCTTCTTGAAGTGCATTCTGTTTAACTACTTCCCCAGTGGGTGCTAAGGTAGTGACGGCGTGCTCACCTATTTTCTTCTTCCTTGGGTACAGATAGAGATGTGTCAAAAGGGGGGGAAACCTGAAACAAAAGCCTGTGCAAGAAAGATGAAAACAGAGGAAAAGAAATTAAAATGGGGAGAAAGAGAGAGTCTGTCATCAATAAATATATAGTTAAAATAAGCCCCACATTTAATTGTGAGCTTCTTGGCAGCTTAGGTGCAATGTGAAGAATCAAAATGTTTCCCATTAATCAGAGGAGTAGGGAGAACAATATGCACTCATTAAGAGAAGCTAAGATTTATCTCAGTATTTAGAGGAAAAATAATGTGAAGAAGGGCTTATGGAGTAAGTGTTTTACAGTAACCTATGTAGCAATGGTAGAACTGAATGTCTTAAGAGTACAGTGTTTGTTACAGGTACCTAGTGCCTTGTTCCATATGGTACATCTGTTATATAGTGCTAAAAACTAGAGTAAACAATGATAAAGAGAAAGTAAACATCCCCACACAGCAGAGAGCTCCATCTCAGGATGGGTAAAAAGAGACTTAAAACGGAGGAGCTGGGAAATGCAGCAGATGGGCATGTGCCAAAACTGTTTTAACTGTACTTGAAAAGACAAAGGAGTCCATGTGAGTGAAAGAGATTGGTGTGAAATTCACAGAAATAAAAAAAAAAAAATGTGGATTATTTCAATGAGCTGAACTGTGGGATCTAAGATTCCAGAAAGCCAGTGTGCCAATCAAGGCACAGAAGCCAGTAGTTGACAACGTGTAACCAGAAAAATCCAAAGAACTAGAAATACAAGGAAGACAGTGCAGAAACAGAAATTCCATGAAACAGCTCCATTTTCAGGGTCACTTCCCATCCCTCGAGTTAAGGAACTATTTCTGCCCCTTCCAGGAACAGATGTCCTAGATGAAAGAAAACAACCGATATTCTGTCAAAGGCTGGTTAAGGACAAGCCTTGGGTACCCTCTCCCATTATAAGAGTTAAAACAAAGAATCATTAAGGAGAACTTGGACTCACTGGCTGTCTTCCCATTCAGGTCTGCAACTGCTTGCTTCTTAAAACACTGACAAAACAGGGTCCTTTTGCAGAGGAGTGGGTGGAACCAGGAGATTGTCATACTGACTAGTCACTGAACAAAAATTGCTAGGTTTACAAAGACCATCCTCATAGGTGCCAATATACAGAGACAGCCATCACCTACCTAGGTAACCATTGCCCATGCTTAAATGTAAATGAAGAACCGAGGATCACAAGGCAGTCACAGGAATCATCTCTCTGAAAAGATAAGACAAAGAAATCACAGTTAAAAGGGGTATCAGTAGCTTGAAGGAAAAAACAGGCAGTCTGTGGGACAGGAGAAAAAGGCAAATATGATTATCACAAGGCTTCAGCAAAAGAGAGGGCGAGAGTGGTACAAAATGAAAAATGCATCAAAACCCAATGAGGTGTTCACGCACATAAGGACTGAAATATTTTCTCCCATGCTGGGGTCGTCTTTTTAGTCTTTCGATTGTCCTTCAATCACACAAGCTTTGATTCGGAACCAGTCTAATGTATGTACTTTACTCTTGCTGCCTGTGTTTTAAAGAATTATAATTCTCTAAATTCTCCAAGGATACAATGGCCAATCTAATGTCATGAAGTATCACTTCATTGTTTTCTAAGGATTTTATAGTTACAGTGTTAATATATACAGATAGATAGATAGATAGATAGATAGATAGATAGATAGATAGAGATAGAGAGATAGAGATATAGATAGGTAGGTAGTATATTATATATATGTATAGATATACATAGATATACATATATATATATCTTAGAGTGTTTCAAAGAACTAGAGAATTATATATATATATTTGTGTGTGTATGTATATATATATATATATATATATATATATACTTTAAAGTTATATACACTTATATATGTGATATACTTTGGTGCATGTATAGTGTGTAAGAGTATTTCTCAGGTGTCTTGCCTGCATGTCTGTCTATGTGCCATGTGTGTGTTTGGTGCCAACAGAAGGAGCATCATATCCACTGGAACTGGAGTTACAGGCAGCCCTGAGCTGCTGTGTGGGTGCTGGAAATCAAATATGGGTCCCCTGCAAGAGCAGAAAATGCTCCTCACTATCAAGCAATCTCTCCACCCCATATAGTATACTTTTATATATCTACTTTGATTACAATGCTTATTCTGGTTAAATCTAAATTACTCCCTATTGCCATTTGGCTAACTGATTTGTTGATTTCTGTGTGCCTTATAGTTATTTTTTGTCCCCCATTTTCTCCTTTCCTTCCTTCCTTTGTGTGTGGTTCATCATTCCTCATGATGTGAATTGATTCTCTTCTCAGAGATTCTGTACATATTTATTCTGTGGTCCACATGAGGATTGTATACAATGTCCTCCAGTTACAACAATCAGTTGTAAACTGCTAACAACACCAATCACATATAAAATAGTATTCCTCTAAAGATCTATTCCCTCTCTTTGTCATTGATGTCACACATTTGTATATAATTGAGGCACATGTTTCCATAAACAAATATTTACAATTTTTATGGTGTTGCCTTATAAGTTCCAACAAAGATAAAAAAATTCCAACCCAGGTATGATACCCAGCGGTATGACTATGAAGTAACTGACCTCCAGCAGACACTGAAAAATAACTGCAGCCCGGAAACAATAGCCACTTGACAGACTGCTGTTGTCTTTGGGGAGAATTGCAACTTTGTGGTTTTATTGATAAGTATTTCCTAAAATTTTCAATCCAAGTCTTGGTGACAGAAAATTACAGCTCATCAGAGAACAAAGCTGGGATTGTCACAGGTATGGAATGTTCTAGGGAACATTGGAGGAGTTGAGTATGAACTCAAACCAAATAACCAGCTGCCTGAGGAACCTGTGGGAAGCTCAACAAGAAGAGAGGCAGAAACTAAATGTCTCTCTACTCTTGAAGTCATCTCTGTCTCCTGATGAGATCCACGAGTTTACCCTTTCTTTTTTTTTTTAATATTTTATTAGGTATTTTCCTCATTTACATTTCCAATGCTATCTCAAAAGTCCCCCATACCCTCCCCCCCACTCCCCTACCCACCCACTCCCACTTTTTGGCCCTGGAGTTCCCCTGTACTGGAGCATATAAAGTTTGCAAGTCCAATGGGCCTCTCTTTCCAGTGATGGCCGACTAGGCCATCTTTTGATACATATGAAGCTAGAGTCAAGAGCTCCGGGGTACTAGTTAGTTCATAATGTTGTCCCACCTATAGGGTTGCCGATCCCTTTAGCTCCTTGAGTACTTTCTCTAGCACCTCCATTAGGGGCCCTGTGATCCATCCAATAGCTGACTGTGAGCATCCACTAATGTGTTTGCTAGGCCCCAGCCTAGTCTTACAAGAAACAGCTCTATCTGGGTCCTTTCAGCAAAATCTTGCTAGTGTATGCAATGGTGTCAGCGTTTGGAAGCTGGTTATGGGATGGATCCCTGGATATGGCCATCTCTAGATGGTCCATCCTTTCGTCACAGCTCCAAACTTTGTCTCTGTAACTCCTTCCACGGGTGTTTTGTTCCCAAGGCTGTCCACTCTCTCCCTACCTATTCAACATTGTACTTGAAGTCCTAGCCAGAGCAATTAGACAACAAAAGGAGATCAAGAGGATACAAATTGGAAAGGAAGAAGTCAAAATATCACTTTTTGCAGATGATATGATAGTATATATAAGTGGCCCTAAAAATTCCACCAGAGAACTCCTAAGCCTGATAAACAGCTTCAATAAAGTAGCTGGATATAAAATTAACTCAAACAAGTCAATGGCCTTTCTGTACACAAAGGATAAACAGGCTGAGAAAGAAATTAGGGAAACAACACCCTTCTCAATAGTCACAAATAATATAAAATACCTTGGCGTGACTCTAACTAAGGAAGTGAAAGATGTGTATGATAAGAACTTCAAGTCTCTGAAGAAAGAAATTAAGAAGATCTCAGAAGATGGAAAGATCTCCCATGCTCATGGATTGGCAGGATCAATATAGTAAAAATGGCTATCTTGCCAAAAGCAATCTACAGATTCAATGCAATCCCCATCAAAATTCCAACTCAATTCTTCTACGAATTAGAAAGGGCAATCGGCAGATTCATCTGGAATAACAAAAAACCTAGGATAGCAAAAACTCTTCTCAAGGATAAAAGAACCTGAGGTGGAATCACCATGCCTGACCTAAAGCTGTACTACAGATCAATTGTGATAAAAACTGCATGGTACTGGTATAACGACAGACAAGTAGACCAATGGAACAGAACTGAAGACCCAGAGATGAACTCACACACTTATGGTCACTTGATCTTTGACAAGGGAGCTAAAACCATCCAGTGGAAGAAAGACAGCATTTTCAACAAATTGTGCTGGCAACACTGGTGGTTATCATGTAGAAGAATGAGAATTGATCCATTCCTATCTCCTTGTACTAAGGTCAAATCTAAGTGGATCAAGGAACTCCACATAAAACCAGAGACACTGAAACTTATAGAGGAGAAAGTGGGGAAAAGCTTCGGAAGATATGGGTACAGGGGGAAAATTCCTGAATAGAACAGCAAAGGCTTGTGCTGTAAGATCGAGAATCAATAAATGGGATCTCATAAAGTTGCAAAGCTTCTGCAAGGCAAAAGACACCGTCAATAAGACAAAAAGGTCACCAACAGATTGGGAAAGGATGTTTACCTATCCTAAATCAGAAAGAGTTTACGCTTTCAATGAATCCATTCCTACCTAATCCATGTATAGTTTGAATGTCCAAAAGTTAAAGCCCATGGGAAGATGAGAGAGCTCAGAGGGTAAGAGCATGTGAAACAAAGCCTGACAATCTATGGTTGCATCACCAGGACCTACACGGAAGATCGAGAGATGGACTCCTATAACTTATCTTCTGGCTACCCCTCCCACCTGCAATGTACAATTTCCCTCCTGGGGGAGATCACTGGACTGAATAATTTGGAGGGAGCCACAAAAGCAGATATACTACAGAGAGGGGGAAGATCCAAATTAGTGTAAATATGCTCAACCCCTCAATTAATCACTAAACATTTATGGTACAAAAGAGCCATAAAGCTAGGCAGGCAATCATGCTAAAAAAAAAAGGCACCTCACAGACCAGTAATATAGCTCTTTGGTTAACCATACATAAAACTCTGGTTACAATCCCTAGCACTCCCAGCATTCTGAAGGTGGAGGTTGGAGGATCAGAAGTTCTGCCCTATTTTTTCTGTACAATAGAGAGTTAAGTAGATTAATTAATTAGTTAATTAATTAAGTTAATATAATAAATTAGCTATTAACCTTTAGAAGTACCTCAAGTTTGGTGAAGGGTGATGCAAACTGTTCGATAATGCAGAATTTTCTCAGTCATCAAGTGAACTGAGGAGCAAATTCTTACAAAAACTATGAGTTAGAAACTTGAAAATGGACAGTGGAAATCACTGGGAAATTACTTTCTTTTTAAAATTCAAGGGTTTAAAATGAGGAAATTCTCGACGAGTTAATGAGTGTGTACAAGCTCATGCAACTCAAATCTGTGACAAGTGTATGTTATCTGTGGTTCTGTTTGTCATAACACAGAGAATGGCAGTCCCTTTGACTTTAGGACACACTGTCGAAGTCCTGGACAGTGTGGGTCACAACGGTCAGTGTATAGAACAGTGTATGTAATGAGAGTCCTGACTAGCACCAAGACAAGACAGGGAAGATTGGCAAGGCACTAAACCCTTGTTTCCAAGTAATTAGGATTTGGACTTGAACCTGAATCTGTATGTGCACTATTTGACAGGTGAAAACCTGTAGGACCTAGCAGTATGATTGGACTTTACCCGACTGTAAACTGACGTCCTCATGGTAAGGCCATTTCTTTTCAACAGGTCATTTCCAACGTTTCTTCTTGTATGTGGCCTCCCTATGAAGTCTTCAAAGAATGTCTCAGTTCTAATAAAAGAGCCCCTAGCAAGGCCCATAGATATCTGTAATATGATAGGTGTCTAGCTTCTCTAGTATTCTATTTCAAATCGCATCCTTCTTGGTATTGATCACACTAACTCTTAGCATGGATCCATGACAGCTGGAATCACTCATGGCACACAACATGCTCTTGAACACTATTTGTGAAAGGAATCTGCAAATATTTAATTAAACTAAGAATGACCCTAGATGAATTAATGTAATCCAGAATAAAATGGACAAAGGTATTGAACTAAATAATAGTGTTACGTGTTCACTTAAAAGATGAAGAAAAGAATAATGCTGATGAGGAAGATCTTGTAAGCATCGTCCCTATGCCCCCCTTCTCTCACCTCTGTACCCCCAGCCTTGGAGAACACACATACAGCAGCATGAAAAAGAACTGCTTTATACTATTACAAAATAAATACAAATAATTGTTTGACACTATAACTACTCCAAATATAATGAAACTAATTAATTACTAAATTGGTGCAAAGGTAATAGGTTTTTTACACTGTTGAAATGTACTATTCAGTATTGAACACATTCATAAATAAATGCAGTTATAATAGACATCATCTTGATGCACATTTCTTTTTTTGTTTTTTTTTTTGTTTTTTTTTTTGTTTGTTTTTTTTGGTGTTTTCAAGACAGGGTTTCTCCGTGTAGCCCTAGCTGTCCTGGAACTCACTCTGTAGACCAGGCTGGCCTCGAACTCAGAAATCCACCTGCCTCTGCCTCCCGAGTGCTGGGATTAATGGTGTGTGCCACCACCACCCAGCCACTGATGCACATTTCTTACTTTATGGGTTTTGGTTTTTTGTTTGTTGGTTGGTTGGTTTTTTTTGGGTTTGTTTTTTGTTTTTTGTTTTTGTTTTTTGTTTTTTGTTTTTTTTTTTTTTTGGCTGATGACTTGTTACAGCCTATTTTGTGTTGGATGATGGAAATGATGTCAGATGAAAAGAGGACCGAGAGGATCTATAACTGACCTGCCCCCCCCCCCAAACTTCTAACAAACCTAAAGTGCAGCTGTGGTTCAAGTACACTTGTACAGGAGAAGGAGGCCTTGAAAATGAGTATCGTACTGACGACTTTGCTAAAGCCAATCCTCACATAATGATGGGGATGTAGGGGTGCCCAAGAACTAACACCCATCATTCAATGGTCATTGGGCAACTGAAGAAAACTGGAAAGATGAAAGAGTTCAGAAATTTGGTGCCTCGGGAGCTGATCACAATATGATGGTTTTGAATTTTTTATCCTCTCCTGTTCTAGGCTACAGTGAATCCCTTCCCAGTTGGATTGTGATATGAGATATGAAAATCTGACCGTATTTAACAACCAGCTATGACTAGCTCTGTGGTTGGATCAAGAAATTCTAAAACCCTTCCCAAAGTCAAATTTGTACCAAGAAAATGTAATAGTCACTGTTAGTAGGCCTACTCTGCTCTACTAAGTACCCTGAATCCTGGCAAAACCAATACATCTACGAGGTATGCTTGTAATTGATGAAAAGCAGCGAAAACTTCAATGCTTACATCGGTAAAAAGAAAAGACCCAATTCTTCTCCAGTCCCGAAGTGCACTTCCCACAATGAGCATTCTGAACCTTGACTAAATTGAGCTATGAAGATGTGCTTCATCCACCATGCTCCCCTGACCTCTCACCGACTAACTACCACTTCTTCAAGTACCCTGACAACTCTGCAGGGAAAACACTTCCACAACCAACAGGATTCAGGAAATCTTTTCCAAAAGTTTTTTGTATCATTTGGCATGGAGTTTAAAAAATTACTTTAACTTTTCTCTTTGTGTGTCTTCGTGTGTGTGTGTATGTGTGTGTGTGTATGTGTGTGTGTGTCCATATGAGTACAGTATGTGTGGAGTCCAGGAGACAGTGTTTGATTCACTGGAGCTGGCATCTCAGGCAATTGTGAGCCACCTGACATGGGTGCTAGGAACCAAACTGATTCCATGGAAGAGCAGTGTGTGCTTTTAATCATTGTGCCATGTCTCCAGGCCCTGAGACGTGGCTTTATATGCTCAGGAACAGCCTTATTTCTTGTTGGCAAAATATGTTGATAGTGATTGTTAGCATTCTGTCTAAACTCCACCCCCACAGTTACCTGGCAACAGCCAGGTAGGCCTGACCCACTATAAAAGGGGCTGCTTACCCCTTCCTCACTCTCTTGCTCTTGTTCTCTTGCCCTCTTGGCCTCTTGCTCCTTCCCTGCTTCACTTCTGCCTTCTCTCATCATTCCCCTCCCCCTTCTCTCTCCATGTACTCATGGCCAGCCTCTTCTCCCCCCTCCCTCTCTCCCCCTTTTCCCCTCTCTTCCTTCTCTCTTCTCCCCCCCCCCTCACCTTTCTCTCCCTCTACTACCCTATTAACTCCCCTCCCCATGCCCTGAATAAACTCTTCTATACTATACCATTGTGTGGCTGGTCCCTCAGTGGGAAGGGATGCCTTGGTGTGGGCCCGCTGAGACATAACCTTCCCCTATGCCTGACTACAACCCCATAGAACATTTCCCCTCTCTCTTTATCTTTTTATAAACACATCAGTAATGACTTCCACTGTGATTTATGTGTACATAAAGGTGTACTTGAACATAGCTAAAATTCATGGTCCAAAACTACAATTTCCTTTGCACCAAGGTAATAAAATATGTATCAGTTATCTACCTGTTTATTTATCTATCTACCCATTGATCCTATCCATAGCAAATCATCTAACCCATCTAAATTTAAATTTCTGATTAATTCAGCATCCCTGCCTTTATTGGGATAGAGGTAGAAGGCTACAATGTGTTCACATTAGGAGATTGCTGTAATGGTTTGTGGCTCATTTTCATATGGATTTGAATGTCTTCCTAAGGTGTCTATGTGGTTGCTCTGAGCAACTTAAAGAGTCTCACCTTTGCAATGTTAGGATCCTGTTGTGTCAGCTTACACCTCTATAGCAGGAACATGTGTCCTATTGCTGTGAAAACTTATAGAACTTACAACTAAGAAAGTTACATATGTTGGTCCTATATCTTTAGTATATTGGCTCCATTACTCCTGCCAATCTGGTTGCAGTTTCATGTGTATCCAAATTAAAGCACCCATGCATTGTGGCATCTCATCAGGCAAAGGTAGGTTATATAATAAGGTGCTTGGCGAAGACTGAACATTAAGAGTGACTACTTATAAAAAATTATATATATAACAGAATGAATTGTCAAAGATTTTAAATCACCTAAATCATGACTTTTTTATGTTTAGTGTGTTGGAGCAAAGTCATGTAAGACACATTGATAACTGAAACTTTTAAAATTTATTGTGATCAGTGTGCTGCTGAGGAATGCATAATTTGGGGATTTAACACTTGATTAGCTATTAAATGGCTGTCAGGAGAAAATTCTGCAGTAATCAGTTTAGCTTTTAGCCCCTAATTATCTCTGCACAGTGGATTTGGGGTGAGATAATTGAGAACTGCAACACTTAAAGGCCTCCAGTCGGGCACTTTTTTAATACAATGAAATGAATTATTTCTCTACCAGGGTAGCATTTAACAGGTATTGGTAACAAAGAAAGAAATGTGATAGTGTATGGAATTCCATAAAGTGATTTAAAGTAGTTGATTCATTCATTATGCAATTAAGTGGATCTCAGTTGTGTATAACTTACCTGGTGTCTAGGTCAAAGAATGTCTTTCGAAACTCCATAAAATTTGTTGGGAAGGATTTAACTTGAATCAAGGAGAATTGGAGATGCTGTCTGAACGGTGCAATAGATCCAAACCCAGATACAATGACCTTGGCCTGGTTCATCTCTTGTTTCTTGGATTCCTCATCTGCTCAGCAGAACATCTACCATTCCTATCCTATTTGTATAATAGCTCAGAAAAGCTAAGCCCTGGTAAATAGTTTGCACTCATTGCTATCATGGATCATTCAACCTAGCAAGGCTTGTGAGCTCTGCCCAACCTTCATACAGCCCCCTTTCCTAACGTTTTTGTGACTGGTCACTCCAAACACATGCATATAATCACGCATTGCTATCACCACTCTCCCATCCTTTAGAACCATCTACATCATCTACAATCTATAAAGTTTCTATCAAATTAACAAGTGACAATTGGATGACTTCTCCTGACAATACATTAACTATAAAAACGATGTGTAACAATCTCTGTCTTTATGCAATCTTCTAGGGCACACAAACAGATGTGCCATTTAGGACAAGAAATGCAAGGACCAATTTGACCAATTTGGTATAGTTAACACTGACTCTATATTCATTCCACTCAAACTAACATCCTTTATTACATTTTATGCTATTGCATCCAGTGATATTTCCAAAGGTAGCAGCTAATACTCCTATAAAGGGAGCCGTTGATATTTATACCAATGGATCCAAAACAGGAATTGGAAGTTATGTGATAAATGAAAAGGCTGTAAGGTTGCAATTTACACCAGGAGCCATTAGTAGAATGTTTGGTGGTTTTAGAAGTCTTTAAAAGATTTCTTATGCCCATAAATATTATCTCTGATTCTGTTAGAGATCCTGGCCTTTGACAAGAGGTTTGGATTCTGAGATTTGTATCAACTTCTAGTGAATGGAGAATCTGGCAGAGTTTAGTTCTGGGCTCTGAGGGTAAGGTGGGAGACCGGCACATGACTAGCTTTGTGTTAAGGCTATTTTCCAGATTCTAGAACTAGCTAGGGAGGGATGTTGAAAAGTTAAGCAGAAAGCTGAAAAAAAAAAACCAGAATAAAGTGTTGAATGGTTTCATGAACTAGATATTGTGACTCAGTATCCACTCGAAGTATATTCAAGAATAGAGAAGGAATTTAGTTGAAAATCTTTGGAATAGACTAGGAAGATCACAGATAGTTCTTACCAGGAATTCCAACTTTCATTGACTTAGCCCCAAGAAGCCAAACAAGAGAATGCTATTCTTAGCGGTGAAAGAAAGCAGGGCTGGTGCATCCAGAGATGGTTTGTCTCAAGTTATGACTTTATGATGACATGAAAATGACATCATTCAAAAATAAGTGTTCCGTGTAACTTGAACTGTGAGCTTTTCCTGGGCGAGCTGGTGCACACTCTCTTGGTATTGGAAGAGACAACTTGCTGCATCCCCTAGTAAGCCATGTGAACACCACGGAGCCTATTCATGCTTCACAGTTTAGTGTGGATGGCGCTTTGTGTTGTTTGATGTTGACGTATTTGATAAATCCTATGAGATGCTTTGTGTTCAATTATTAAGTAGGCATTGTGTTTTAGGACTTCATGAAACTGTAAAGTAATGTTTAAGTGTTCTGGAAATATTTAAGTTAGCGTAAGTTTAAGTTGTATTGTTCAGGAGGTGGGGCCACCTAACTGCATTTTCTACTTAAATTAGTTTCAACTTACTGGTTTATCAGGAAGCAATCTCACTGCAAGTTGCAAAGCACACGGCTGGCAAACTAAAACTTCATCCATTAAAATTAAAACTCAATCCATTAAAACTAAAAATAAATCAGAGATCTTTTTAAACAAACATAAGCTAAGATAATTTACCATTAGCAAATCTACTTCCAAAAGAAATATGTTACAATATAGACAAAAAGGAAAATATCTTAGAAGAGCATAAAAATAAAATAAGTGAACTACAAAAGAAAGGGAAGAATATGAATAAATATAAATATATCCTGATTGAACTGTGGTGGGAGTGATAGCTTGTACTATATAAAACATGCATACAATTAAAGACACATGAAAATAATAACACAGGATATAGAGGCATGGATAGTAAATGCTAAATAACAAAAAGGCAGAAATAGCCGGGCGTGGTGGCGCACGCCTTTAATCCCAGCACTCGGGAGGCAGAGGCAGGCGGATTTCTGAGTTCGAGGCCAGCCTGGTCTACAAAGTGAGCTCCAGGACAGCCAGAGCTATAAAGAGAAACCCTGTCTCGAAAAACCAAAAAAAAAAAAAAAAAAAAGGCAGAAATAGTAATCATTTGTTTTAGATAATAATATGCTATACTACGCCAGTGATAAATGTATTCTCTACTATAGCAAATAAGGCAACTGATAGATGGGACAATGTAAACATTCAAATATTTGATTATTCAAAAAGAAGCCAAGAAAGATGAACATAAACATAAAATAGGTGGCTCAAAAAGGATAAGATAATATTTAAATCTTAGCTATAACTGTAATTAAATTATACTTACATTAACTAAATGAGACATATAAAATATTCATATTGCCAGCTAGATGAAATGAAACCCAGTTCCATACTGATTACTGAAGATAAGATTGAAACATAAATACTCATAAAATTAAAGATACAAGTATATAATGTGCTATATGATATATATGGGGAAAAGGTAACCATATTAAATAATACCATAGTATTTCAGAGCAGTTATTCTATAGGGCAAGAATAGATATAAAACTGGAATAGATATAAAATGTAAATGACATAAAATTCAGGGATTAGGACTGAGTACTGCCTTTGGCCCACAGATCCAATCAATGAGAAGTTTAATCTCAGTTCCTGATCTTTGGTAGTTTTGAAAGGCTTCTAAGTAGTTAACGGAGTGAACAGGTAACTATGTAATTGATATCCAATTGATTGGACTAACCAGATGATGGGCAGCTAAATTATTTCTTTTATGTTGCTTCCATTTCCTGTCATAAATGCTCGCTGGAAGTTTCAGAACCTGCATTGGTTCTAGGATCTGAAGCATTGCTTTGCTCAGATAAGTGCCACTAAATCTTATTTGTCTAAAGCAATGGTTCTTCTCAGCCTGTGGTTCTTAACCCCTTTGGGGAGGTCTCATATCAAATATTTACAATTTGATTCATAACAGTAGTAAAATTACAGGTTCTGAAATGGCAACTACATAATTTTATGATGGGCAGGGTCACCACAGCATGAGGAACTATAGTTAAGGAATTAGGAAGGGTTGAGAACCACTAATCTAAGGGCTCTCCTTGTGAACAAAATCCAAACAAGACCAGAGAGCGGTATTTTATCATGTTGAAGTTAATCCACCAGGAAGACATCACAAGTCCTAAATCTATCACACTCAAGACCTAGCTACAATTAAGGACTACATGGCAAGATTGGTCACAAAACTGAACCTACCCTTCCAGAATTTCACTCAACGTTTACTGACAATAACTAGCTCACTCCTTTCTTAAATGGCTGTTAGAAGGACTTTCTGGTCCGGGCATCTCATAGGTTCCCTGACTCGGTCATCATGACTCCTCCCCCTTTAATCAGTCATTACACCTCCTTCTGTCTTCTAACAATTTCTACCTCACCCCATTCAAATCTGGGCTACATGACAGAATCTAAAATTACTCACCTGTTTCCTCCCGGTCCTACACAATGCCACACCAAAGCACCCTTGTGATTATCATATCCCTACTCCCTCTTTGATAGATTTGCTGTCTGGTAACTATGCCAATCCACCAACCTCCTGAGGTTTCAGTACCCGAAAATCACCTTTCTCAGCTTCCCTTCTTTACTGACCTGCTCTTGGCCCACCATCTGTACAAATGTCAGTTCATTTTGCAAATCATAGTCAGATCTCTCCAACCCCTGGACTTAATGATTCTTCCTCAATTTTCCAAATCTCTAACAGCAGCTCTATTGTGCTCCTTTTCATATGTTGGCATCTCTCTTCCTGCTGTTGAGTTGGACTGATTTCTATAAGCAGAACCATAGTTGATTTGTCCCCCTGCCCCAGGATCTAACACAAAGGATAGTTTATAATAGTAGAAAAATGTTTGAAGATGAATAATAATTTCTCCAAAGTGATTGACCAGATTCTGCTGAAGTGGAAAAAGATCATGCATGATCCATTGCTCTTAGCAATGACGAAATGAAAATTCAAGGGGGCTGAAGACTGGGTAAAGTCCCACACTAGCACAGGGAAAGGATGAGACTGAGCCCTCTTGAATACCATATCCAACTACTGCGATCTCTCTCTCTCTCTCTCTCTCTCTCTCTCTCTCTCTCTCTCTCTCTCTCTCTCTCTCTCTCTCTCTCTCTTTCTCTCTCCCCCTGAACTGCTTTAATATTGTCACTACAACATAACTCAGCTTTATTCTCCACAACATTGTGCATCCCAGCAGGTGGCCGAAACATCTAACCAGTGAAAGAGAAAAATTCCATAGTTAAATAAGAAGAGAGAGAAATTGACTACTGCAGGTGCAGACGGGAAAATGTTTAACCAAGTTTAATTTGGAAGGGTTTTAGATTCATCACCTACAGAGGTGCAGGGACAAAAGTATGCACAAACACTGCTCTGTGCACTATGGCCACATGCATTGTTTGCTGGCAGGGTCATTTTAAATCTCACCTAAGAGAGCCAGAATGATGGGCAGTGTGCAACGCAGTCAAGTGCCATGTCTGGGGCTGAAAAAAGCCTTTACTACAGTCCTGGGGGCCATTGAAATAATGATGCAAAACTTCATTTCAAGGTCACTCTTTCTTCTTGCTGACAAAAGATGGTGAAAAATGGATGTCTTGTTCAGCTTCTTTCCATACATTTGCTGTTGAGAAAATTTTGGACCCCAGCCTATCCCCGTGCCCCAGTACCCCCACTGGAGACACTTGGGTATCTAGATGCACTCGGCTTCTGGCTGTGTGACTGCAGGCAGCCAAATCCCCAGATGAGGGATTATTAAACAAGTTGGTGATTTTCAGCTGAAGGATATCAGCCAAGGAAGTTTAAAGTGTTCCTGTGCAACCGAGGCTGCCAGTGAAATACCAATTTCTTCTTTTTTTAGAACAATTATTTCTTTTATTTTCCCCCAGACAAACCCTGAGACATTCTTCTCCTCCCTTCTGAGGCTTCTTTTTGAAAGAGCCGGTGCCATAGATCATGCAGGGTTACTCCCCAGGTAGAGCTGCTGAACACAGGTGCATGCTGGGGCTTCGGTGTCTGGCTTCGTTTCTGATTTGTTGCAGGAAAAAGACTCACTGTAGTTGCTCAATTCCCCTGTGTGCGCACTTTGAAGATGGAGATGATGTATTAATTTTGTGTTTTTTACAGATTAGTGCTCTGTGGACATAACCGTATTTTTCTAAGCAACCAAGCAAGAAGCAACTTCGTAGTCTGAATGGTAGAAATGTGGTGAGGATGGTGTCTGGCATTCTGACTTCATTGAGAGGGCACACAATCTTCCCAAAATGAAAATAAAGAGTCTGTTGTTTAAGTTGGTGTCCAGGAAGAACTCATTTCCATATTTCATGTTGTTGTTATAAAAACTGATGGGGGTGCACGTGAACAGACTGCATACTGCAACGTGTGCACAAAGTAAAACTATATGACAAGTATATTTCTTACTTTGTCCCTCATCTCATCCTGAAATATCAGATATTTGTTGTTGAGTTTTAAAAGCTTTGGAGGACAGACCCTTGAGCACCACACTTGTGAGAGGTACAGTCCTAGGGTACAAAATGTGGACCATGAACCTAATAAAGTAATTGAAGCAAGAGGCATTAAGCACTATTCTTTTGTGCCTTTGAATGCTACTTTAAACCTTCCCTCCAATGTTTAAGAACCTTCAGCATTAGTGACAATAATACAACCTAGTAATTGCCTAGAAAGATGCTTTATTGTTTTCAAGGACTTTCCATATCTGTTTCCTCTTTGAGCTCTTCTGCAATCTTGCAAACTAGACGAGGGAAACCCATAGCCCCATTGAGTGAAAAGCAAGCAAGATGCCACTGGTTTATTTTGGCTAAGGAGAAGAAGCTGTCTCTTACTCTGGGTGGTGAGTTGAAAGATGCGATGGGAACAGGAATCGAGATGTTTCCTGGAGTGAGAATCAGATGCTGGATGTAGTTGCCCTGACCCCGCAGCATTTGTTCTTTCTCCAGGCAATAGAGTGTTAGCAGAAGAAGCCCTCCAGCCAGCATGGCCTTCTGGGATTGCTTCAGGTACAAAGCTGCCTCACTTAAATTCATGCCCAAGGCAGGGGCCTACACTGGGATACTGTGTGACACTGTTGCAAGGGGCCAGGCATTTTAGCCAAACTCTATACAACTCTGAGAAGTCACTTTGACTTTGCAGTGCATTGTGGTATATATATATATATATATATATAGATCCCAATAATGCCAAGGGTGCAGCTGGCAGCTAGGGTTTGTGACTGTATTATCCACCCATTATCAGGTTATGTATCTATAATCAATTGATTGCCCAGGTGAATGTTTCTCTGTGAAGTCCTATGCCTTACAATATGTGTGCCTAGGAAGTACTCTCTCACTTCTTCCCCAAAGGAACCTTAATCATTCATCCAACTGACTCCACACTCCAAGCAAGAGGATGTCTAAACACCATTGAAACTATTAGACATAGGGCCAGTGTCTCAGTCTATTCAGATAGACATAATGAAATAACAAAGACTAAGTCTTTTGTAATATAATTTTATTGTCCACAGCTCTGGAGCCTGGGAAATCCCAAATTAAGTGGGCAGTAAATTCAATATCTGGTGACAGTCTACTGTTTACAGATGGCATCTTTGTGCTTTGTTTTCACATGGTGAAAGAGACAAGAACTTCCCTCAGGCCTATTTATACTATTGTAATTTTTATTTTGTGTGTATAAGTATATACATGCTCATATGTATGGGGACTTGTGTTAGTATATGTATACATGTGTGTACAAACTAGAAGACAAGCTTAGATCTTGGTGCTCAGGTACCATCCATTATTTTGGTAGACAAGATCTCTTACTGACTTGATACTCTCCTAATAGTAGAGTATTATAGAGACCAGTAGGCTGCTGGTCAGCTAGCCTCAAAAATACACCTATCTCTACTTCCTCCCGGATTATTGGTGCCCACTTATTTTTTTAAGATGAATTTTGGGGATTGGATTTAAATTCTGATACTTGGATGCCAAACCAGTTGCTAACTGAGCTGTTCTCCCAGGTCCCATGTTCCCTTATAAGAGGAACAATTTTAAATGTCACACCTCTATTTTAGGTATATTTGTTTTATGTAAGTATACTGCCGCTGTCTTCAGACACACCAGAAGACATCATCAGATTCCATCACAAATGATTGTGAGCCACCATGTGTTTGCTGGGAATGGAACTCAGAATCTTTGAAAGATCAGTCAGTGCTCTTAAATACTGAGCCTCTCTCCTTCCCATGCTTCACCTCTTACTACCATTACATAAGAATTTTAGGAAGACTAAAACATTTAGGTCATAGTGGTAGAGCTAGTTGAATCCTTAACTAGAAGACCTCTTAGTTAGGGTTTCTATTGCTGTGATAAAACACTATAATAAAAAAGCAACTTGGGGAGGAAAGAGTTTATTTTAGCTTCCATGTTCCAATAACAGTCCATTAGGAAAGAAAGTCAAGGCAGGAACTCAAGGCAGGAACTAATGTAGAAGTCATGGATGGGGTGTTGTTTACTGGCTGGCTCCTCATTGCTTGCTCAACTTACTTTCTTATAGCACCCAGAAAAAATCCAGGGGTGGCATCACCCACAGTAAGCTGAGGCCTTCTATATCAATCACCAATGAAGAATATGTATGAAAAACTTGCACACAGACCAGTTTTGTGTGGGCATTTTCTTAGTTGAGGTTCTTTATTCCAAAATAACTCTAGCCTGTGTCAAGTCGACAAAAGCTAGCCCGCACAGAAGGGTTGGCTCCTAACTGAATCCTGACCAATCTTCAGCTCATAATGGACCCACTATGTTCTCAAACTCTTGAGTTTCGTATTTGTCTAATTCTCTGAAATGGAAAGAAACATACTGGTATCAATACAGTTCCCACAGTAAGTTTTTTAGTGGAAGAGAAAGGACCACCTTGATGAAAAGTCAAACAGAAATCGCTAAAATTGATGTTATCTCTTCACCTCTCCTCTAGAAGACATCGTATCGTATACCAAATATTAAAAGAAATTAGCAATTTTCATGAGGTGTACATGTTGCAGACCTGGTAGTATCTATCAATCATGTTCTCATTTAATTTACCAGTCTGACCTCTGAAGACACCGGACACATCACAGCATGGATGCGAATGTCCCCCTAACTTCACAGAGGGACTCCTCCCTACATTTAGTTAACCTTCTGTGATCTGTACAATCTAGCGCTTTCCAAGACCACAAAGCCACACCCAGTTAGGATAGAACTACATACAAGTGGCCAGGAGGTTCAGAAGGGAGTGGCGCAAGTCTCTCAGGTGAATGACCTGTGGCTCTCCTCAGACCCATCAGCCAATAATCTCAGTCTGGGAGTTTCTTGCAAGTGGTTACAGCTGTTCTGATGAAGAGAGTATCTACTACTCCCAGAGTATAGTGTTCTTTGACTGTTGTACTGATTGTTGTACTGTTTTACTATTTTGATTATTATAGAGTTACATAAACAAGGAGCGGTTAGTACTTCAGAAGCCTGACTGAGTTATACATATATGGGGCAGCATATAGATACTTCTGACAAAGAACAAGAGGCCTGCCACATTAATAAAACCTAGGAAGAAATGTTCAGTGTGTAACATTATTTTTGGACATCCCATCCAAACTAAAATTCTAATTATTTCAGCATGCTTCTCTCATTATGACAAAGGGTGCCCATTACTCATTAGACTGATGTTATTTTTCTGGCAGCATATTCCACACATATAGAATTCATACCTAGAGGACTTCCAGTTTTTAGATGCCAAAGTATAAAAGAACTGTGCATAGCAGTTCACATTGAAACCATCCAGTAGATTCTCTGATATCATAAGTACTAATGTTGGAGAAAAATGTCTTAAGGTAAGTCCCAGTAGGAGAATAACAACGCAGATGCCTGAGTTTCTAGGGTAAATTCATGTGATTTTAGTTTGGGAATTATGTACTTTTTAGAAAACAATTTGGACGTGCTGTTGATCTTGATAGATACAAAGTATTTGGACATTTTGACCATAAAAAAAGAGCAACTTTAATATAGAACATACTATCATAAACTGGGTTCTTTCTGGCCCATACAGTTATAAGGTCAGGCAGGTCCAGCAACAGTCCATTAAGAGAAGGAAGTGAAGTGTCTAAAATAAATCACAAACAGAGCAAGGGGAAATGCAAGCCAGCTGCATGAAGACCTGACTCCATGTCATCTATCACTGTGTACTAGTGTTGTCTCAGCTCACAGCCACAGTCATATGGGGTAAGCAGGCAAGCTGACCAAGGAGAAAGGGGACAACTTTACATGCATGGATGGGGTGGGTCATTCTATTTACCTAGCTGGAAGTGGAACTTGTCATTGTATTTCATCCAAGGTTGACTTCAAAATCACTTAGGAGAGTAACTTGTCCTAGTATATGCTTTCTTCTCTGAATTGATAGGGGATCTAAGATCCCCTATCCAGAGCCCTCACATTTAAGGGTTTGTGGATTACCTTCCTAGAAGAGCTGATTGCCTCCTAAGAGGAGAAAAGTGGATGACAAAGGAAGAAGAATACAAGAAGAATAGCCTGAAGTCTAAATGTGTCCAGATATACAGGGAGTGGGGGCTGAGGGGTTAAAATGGGAAGAATAGGAAAAAGATAGCTTCGGGATGTCATTTGCACATGAGTGTACATACTAGTGTGAAAAATTTCCAGCACAATTAAATACCTACCCAGAAGTTTCTTCAATATCAGAGATCATAAACCAGTAAGCAGAAAATATGGCATGGATAGTTCATGTCACCTCGCCTCTGTCACAGTTTACTCTGGTTTTAGTGTCATGAGCAGTCGAGTAACATTGCCAAGGAGATGGGGATGGAGATATATTCTGATTTAATACCGTAGACTCTCAAGTCCAGAATATGACCTTTAAATGTTGCCATTGAGTATCCAACTTTACCAAACACTGAAACCTAATCTGTTGCTGATACTATTAGAATACTGTTTGGCATTCAAGCTGACTACAATGAACCAACTCCAATAAACCAACTAACCTTGGGAATGACTAATAGTCATTGATAAAGTGAGTCATATCTCAGTTATAGATATGCTTTTCTTGCCTGTGAAGACTCAGTACATATCCTCACAATTATAGTTTTTGATCTACCAGCATAGGGCAATATAGATATGATAACCAGGACCCCAAACAGCAAAGACTCAGAGTGAATAGAAAATACAATCATACAGTGATCAGAAATTGCATCTTTTTTACCTAGGCATAGGGAAATGTGAATGGATTTCAGAAGGCATGGTAAAAAGCTAGTCTATAGGAGATACTTTATATGGATGAGGTGCCAGTGCCTGCAACATGGATGATACTTTGAATCACAGGTCTGCATCCAGAGCTCTGTTCCCAATGGTCTTCACACATGAAACTATGAATGAAAATACAAAGTAGGAATAGTCTAGTTACCATCACTCCTTGCTGATACATTTCCCCTTGCTCTGTTTGTGATTTATTTCACACACTTCACTTCCTTCTCTTAATGGACTGTTGCTGGACCTGCCTGACCTTATAACTGTATGGACCAGAAAGGACCCAGTTTATGATAGTATCACTCCTTGTTGAACAACAACAACAACAAAAAAAATGTATGCTTTCTCTTACACACTGGGCTCTATGGGTTTAGCAATCCTGGCCGTACAAGTTAGAGTATTTTAATCACAGGATAGAGCTAAACTGAAGGGAACCAGGCTCATTTCATAATTCTTATATCTAAAAGCCAGTAGAAAAGTAGGGATGTTATAGTGTCAGGGGGAACTGGCCATCCTTCAACGGTTGCATTTATACAACAGGGAAGGATAAGACTGTATTTAACTACCAGGAGATCTATCTGGGAGCCTTTTGGTATTCCCTTGCCTTGTGCTGAAAGTAAATGCATAATCAAGTGTCATGGGATAAAGTTTCACAATACACGATGCCTGAGGATCTGGGTCAGCCACCCATGCGAGCAGAGGTGTTGCTATAGGAGGCTGCAGGTTCTGACACGCATAATGGTTCTATCATGCTTTCTCATTTTTCTTCACCCTGTAAGTTTCCTCCACGAAAAAGAAATGTGACATCAAGGAATCCTGAAGGTTTTTCTCCTTGGGTGTACAGTTAGGAAGAATAAGGGCATGCTGTTTTAGACCCTGTAATTTATCAGCAAGTTTTCTCTCTGGGAAAGACATTTTACCCAAGATACTGTGAATGCTATCAGATGAAAACCTTCACTGTCTCCTCAGCTGCAGAGGGTCACCTGCTCCAAGCTCAGGCCACTCCTCAGATATCAGATGTCCAGTGCACATTAGGTGACAATGTTACATATTTTGTTGTTTCAACAAAAGTTGAGACCATCTTTGCAGACCATGGTAGCGCTGGATTTTCTTGTGACCCTGGCTGAAGTTTTCATTGGGTTGTATAACTACTGAATTTCTCCTGACATTATTTTTCTTTCTCACTTCTTTCCGGTGCATATCACAAAGGCACACTACAGTGAGCATCCTGCATTCTAAAGTCCACCCAAGATTCTGCCCTCTAGAAAACCAAATTTTCTCTTCAAAATAATGTCATGTATATTGTCTTATTTTCCCTTTGTATTAATCCTGTGAGCTAGGCAAGGCAGATTTTATTTTGTAGATGCAAAGGGGCCTAGAGAAGTTAAATTCGGTTTCTAGCATTTAACAGTGGAACTCACCATTGACAGGCCCACCTACGACACACCCACCATGTCTGCTTTTCTTATTCTACCATGTGCCTTTTCTGTGCAGAGGGAGCCAAACTAGGCTGTGTTCACCTTTCTGCTGTGAAACATCCCCAGATCTAAAGGCTCGGTCTCTCAAAGGGTTCTGGGAGATGTAGTTACATCACCAACAAGGCAATTCATAACCAGTAAGAGAGGGATGTTTTAATGATGCTTTTATGATATATTGATCCTATATCACAAAAAGTATTGAAAAGTTATAATCAAAAGCAGATCATGCTAATAGAATACAAAGGGTGTCACTTACAATGAAAATAATCTGGTGATTTAGAAGGAGTATCGAACTTCAGGACTGTCTTGTAGATAATAACGTAAATCAAAACTAGCAAGAGATTTGGTGTTAGGAATTGCACAGGTAACTTACTGATCTCAGGGCTGTGTGTACCCTGTTGCTGAGGGTGATAGTCATGTGAATGTCCAAGATGCTTAACTGATGGCTTGATTTCATGAAAGTATGCTTCCATTGTATTTCATTCATTTTCTATGTAAGCATCCCTCTAAAATGACTATATCCATCCTGCATCCTTAAAGAGAGATGGGAGACTGTAGATCTGTGTGGGGTAAGAAACACTGGACATATCCAGAGATGTAACTCTATAGTAGTAGATCTGAAGTTTAAATAAGCTTAGCTTCACTGTGTGTGTCACTGTCTCTGTGGTCCTTCTTGTCTGAAAGTGAAAAGAGACCAGGATGCTCACTGGCCAGTGCTCAGCCATGGACCACTCACCCCTGGCTTTCTCAGTTTTCCTTGCCTGGGCTGCTTTGGATCTCTGACTTTACACAGACCAGAAAGAAAGTCCCGGACTTAGATTGTAAGTATCAGAAGTGATGGAAGAGGAGGTAACATGGTAGAGTGACTGCACTGTATAGTGGATAACTTGTAAGACTTAGTTCCACAGACAGGACTAAAGCCCATGGTACCATGACAATAATGAAACCACATCAGGCTCTTTTAACGAGGGGTTTAATGAAGTCATTCATACAAAGAGCTTTGAGTTTATAATTAATGCTCTGGGACTCCAACCTCAGTCCTCTATATCTAGCACATTTAAAACTTTCAAGAGAATGAAATCAAATGAACATTTCTATATCCCAGCTTCCAAAAGGAGACTATAACGTGCAGTACCCTAATGGCAAGCATGTATTATCTCTGTAGGGGTTAAGTAAATCAGCAGCAATGATATCCAGTGGTTACAGAATAAATTATTATTTAAATTCAATCAAGAATAGCTTCAATTAAGTGTAGTAGTTGACTGGTGGTGTATTTGAAAATATGGAGAGCTTTGCGCAGTGGCAGTATCGTAGCCAATGAGGTTTATCTGAGGCAAGGTTATTGCTAATTGAAAATATGGAGATATTCCACTGGCATTTGCTTTGTCCCTACTTTAGCAGTTACCAAAGTTCCAACATGTCTCTTCTGTATTTCTCTTATTTTTCTGAAAGTCGAGGTGTCCAATATTCTGATGAAGAGCAGTTATATTACTTTTACTTTAACACCTGTCAGAAGTTTGAGAACAAGAGAAATGATTAACGGTGACTGGATTAGGAAAGAGCCTAACTCAATTATAGCTTCTCCCCATGACTGGACTCTAACAATCACAGAGAGACGACGCACAGTAACAGATTGTGAGCAACACGGCCTCATATAGGTCAGCAAGGACATGCCTGCCTTTTCCTTTCTCATTTTGCTCTACCATGGACAGTGATTATCCCTATATCTACACTCATAGAGAGCATCTGGTCTAAAGGTCCTGAAGAGACTCAGCAATCTGACTATGGGCAAAACAGCTATTAAAGCATCCTTTCCTGGGAAGGATGTGAGTACAAGATCCTTACTAAAGCAGCAGCCACAGATGGAGACACAGAGCCCTGAATGCCCTCTTAAAGTAGACTGGCTGATCTCTCCAGGGCGAGATTCTAGTTTCCAGACAGATGCTAATGGCTGTCTAGAGCTCCTAGTGCTTTCTTCCCTGTTTAAATATAAGCATTCCTGAGAGAGTTAGCACCAAAGAGGTTTGCAGGTAAGAAATTGAAGGTCCAACAGTAGAATAAATTTTGAGAACAAGGATTCAAAATGAGGGAGGAGAGATCTTGAAAATGAAGACTTAGGCTTTCAGGAGAAAACATCTCAGGAACAAAATAGAAGGGTTGACTTAGAGTCTGCTCGCATCAGCATTCCCTGTAGATGAGCGAAGCATGGAAGCATTTTCTTAGCTGCTGTTTCCAAAAAAAGTTGATCATACAGCAATGACTGCCACCTGGCATTTGGTGTGGGGTAGCATGGTAACTGAGGACTTTAAAGTCCAGCAAGATTAAGGAATGTTCAAAGGTTGCAATGCATTGTGGGGTCAGAGATATGTTTCCTCACGTGTAAAATGACATTTCCTTGACTGCTTTGTCACAGGATGAAGTGAGGTGACTGACTTGGCAAACAAGATGGCGTCAGGGCTGCAGCTCGGCATAGCTTCACCTAGACCCTGATGTAGGGGACCTCTAAAAGGGTCAGTGCATTACCTAGGGGATTCCTGTCAATAACTGGCAAATGATATGTGCTCAGTAAACGTTAGTTTTTCTCTCTTATTTTTAGGAAACATTTAGTTTCTCTATTTCATATAGACTTTGGAGCAGCAATCTGTCTTCTCTCTATGATAAAATCAAAATATGTTTGAATCCATCTTTATATGACAAAAGTTCTTATGGGTTCAGTGTAATCTTATTACCACCACTACCACCCTCTAAGAAAGCACTCGGAGTCCACATTATTCTCTGTGTCTGCACTCTGACAATGTGTTTGACACTCTTTAATTAATTAGTTCCCTTCTAGCTCCTGCATGCTGGGACCTGCTGGCCAACTTTGGCATGTTTTCCAAGTCAGTGCCCCCTGGGTGCTGCACGCATGTTTCGTGACGAGTGTAACCTGTCAGCACTTCCCTTTTCAGGGGCTTTAGTTCCCCCATTCAAGTCTGTTTTCTTCATCTCTGACAGGACCTGGCAGAACCTCATTCTTTTTCAACAGAATTCCAAAGAGCATACCAACGATCCAATTGCTTTTCTGATTATGCCTAGAATAGAATAGGTCTAATCCCACATTGAAAACCATGCTATAGAATGACTATTGACATCAGAACAGCAAACATTGCAAAGCTATTGAAAGAGTGGCAGGCTGTGGTAATATTTTATCTGTGCCTAAGGGGGTCTTAAGTTAAGAGAGGGTTTACTTACAAGATTGTATCAGCAGACATTGGGTTTAAAGAAAATTCTACTTATTCTGCCACTCACACCATGGGTATGAAATGCTTTCTGAATTCTCACAGCCTAGCTGTCCATACTGCCATGCTGGACAGCACCAACACAGAGGTGGATGAAAAAGGAGAAAGTCAGCAAGTGGAATTTCAGGACTGTCTTGATGGCAGCAGAAAGGTTACTGTGAGCTCAAGACCAATCTGGGGTAGTTAGTAAGTTACAGGCCAGCCCAGCCTAAAGTGGGAGACTGTCTCAATACACAAAAGAACAGGGAGGGGAACGGGAAGTCTCTGACTCAGCTCCATCTTTATGTACTCCTCATTCTTCAAGATTAGCACAAAGTCAACTTTCTTTGTGTTGATTATTCTTCATAAGCAATTTGTCACTCTACCCACCCTACAGTTCTTTGTGTTTATCTGGATTTTTTAAATGAAGAATCATTTAAAGCACTTATTAGCATGACAATGTCTCCTGCACTGTAATTGTCTCAGAATACACATGTCTTTTTGATATCTGTACTTCTGGCATTTAGTGGAGTCCCTGATTAGATGCTCAATGAATGCTGGAAGAATGGATAGATGGATGAATGACTAAAGTTCTTGGCATGTGCTCTCCTGGGGACATGAAAGAAACAGATGCTCTGGCCAGTCATGATGAGGACCAAAGTTCTATAACTGGGCTGGTTCACAGGAGTCTGCAAGAGAAGTTATAAAGCTTTCCTGGGTTATGATAGCATATTCACCAACATGAACCTCTAACCAAACAGGATGAGAACTTCCTGTAGGCAAAATCATTCTACGGATAGAAGTTGCCAACCATGCCCTTCACCACAAGGATATGGGAGTTGAGTTCTAGGAAAGTACAGAGCAATATTGATTTTAAGTAACTGTGATGTCAGATCTGAGAGTACAGCTTGTATAACCAGATTAGAGATTAGAACAGGGTTTTTATACATCAATATAGTCTGTATGAGCTACTATGATGCAATACTGAATAGTGGGTACACAACAAGATTTAGTTTTCACAGTTCTGGACACTGGGAAGTCCATGATAAAAGAATAAGAGGATTGAAGTTTGAAGAGTGTTTGCTTATTGGTTCATAAATAGAAACTTCTGGCTGTTTCCTCTTGTGATAGAAGGAGAGAGCCAGTGGTCTCATATATAATCCCCCCCAAAGGCCTTAAACCTGAATACTTTCACATCATAGATTGTTTCATTATATTAATCTGGGAATAAATGAACATACAAGCCATCTGGATAATGGTGGTGAATGCCTTTGATCCCAGCACTCAGGAGGTAGAGGCAGAAGGATCTTTGTGGGTTCACGGCCAGCCTGCTTGCAGAGTGAGTTCCAGAGAAACTCTGTCTTGAAATGCCAACAAACAAAATAAAACAAAACAAAGGCCATAGCAATTTTGGTATGTATGATGTATATGTATGTGCATGGACAATTGTATGTATACATGTGTGTGTGTTTCACTATTTGTCTTAACTGGAATTTTTATTGCTGTGATAAAGCACCATGATCAAAAACAATAAGAACTCTAAGACAAATAATACCACACATATATGCACCCACACACACACACACACACACACGCTCATTGAAAAAAAAGGGGCCTTGTTTCAGTTTATAATTTAACAGTATACTCCATCACCAAGAGAGATCATGGCAGAAACTCAAGCAGGGCAGGAATCAGGAGACAGGAGCTGATACAGCGACCATTAAGGAAAGTTGTTTATGGGATTTCACCCTATGGCTCACTTAACTGGCTTTCCTATATATCATCAGCCCAGTTTACTTTGTGTGATGCTCAAGAATCTTTGGCATGTTTTCCAAGTTGATGCCCCCTGGGTGCTGCATGCATGTTTTATGACGAGTGTAACCTGTCAGTACTTCTCTTTCAGGGTCTTTATCTCCCCTATTCAAGTCTGTGTTCTTCTTCTTTGACAGGATCTGGCATAACCCTAATCTTTTTTATTTGTTTATTTTACACTCCATATTTTATTCCCCCAGCCCCGTCAACCCTTCTACTGCTCCACATCCCATACCTCCTCCTGTCTCCACGTGGATGTCCCCACCCCCAACCCCACCTGACCTCTAACCTCCCTGGGGTCTCCAGTCTTTTGAGGGTTAGGTGCATCATCTATGAATGAAAACAGACCTGGCAGTCGTCTGCTGCATGTGTGTTGGTAGCCTCATATCAGCTGGTGTATGCTGCATGTTTGCTGGTCCAGGGTGTGAGAGATCTCGGGTGTCCAGATTATTTGAGACTGCTGGTCCTAAAGGGATGCCCTCCTCCTCTGCTTCTTTCAGTCTTTCCCTAATTCAACAACAGGGGTCAGCTGCTTCTGTCTATTGGTTGGGTGCAACTATCTGCCTCTGACTCTTTCATCTGCTTGTTGGATCTTCCAGAGTGCGATCATGCTAGGTCCCTTTTTGTGAGTGCTCCATAGCTTTAATAATAGTGTCAGGCCTTGGGACCTCCCCTTGAGCTGGATCCACTTTGGGCCTGTTATTTCTGGACCTTCTTTTCCTCAGGCTCCATCCCTGTAATTCTCAGACAGGAACAATTATGGGTCAGAGTTGTGACTATGGGATGCCCCCTCCCTCATTTGATGCCTTGTCTTCCTGCTCGAGGTGGGTTCTATAAGTTCCCTCTCCCTACTGTCTGGAATTTCATCTAAGGTCTCTCCCTTTGAGTCCTGAAAGTCTCTCACCTCCCAGGTCTCTGGTGCATTCCCAATCTCCTACCTCCCGAGGTTACCTGTTTCCATTCTTTCTGATGGCTCTAAGGGCGTCAGTCCTTTTCCCTTGCCCAATACCATATCAGGTTCCCCTTTCCCTCCCACTGCCCCCACCATCCACTTTCCCTCCCAGATCTGTCCCTCCCTCCCCATTTTTGATTGCGTTCCTTTCTCTCCCAAGTGGGATTGAGGCATCCTTACTTGGGCACTTCAGCTTGTTGACCTTTTTGAGTTCTGTGAACTGTATCTTGAGCATTCTGTCCTTTTTTTCTCCTAACATCCACTTATTAGTGAATACATACCATGCATGTCCTTTTTGGTCTGAGTTACCTCACTCAGTTTGATATTTTCTAGTTCCATCCATTGGCCTGCAAAACTCAGGATGTCCTCGTTCTTAATAACTGAGTAGTATTCCATTGTGTAAATGAACCACATTTTCTGTATCCATTCTTCTGTCATGGGACATCTAGGTTGTTTCCAGCTTCTGGCTATCAAAAATAAGGCTGCTATGAACATAGTGGAACATGTGTGACCCTGTGTCATGGTGGGGGCATCTTTTGGATATATCCCCAAAAGTAGTATAACTGGGTATTCAGATAGATCTATTTCCAATTTTCTGAGGAACCTCCAGATTGGTTTCCAGAGTGGTTGTACTAGTTTGCAATCCCACCAATTATAGAGAAGTGTTCCTCTTTCTCCAAATCCTCTCCAACAAGTGATGTTACCCAATCAACAAAATGCACTACAGGCTTGCCTACAGGCTAATCTGGTGGGAACATTTTCTTAATTGTGTTTCTTTCTTCTAAAATGATTGTAGCTTATGTCAAGTTGACATAAAACTAGCCAACATATGGCTGATCTACTATTCTTTTCCAGAACATTCTTTCAACTGAAGCTTATGCCATTAAACAACAGCCCTTTTTCCCCTTCCTCCAAGCTCCTCACAGTCATCAATCTGACATTATTTCTATGAATTTCTATTCTTCTAAGAGTCATACAGAGTGCAATCATACAGTAGCTGCCTTTTATTGTTTGGTTTGTTCCAGTTAACACATGTCTTTAAAGTTGATTCATATGCTAGCACGTGTCCAAATCTGTTTCTTTTTGAAGCTGTAAAACCTCTGTACATATCTGTATATATCTGTGTGTATAGACCCAATATTGGTTATCTATTCAGAAGCTAATAGCCACTTGAGATGTTTCTACATTTTGGCTAATGTAAAATTTTTGATGAACATTAGTATAAAATATCCATTTGAGTCCTCACTTTTAGTTGATATTGAAGAAACATTTTATTGATTATATAAAATATCTCAAGTCCTGGTCAGGCTGGAAGCCATGATAATCTCAATGTTAATTCCTTGTATCTTAAAAGTTAAAAGTGTACAGGGGAACACCTGGGCCAAGAAGTGGGAGTTGGTGGGTAGGGGAACAGGGCAGGGGGAGGATATAGGGAACTTTCGGGATAGCATTTGAAATGTATAAAAAGAAATTAATAAATAAAAAAAATTTTAAAAGTTAAAAGTGTGAAGATTACTGAATCTACATTTAGATGAATTCTTCAGCTGTGCTCAGAGCATCTGCCCATATAAGTTCTGTGCTAGGTGTTTGTTATACACCTGTCTACAATGCAATATTAGAATAGAAGGAGGAAGTTCTGTTGAACAAGGACACAAGATACATAATAATACAATATACTCAGAGGAAGAGAGGAAGGAATAACTGATGGTGGTGAGTTTAATGGACTATTGGTAGAAGTTCACTGAATCTTCACAGTCACAGAGATGGCATTTATGCAGGAAATAATAATTCCTGGAAAACACATTCCAGAAAAATGATTGAGAAACTCATATTCAAATATAAGAGAAAAGGGAAAGCTATGGTGTTTAGTTTAATCTGCCTCAAGCTTAAATTGTGAGCAAACATCAGAAAATAAGTCTGCAGAACTAAAGGGTCTTATGCCTAGGCTGAAGACCTGGAATTTTACACTGTACTCTTGAGGCAAGAGGAGCTACTGTAGGATTTGCAGCAAGAACATGGCAGGATGAGTTTGGTGCTTTATATAGATCCCTCTGGACTGTGTGTGGGGGTGAGTGACAGGGAATGATCGTTAGCTGGGCATTAGGACTATTATTCTTTGCAACTCTCAGTGCCACTGAGAATGAAGAGTGAAGCAGAGGCAGAGGTTTGGTGACTGGGTAACTGATTGTGGAAGTGGGAAGGATGCTGGTAGAGAAAGTAGTTAGAGGTGACCCAAAGATTATAGGCAGGTTAAATGGGCTATCACTGGGCCTATTTCCTGGAGAATGAGAGAATTAGGAATAGGAAGCTGGGGAAGGAGAATGATGACCTCAGTTTTGAACATATTGACTACAGGGTCTAGAAAAGAAATTTAGCAAGAATTCAAAGTGAAAGACAAAATTTGGGCTCAAACTTGGTCGACTTTAGAAGAAATAAGCCACTATAGTCATTTTATGCAATGAAATTAGTATTTATGTAGTGGATTTAATATTGGCAAAATCATGAGAAAAGTTGAAGAATCCAGACCTAAGTGAATCTGCAGAAATAGTATCTATAAGATAGAAAAGGTATAAACATAATGTGCCTGAAAGCCCAAGTCTCCATCACAATTGGGAGGCTCAACTGAGTCAAGTGGAGACCAGTTCCACCATTGTGATACACCTTATTTTAGTCTCACTCCCAACCATTTTAATAAAAATACTCTGATAAATGAATTTTAAGAAAGTTTCTTTGGTTTATGGTTTAATGGTTGAAGCTACTATGGGATGGGGAGAGTCATAGAAGCAAAAACTTGAAAAGGTTGGTCACATTCCCTCATATTCAAGAGTAGCAATGAATTAATGTATACATTCTAGTCCTTAGCTGTCTGCTCCTTTTTATTCGGCCCAGGGACAAGCCCATGAAATGATTTTCATCCTCATTCAGGGTAGGTCTTCACAACTAATTATCCAATTAAAAAAAACTCACTGGCATGCCCACAGGCCAACATAATCTAGACAATTCCTCATTAAAATTCTTTTCCTAGATGTGTCAAGTATACAATCAAAACTAGCCATCACATGCCTCTACATATAAGAAGCTAATGATCAGATACAATAACACTGCTCTGAAGACTCTGGTGCTCCCATGGTTGTTCTTGCCAGCAGCAACCATCAATTATAACAAGCAGATGGTGCTGGCCTTTTTTCAGCTTTTCAAATCGTATATATCTGTATTTTCTTGACTGTGATGGTGGTTGTAAAACTGTGAATATATGAGAAGCCATTGAATTCTACATTGTGGTAAGTGGGTGAATGTTTTGGTATATCAGTTATATCCCAATTCAATTGTTAAAACTTAATCTACCCCCCTGAATTCTAGCTGCAAGGGAGTCTGAGAAGACTAATGTGTCACTTTACAATTCTGTACAAAAAGATACAATATAAAGATGTTGAAGTGAATACTGAGTAAACAAATTTTGGGTGTTTTTACAGGGATAACTGAATTTTCCAAATGGTAATATGTAAAAAGAATGAAAATGCAAATGAAATTCTGATGCTAATATTTCAGAAAATACAGAAAATAAGTTCTTAAAATGAGACAGAAAAAAGGCAAATTATGAAGCACAAATACAATCCTGGAAGCCAAAAGGAAAATATCAATGTGGGAAGGTAGAAAGCAATTAATGTGCACCACTACATAGGTAGGTGGGTTGGATAAGTCCCTTATGTGCATCTTGGGAGTCTAAAGAAATACTTATTATTACACCTACTTACCTGTTTTCTGGGGAATCAATCAAGACAATTCATGTAAAATCATTTGATTTCAAACTACATATTTCTTGTATCAGAGTTACCTGTGATTATTTTGAAAATATATTATTGCTTTATTTTTCTCTCCTGGAAGTTTATAGGGCACCTTAAGATACTATGAGAGAAGGGAACCCTCTATCTTAGCTACAGCTCAATATCTCTGAGTCTCATGACTGAAGGGTGTGGCGTCTCCATCAGTAGGGACTTCACTCTAACTTCAATAACAGCAACCTGTATTGTTCTTCTAGGGACCCTCCTGACAAGGAGCTTAAAGGGAAGGTTTCTCATGCCTGACACTGGGTGTTTTGTTACATAGTTTTTGGCTTGGGGATGAGAACATTATCTGGCATAGCTTTGTTTAAAGTGGCATTTCTGTGATATATATATATATATATATATATATATTTCTGTGAGATATATATATACACACACACACACATATATATACACACACACACATATGTGACTCTACTAAGTATATATTGTATAAGTTTATGTATGGGTATATATGCATATACATGTTTATAGATATGCTTTTAAGTAATCATATGAAATAATGTTTCTGTATGGCTTTTTCAAACACCCTTAGTGTTATTTATCTCCTGTTCCTCTGTTTCTTCCCAAAAAGCCCCCAGTGTTTTTCCCCTTTCCTGTGTCATAGTACATGTGTCCTGCTATCCTTTCTGTAGTGCTCTTCCCCCATCTCCAGTCCCATGGGAAATACAATTTCTAACTGTATTAAAATACTTATCTTTATACCCGTAGATAAATGTAGCTCTCAAAGAAGCCTCTTTCTTACAGTAGATGGAAACTATTACGGGGCTCCACACCTGTTCAAAATACAGAGAATAAGTGACTGCAGGGTGTCACATCTTTACTAATACAACCTACAATATACAATGCAATGCAATCCACAATGCCCCTCCAACAACTGAGGCTCACAGAATATTGCAGAAGAGAACGTGGAAGGATTGTAAAAGGACCAGGATACCTGCTTCTTGATAGGTCTTCTAGACACAAAGGAGATAGTGTACACATGACATCTCAACAACAAGTTAAACAGGATCTACATATTGACAACACCAGATGACCTGCTAATGTAGATAGAAGAAAGTTCCCAAGGCCCTACCCCTAAATGAAAAACTACAAGGAATCAATGGCTGCTGAAAGAGGGGGAATCAATTCCCCCTCTCCAGAAATGAGCCCCCCCTGATAGGTTATATAACACAAGATAGATCAAACCACATGTACATCTGAGCAAAATGAATATATACATATATATATGTATATATACACATGTATATATATATACATATGTATATATATGTGTGTATATATATATATATATATATATATATATATATACAAACTTACAAATGTAACAATAATTATAGAAAATGAGTCTTGAAAGTGAAGAGAGGGACATGGGATGCATTGAATTGGAAAGAGGAAAGAGTTGGAATCATGTAAATACATTGTTCACAGATGACATTCTCAAAATTGTTTTTAATTATAAGCAAGTTCATGTGGCCTCTACAACTAATGTGTACCTTAGAGTTAGGATATTTTCTAACTACCATACTCAAACAAAAACTCTCACCACAAATTTAATAGAAATAAAGAATGATTTCTTATAGAAAGCAATATGCCATCCAAGTGCATGCATATAGACAGCCACATAACATCCTCATTAACAAAGATCTGAGAACTGATCAACAATACAATCTACTTCCCATCACATTCCTATATGGTCATGATCAGGCAAAAGATACTGGCTTCCTAAAGCCTGTGGATACATGGAGTGCTGCTCCCGGTCTTACCCTCATCTCCTCGGGTCCCATTACAATCCTTCCTGCCATCTCATTTTCTGACTCTCAAACACAGACAGCCTGCGTGCTTAGGAGTGGGATTCCAATCATCCCACTTCTCAGGCACTCGGCTACATTTGTAACACACCAGCTGTTTCTGAGAACACATTCTTAATATAGGAACAGCAAGACATTCTGCTGTCACTGTCCTAGGCCATGCCAGAGCTCTGTCGCAGTGGTGCATCATATTGAAGAACAAAATCAAAGCTGGGTCTTCAGAACACTTGCTCGGGAGCCAGCCCATCTTGGCTCATTCTGGTCATGAGATATAGGTCTGGAGGTGCTTTGGAGGACAAGATGAGGTAAGATGGGATCCAGACACAATTCCCCAGAAGTCCACAGGGGTGGAAAATAATGAGCGCAGAGTCATAGCTGACTAGACACTGTTTTCAGACTGTCTCTATACAGTGGCTACCATATACTGCCATTTCAAAGACCTCTGCTAAGAAAAGCAAATTAAAGGAGATTCTTTGGCCTAGAAAGAGAGTGCACCCTCTCTACTTAGTCAGGATGCACCGTTCATCACAAGGGTCACTTGACATTTGTTGACTTTGTATTTGAGGAAATGTGCTATTTAATAGGCTGGACTTGGAGCCAGGCAGTCTTAGATGACTGGATTCCTGGATCTGCCTCTTCCTAGCTATGGAAACTTAAATAAGTTCCATGCCCTCTCAGTCTTAAATGTTCTCTCTCTCTTAAAAAAAAAAAAAAAAAAAAAAAACAGGCAAAGTGCTGAGCACAATGTTTGGGTCATAGTAATCCTACTGTAAATGTAAGCCCTTATATTCACTACTGCAATTTTGCCTTAAGAATTTGCAATGCTTTAGATCATTTTAAGTATTTATTTATGGCAGATGTGAAAAGAGAAGCTATTCTCCTCAATGTTAGTAAGGTTCTACACTGAACTGAATGAGGACAAAGGCACATATAATCATACATTGAGGGGACTTTACATTGCAGGTTAAATCATATTTGCTTTTACAGAGTGCATATTTTGTGTTAGTGTTTGCCAACTGGCATGTCCTTTGGGGGGGGGGGGTCTTTCTCTAAATGGGTGATCCCATCTGCCTTCTTTGGCAAGGTGACTCTCTTCAACAAAATAAAGCTTTGGTGACATAGAAGAAAAGGTGACTAGCAATAAAATAAGGGAATGGTGTCTGAGGAGAGAAAGTGTGTGCCAGTGTTTATTAAAACACCTCGGAGCTCTTGCTTGGCCTGTCCTAAGCCCAAGTAAACCTGTGTATTTCCCTTGTTTTTAATGACCTCCATCCCCGCACCCTTATGAGATACTTGCTAGAACAAATATTGTGTTAGGGTTCTTTTCTTAATTTGGTTAAAATATTAAGTAGATGTCCCTGATAATGTTAGGCTGAACTAAAATTGAAATTTTTCTTTTGGCCAAACATACATTAATGTTGTGAATGAAGTTCAGCTTTGGTCATTTGCTCCATTCTGCTAAAACTTCAAAACTGAAGAAAGTAGACACTGTATATCACAGAGGCCACATCCCTAAACAATATTTTACACACACACACACACACACACACACTATGTACTCATATGCACACACTCACACAAACACTCATGAACATGCACACACTCACAAACACACATGTACACATACTTGTATACACACCACATTCTCATACACATACACACATGCATACATACATCACACAGGCATATGCATACATTGATACACACATGCACACACATTCACACTTGCATACACACCTGCAGACATGTGCACACACATGCATATACACATACATCTCACATACATACTCTCACACACACACTCACATATACACACAAACTCATACACATGGACACACACACTATCACAAACAACACACACACTGATCCCTTTCTGGATCTGGATAAACCTATTTCTGATACTGGCTCTGATAATCTGGGAAAAGCTGGTGTGGACTCCAAAAGAGGAGGTTTCGTAGGGCTCCGCACACTGGTCCCCTCTGAAAATAAATCCAAATTCGGTTCTCTCCCAAAGAAAGGAATGACCAAGTGAGAGCATCATTTCATTCCGTGAAGACACCAGAGGGACTCCAGACACAATAGGTACTTAGTTCTATATCTCAAGAGCATTTCAAAGAAGGAATATATAAAAATTATAATTGATTTTCTGAGATGTTCAGGTCAACTCCCAGTATGCACCTGGCCCCTCGGAAGAAGAGTGAAGAATTCGTCTGTCCTGTTTCCCATGCCTAAGCTTTATTTACAAAGATCCTTTATGGCCTTCACATCACCATTCATAAAAATTTCCTGTTTATCTATTTGTTTTCCAGACTATCATCTTTCTTTATTAGAATGAAAGCACAAAGCAGAAACCTGTTCATCTTATTTGCCACTTGCCACCATCCCTATCCCCAGAATCTATGTCAGGGCCTAATACATTGTCGGCAGACAATGAATATTTTCAACTGAATGAATATGTATTGACCAACTTACCCAACTAACCTCAGGGGGTTGGATTTTATGGCCAAATGCAGCTTAGGAATAGATCAGAATTGAAAACTTTTTTATTTAAGTATGCTTTTTAATACAGCATTAGAAACCATGTCCTGGAAGGCCATAACATGCAACTAATTTCCCCCAAATTAAAATTATGATATGGAATCTTGATGTTCTAAAAATCCAGAGGCCAAATGGAGATGTGCTAATGAGAGCAGGCACCAGCAAATGCTAAATCATATGAATCCCAGCTCTCATTTCTCATTCACATCAGTTCTCGTGCACATTGGAAGGTGTGTACTTTGGATAGGAGAGTGGAAAATGGCACAGAAGTGGCTCCGTGTGCTGCCATTCAGACACCAGGCTTATTACATTCTATGGCCTATATCCTCCAGTGACAGTTTCTCCTCTCCCCATCTGTGGAAGTGAAGAGTGAGCAGGTACCAGGACCTCAGGATGCCAGACCCAGATGCTACTCAGAAGATGACCACAGCCACTGCAAAGGAAGATGGGATTGAAAGACACAGGAGAGACCCCCAACCTCTTACTTCCCAAAGTTGCCTATTTCCATTCTTTCTGCTGGCCCTCAGGGCTTCAGTCCTTTTCCCTCACCCAATACCCCTCTCCGCCCCACGCCCTGCCCCGCCCCACCCCCAATCCACTTTCCCTCTCAGGACTCAAAGGGAGGGACCTTAGATGAAATGCCAGACAGTAGGGAGAGGGAACTTATAGAGCCCACCTCCAGCAGGAAGACAGGACATCAAGTGAGGAATGGGGTTGCCATTTTACAGTCACAACTCTGACCCATAATTATTCCTGTCTGGAAGAATTACGGAGATGGAAATGGAGAGGTACCTGAGGAAAAGAAGGTCCGGCAACAGGCCCAAAGTGGGATCCAGCTCAAGAGGAGGTCCCAAGGCCTGACACTATTACTGAGGCTATGGAGCACTCACAAAAAGGGACCTAGCATGACTGCCCTCTGAAACACCCCAAAACAGCTGAAAGAGTCAGACGCAGGTATTTGTACCCAACCAATAGACAGAAGCAGCTGACCCCTATTGTTGAATTAGGGAAGGCTGAAAGAAGCTGAAAGAAGCTGATCCTGTAGGAGAACCAGCAGTCTCAATTAATCTGGACCCCGAAATCTCTCAAACACTGGATCACCTAACAGCATACACCGGCTGATATGAGGCCCCCAACACACATATAGTAGAAGACTCCTGGGTCTGTGTTCATTCAGAGATGATGCACCTAACCCTCAAGAGTCTGGAGGGCTCAGAGAGTTTACAGGTCAGGTGGGGTTAGGGTTGGGGACATCCACGTGGAGACAGGAGGAAGTATGGGATGTGGAACAGTTGGTGGGTGGATGGGGGGGGGATAAAATATGGAGTATAAAAAATAAATTAATTAAAATTTTAAAAAATTAAAAAATATTTTTTTAAAAAGAAAGACACAGGAAGTAGGACTTGCTATTGCACTAAGATAGCATAGCATTCATATTGTTTGGTCTTTGGAACTCCTTAAGGTAACATTGTCTTTTGAAGTCTCCAAGCTTTTGTTTGATCTATCTAGATCTCTACTTAAAATAAAATAAATCAAGTTGAAATTTAAAGTTCCATTGATTATTCTGCCTTTTCCATATTGGATTGTGTAACAGGATAAGTTTGGGGCCAATTAGAAACATATTTACTAATTTTGTAAAACCCTAAGACATTGACAAAGGGTTGATGCAGAATGGTTAAAACAACAACAAACAAACAAACAAACAAAACCAAATGTATTGTCATACAGTCAACCAGATCCCCCAGAGCTCCCAGGACTAAACCACCAACCACACATACAGTAGAAGACATGGAGGGAGGAGAGGCCCTTGGTCCTGTGAAGGCTCAATGCTCCAGTATAGGGAATGCCAGGGCAGGTGAGTGAGCACCTCATAGAAGTAGGAAGAGGAGAGATGGGATGGGGGTTTGCAAAGGGGAAACTGGGAAAGGGGATAACAGTTGAAATGTAAATAAAGAAAATATCCAATAATTTTTCGTTGTTGTTGTTTTGCTGGGTTTTTGTTGTTGTTGTTGTTGTTTATTCGAGACAGGGTTTCTCTGTAGCCCTGGCTGTCCTGGAACTCACTTTGTAGACCAGGCTGTCCTCGAGCTCAGAAATCTGCCTGCCTCTGCCTCCCAAGAACAAATCAGACTCTAAAATTACTCTTGCTCACTCTATCAGGATGAATATCGACAGTACAGCACAGCACATTCTCTCAGGCTTTTTATGTTATCACTGGGCTTTGAGGCCGCTGCCTCCCAAGTTAAAGAAATGTTCAAGGTTAACAAACCAAACCTCATTTAACTGTATGAGTGAGCGAGCTTCTGTCCAGAGACGGGAGCTCACCTTTGCTTCCCCTCCTCCCCCTTGCCCACACTCCTACATCTCTGAGCAGCTCCTGATGCGAGCCAATATTGCCTCTGTGGTCCTCCAGACAGAAAGCTATGCAAGACAAAGCATGGAAGCAAATCAGCCTCCCGGGTTCTGGCCATCCTCAGGGAAGCCAGAGCAGTGTTGCGGACATGTCAGGAATAGTGAATCTGGAGAACAAGGCCAGGGCACTGTGGGAAAGAACAATGAAGCTTTGGACCCTCAAGTTCAAGAGCTTGTGCTGGCGGCAAGCTGGATAAACCTGGCTCGCCATTTCAAATGCTCATCGGTCTCTGTTTCAAAAGGTGATTTTTTTTTTTGTTGTGTTTTTTGCCCCGCTAGGTGGCTTCTGGGTTGAGTGGCAGAACCAGACCCTCAGGAAAGCTGACTTTTTGTAAGAAAATGATCAGACTTGGTACCTTGCAGGCAGGGGTCCAGTGCTCACCTCCCATCCTGGGTATGGCCCTTAGTATTCAGATTCATGCTGACACTGCTCTTCCTGGCAAAGATGCCCCAGGATTTAAGAGAAAATGATCAGAAAAGAGGTGAGCATGATGATAAAGCTGTGCGTATGTGATTGGAACTTCACCTCCATTCCAGCCAGGTTCTGCACTGTTTCCATTCTCATAGTTTGTGTGCCCCCACCTCAACTCTGCCTCGCCTGTGGTCTGGGTCATAGCTGCTGCCGGACTTCTATCACCAGAGCTGCCTATAAACCAGATATGGATGCTATCGCTGTCCCCTCGAAATGTCTAAGAACCCCAGAGTGTCATGTGCCCATGCTTGGGCAGGGGAGTACTCCCGGACAAGTGCAGCATCCTGTATTTGCTGTGTGCTGCAGCACAGAGTCTGCAGTTATTGGGGTAGCCAACCTCCACAGCTCCTGACATCCTTTGCTCCTCCAGGAGACAGTAATACATTACAGGTGTTATAACTTTTCCTCGGAATCAGACTGCCTGGGGAACTGTAAATCTAAATCATGGCTGCCCTCAGGAAACCCGTGGGCCTGTAAACACAGAGAAATGAGTGAGATGAAAGCATCCGAGGGAGAAAATGAATCTCAGGCATCCCACTGAAGTCTATTTCATTTTTACAGGCTGGTCACCCCCCTGTGGCAGGGGCAGTGCCTGGGAGGGACAGGCTGTCTTCTGACTGACAGCCGACAAGTGAAGCTCTTCATGGAAGCCTTAGCTCTCAGACCTCATTGAGAGAAAAGAACTACAGCATATTTTAACTGTCCCCTGCTAGCCAAGAAAGGCTCCATACCTTTTTTTTTTTTTTTTTTTTGGCTGGGAGGCCAGGCCTGCCCAAACACGCATTTGTAATGAAGGCCTTTCTTAAGGGCAAAGGGAGATAGAATGGCACATTCAGGAGCACAGACTATGAAGGAGTAGAGAGAGAGGAGAAAGAGAGGGAAGGAATATAAAGAAAAGAGAAGGGGAGAGAAAGAAAGAGAAGGCGCTGTCCTGAAGATTCACAGCTCTGTTGTGTATCTTGGGCTCTTACTCTGCCAGCCAGACTAAGATGGCCCAGGATCATGGGCACCTTGTCCTGGACCCAGACAGGCATACAACAAGAACGAGGCCATCATTTCATAATTACCAGAGGGTGTTTTAAATGACCAACAGCCAAACCAAATGTCTTCAGCCGTACATGAGAACCTTTGAATTCTGTCACTACAAGAATAATGTTATTTCCTTCCAAGGAAGAAGTTGGACCTGTTTTGATTTTTACTATTGTTAATTTTTTTTTTTTACTTAAATACAACCATTTTGCCTTCTGTAACATGGACTATTGATTGATTGACTGAATGGCTAACTCAAGTCAATGGGAAAGAGATTTGGTCAGTGTTGACTCTCTCCTACTCATGGATGAATTGCCATGAATTGCTTATAAGCATGATTGCAGAGTCGCTTCTGCTCCCGACAGAATTCTACAATGAAATCTGAAAGCAATTTTCACATTCTTAGTGTATTCTCCCCCATATCACATTTTACATACTCTGGCAATGAGAGAAAAACTGCAAAGGCCTGGGTTTCATTGTTTCGGTTTGGTTTTTAATCACCTGGAGTAGCTTGTAGTGTAAATTATATCCTAAAGTACTGGAAATTATGCCTTGATAGTTCACCTTCCAGATTGTTGCTGTAGGCAGGAGAGTGTAAGGATGAGGGCCTGGATTTGGAAGCCAGCCTGTCTTGAATCCAATTTCTGCTTCTCCCCTGCTTCATGTGCAATCTTTGGCAAATATCCTAACATCTCAGAGCTTCAGTTTTCTCCTCTCCTAAAGGATATATCAATAATATCAATAATCTCTGCTAGTGGAACATGTGAAGTATGTAAGAGAGTATGTGTTTAGCAGGCAATGAATGCGATCTTTCATACAGCTAGTGAAATTTTTGAAAAGTTTACATTTCTTTTGAATAATTCTAAGGATTATTCATAATAATTCATAATAAGAATTATGAAATATGATCTTTCAGCTAAAAAATATTTTCTTGCTCAGCCATCAGGCTAGGACATAGGTGAATGCACATCTCTGTTTTACATGTGATACCCAGTGTGTCTCTAATCAAAAATATTCTTTGCCTGTAGACTACTGGCAGAAAATTCCCTCTTCCTGAAGGCAGGATTCCTGGGAGCCCTCCTTCGTGCCCCTTCCCCACACCACTGCAGGTAGCTTCCAAAGTTGCTTTCTTCCTCTGTCCCATCTCTGTACTTTCGTGGAATGCAACACTTGCTGGATCCCAGTGCGGCTGATTCTAAAACCTCTGATAGGACAGGGCACTCCTGTAATGAGCTTTGCAGTTTCTAAGGCATTCTGTGAAGAATAACAGGGAAAGAAGAGACTAAAGAAAGGTACCCAGGGGCTGGTGAGATGGCTCAGTGGGTAAGAGCACCCGACTGCTCTTCCAAAGGTCAGGAGTTCAAATCCCAGCAACCACATGGTGGCTCACAACCATCCATAACGAGATCTGACTCCCTCTTCTGGAGTGTCTGAAGACAGCTACAGTGTACTTACATATAATAAATAAATACATCTTAAAAAAAAAAAACACACTTAAAAAAAAAATAAAGAAAGGTACCCAGAATTGTATGGAAATGGAAAATGACAAGACAACACTAGACCCCCTAAGAATCCTACAGAGTACAAGGGCTAAACATCATGGCCTTAAAAGCTACCTTCTAGATGACTGTGATGTGTGTGTGTGTGTACATATGTCCGTGCATACATACACCCATGCATCACACACTAATAAACCCAACATGATTTTGTCATAACTTATTTACTGAATGCATTTTATAGCATTTAGTTTTCTTACTATCCACCACAGGATCGTAGTCCCCACTTCTTAGGTAATGCTATTCACAGACAAGCACAAGAAAGAAGTTGGAAGGGTTCGAATGTTGACTATTACTCCAGACCCTGTTCTGTTCATATTTGTTTCATCAAATAGGGATCAAAACAGAGATTAGCGCACATGCAAAAGTTGACTTTCAGTGCAGGGAAATTCAAACTTTTTTTTTTTTTTTTGGCCTTCTGAGACCATGCGATCAGAAGATTTTAAATTCAACTTGTTTTTTTCCAGTTTCTCCTATCTGCACACACGCAGCTCCTAAAGCAAACTAGCATTGATCATGAGAAGGAAAGCATTTAACAACAAGGGCTCACAGCATGGAACACTTACAAGGAACTCACACTCTCTTCTAGGATTTCCTGGGAACTTAGGGTGTTAATCCTCCGGCATTCTTTTTCCCAATGAGCAGATCAAAACAGAAGAGAAACAGCCATAATTTGTCTCTATCATCACGATTGCATTGTCTGCCATGTCCTTTCAAATACCCTACATACCAACAGAGCAGGAGAAGGCTTCCTTAATTGTTAATTCACATTGCAGACTGGTTAGTTTCTGACAAGAAGGGGGTGGGGGGCACTCACAAGGAGCTGTGAGAAAAAGACAGCTCTGCAGACAGCACAAAGCTGTCACCCCCAACACTACCTGTCTGTGAGGTGTTTTCTACTTATTCTACAAGTCAAAGCATGGGGAATGTAAAATAAAAGCACTAAACCACCCTGGGCTCCCTCTGCTTTGTCTGCAGGAACTTATATTAATTCCAGGTACATGTTCAAATGAATGAGCAGATATGTCATCGGGACAGAGGCCAAAGCACACTGTGTCTGCACAGTGTTCTTCAGTCTCCCTGTTTCTCCCTTGTCATTTATTGTCTTCTCTGGCTCTCTCCTTTCCTCATTCTTGGTTCCAGGAAACAAAATTCTCCTTATATGTCCAACGTGAGAATCCACACAAGGGGAGGCTTTTTAAAGAACATTATTCATCCACATTGAGAGGAAGATTGAGGGATATGGTTGTACCCTCATATCCTTTCAGATGAGTTTCTGGAACTCAAGTCAGAATCAGAAAAAGCTTTGTTCTAGAAAAGGCTGTTTTCCTTCCAAACCCATTTTCTTGTCCACTCTGAGACACAAAAGCTGTCAGGCTATGGTGTCTCGTAAAGCACATGCGCACTGCAAAGCTTGGGATTTCCGAACGCAAACAGCCCTCCTTAAGTCTTCTCCAGGTAACTTCTCAGCCCGGAGCCAGTATATCAATTTTCTCTGAAGACTCTAAGAAGACTCTGAGTAATACTAGAAAAACAAACAAACAAACAAACACCGAACCACGGGAGTTCCCATGCCTATCTGCCTTATTTTGAGTCATTCTTTTGTAGAGAGAAGTTCACTCTTAAAGGCTGGCAGGATAGTACAATGCATTTGAAAGCTTCCGCCCTGGACACTTTTGATTTAATGCTGTACCTTCTAGAATATGGAAGCAGGTGGGGGAAGGGTAGTCTTTGCTGTTTCATTTAAGGACTACAAAATGACAAAATCTGAAATAATGAAAGAGTCAAATAAATACTGTTGGAAATTTGACTTACCCCACCCCACTCCCATACAGGACCTAAAGCTCTCCAGTCCATAACACAGATTTTTTCATTGAGATTCCCAATCAGTCCCTCCCAGTGGTTGAATACCTCCAGATGTAGAGACCATGATCATGTTTAAAAGAAACAAACAAACAAACTTATAGGCAGGTAATATGGTCTGTCAGGTCAAAAGCAATATTTTTTTTTTGTTTCTTGTTGAAGAAAAGATCTTTCTTTAACACTATCATTTTAAAATGTGTCTCTGCCTTTAGAGAATTCCAGACACTAATGGCTTCGAAGTAATTCTTGCACACTTTAGAATAAATGACATCTTTAAGAAACGTCTGACTTGGTATTTACGCGTATTCATATTCCCATGCTTCCTGTCTAGTTTGTCAACGCTCAAATACGTCTTTAAGAAGAATGCTTTAAAAAGAGAAAAATTACAGTACTAAGAAGTATGAAAATGACATGGCGAGACCCCCACTTTGCCTTTGCATATGCACACCCATTGAAGCTAATGGAATTTATCTTTATATAAGTGGTTTATTTTTCAAATTGACAAATTCCCTGAGACTTAAGTCGGGATTCTTAGCTTGGTGACTCCATTTCATAAATGTTAAGAGCTCTCCTAATTAACAGTGTGTCAAAGATCATGTTATGGAACCTATCAACATAGGCGGTTTTCTGGGTTCTGGGACCCCTGGGGATAGCGCTCCTGCACATTTGGGGGGGGATTTTTTTTTTCAGGATTTTGGATCTAGTTTTCTTTGCTCTGATTTGTCAGTCATGATTAATGGAGTCCAGGTCCAGAGATGAGGCAGCTTCAACCTCCATACATTTAAGAATCAGAGAATCAAGAGACTATGCAAGGCTGCTTAAGCCTTGAAACAGTAGCAAGGGCAAAAGACAGGGGGCGCTGTGGACTCTGGCTCAGCTGTAAAAATGGCTTCTTGGAAATTTCCCTAGGTAGATTGATTTTGGTATATCATGAGTCTACGAGCACCCATTTCTTCTCCTCCCTCATCCCTCTCCTGCCATCAGAATTTATTTTAGTCTCAGTTTGTCTTTCTCTAAGCCCCACACAAGCAGATGCTAAGCCCATTACTTCCTAAAGCTGTTATAGACAACCACAACAAAGAAGTGGTCATAATACAATAAAAGGCTTATCCTCATGCAATTATGAAGGGATTGGGGGTTTAAAACCAAGGTTTTCAACAGAGATCTGAACAACAGCTACCTCCAATCAGGGCAGAAACAATGCCTCTTCACATTTTTAGGGTTTTCAGGCTTCTCTTTGTTTTGGCCACCTTATTCTAACCTTTGGCTCTATGGTCACATGGCCTCCTCTTCTTTGAATGTCTCTGTCATTCCTTCTGTCCCTGATAAGGAGCCTTGTCTATGAATTTACAGCCTACTTATATAATCCAGTAAGAGCTCATCTCAATGTTATTATCTTAAGTATATGTATATGTGTGTATATATATATATATATATATATATATATATATATATATAAAGACACCCTCTCTAAATAAGATCATATTCACAAAGATGACAGTCACAGATTGCAGGTATTGATTTAAATTTCAGGTATTCATCCCACCAGACTGACCCATGCCCTACCACTTTCTTACATGGTACCTGGGCTGTGTAGTGACCCATAAGCATTTGAAATGAAGAACAAATCCCCCTGGTCTTCTATGCAGACAGCTCCCTTCTTCCTTAGATACCTTAGCAAAGCTCACACTACCTGATGGCCCTAGGCAGAATCCTTACTCCATTATCAGTCACCAAACTTTACTGTAATCCAAGGGCTGTAGATCCTTTGCTGTAACCCATTAGGTCTGGAAAGCATGTTAGAACATGGCAATCAAAGCTTCCAGAATTCTGTATTTCATAGCTCAGTTCCACAAATAGAAATATGTCAACATTGTGTTTGTTCACATTTTTACGTCTCATGACCAAGTAGTAACAATAAATAAAATAAATAAGGATTTTATCTTATAGGAGGGAGTTAGAAATTTTATTCTAGCATCGCTAATATGACCTGGAACAAGCTGTGTTATGCTTTTGCATAAATCCACCTGTGCATGGTTGGACCAAGCATCCCTCCCACAGTCAAACAATAACAAAAAAAGACTGAAGGTAGAGAAATGAGAGGGTTTTTTTCCTTTATCTATGTACACATATATGTGTGTGTGGACGTGCATATATACATATGGTGGAGGCTCCTTTAATTTGGATTTTATTGCTATGAAGAGATATGATGACCATGACAACTCTTATAAAGGAAAACATTTCACTGGGGCTATCTTACAGTTTCAGAGGTTCAATCCATTATCCTCATGGTGGGAAGCATGGCAGCATGCAGGCAGACAGGGTGCTGCAGGAGGAGCTGACAGTTCTATATCTCGATCAGCAGGCAGCAAGGAGGATACTCTCTTCCACACTGGGCAGAGCTTGAGCACATATAACCTCAAAGCCTCCACCCCCCACAGTGACATATATCTTCCTGATGTGCCACACCTCCTGATAGTGCCACTCCCTGTGGCCAAACATTCAAACACATGAATCTATGGGGGCCATACTCATTCAAGTCACCACATTCTACTCCCTGGTCCCCATAGGCTTGCAGTCATAACATAATGCCAACTTTATTTAGTCCAATTTCAAAAGTCCCCACAGTCTATCATAGTCTCAACATTGTTTTAAAGTCCAAAGTTCAAAGTTTCTTCTGAGATGTAATCTCTTACCTGTAATGCCCTATAAAATCAAGATCAAAAGCAGATCACATACTTCCAACATATCGTGGCTCAGGATATACATTACTGTTCCAAAATGTAGGGAACAGAGCACAGGGAAGAACTCTTGGACCAAAGAAAGACCAAAAACAAGCTGGGCAAACTCCAAACTCTGAATCTTCATGTCTGATGTCAAAACGCATTTCAGGTCTCCAAATCGTTTCAGCTTTGTTGACTGCAGCACACTTCTTTCTCATGGGCTAGTTCCATTCTCTGTTAGCAGCTTTCTTGACAAGTATTCTATGGCTCTGGCATATCTTACCACCTTTGGCTCTCCAAGAAGATCCAGGCTTCACCTTCACAGCTTCATGCAAAGGTCTCTCTAAGCCTTCATGCAGGGACACTCCTGCCACACACCTGGTCTCAGCCACTTCGCTTAGATTCAGTGGTTGATTCCATAACCCCTTTCACACAATGACCTCTCTGGGCCTCCATGCAGGGACATTCCTGATGCATTCCTGACCTAAGCAGTTTTCCTTAGTTGTGGAGGGAAAGCCCATGATCCCTTTCTTCAATCCTTAATTCTAAAACCAAAACCACATGGTCAAAACTACCAACTTGTGCTGCTTGCTAGGGCTGGAGCATGGCCCATTTGTTCTATTACATCTTCACCAGCTTTCTGGTTCTGATGGTTTCCTTCACTGCCTAAGCTTGGCTGTTCTGGAACTTGCTCTGTAGACTAGGCTGGCCTTGAACTCACATATCTGCATGATCTATCTCCTGAGTGCTGGGATTAAAGGTATATATCACCAGGCCTGGGTCTAAGCTTTTCTTAATTCTGTTTCAGAAGATGGAAGCGTAGCTGAGTAGAATCTTGTCCTGAGGTGACTACTCCCTTAATTTTATTTAATATTGTTAATCCGTTTATCTCCTTGAACACTGGATTTAGCTCCATTCCACTTCCTGATGCCCCTTAAATCCTGGAACCATACATTTTGTACTGTTCCTTTCTAAGCTTGTTCCAGTTCATCAAAATGCTCATAAGAGTGAACCATAGGACAGAGTCTATACTAGGCTGTTTTGAGATTTCCTTTGTCGATGCAATTAATCCAAAACTTTTTGCTTCAGCTTCATGCAAACTTTTTGGACAATGGCAAAAAAGCAGCCATATTTTTCACCAAAATAGCATAGGAAGAATCAATCTCTAGACAACATACTAAAAGTCTCCTTTTCTGAAGCCTCTTGAGCCAGGCCCCCAAGTTCAAATAACTCTCAGCACCACTGTCTCCCATGCTTCTATTTGGATGGCCCATTAAGTCCCACTTAAAGCACCCTACTGGCTGTTTCCTAATCCAAATCCACATTCCAAAAAGAAAAAAAGACCTGGTCAGGTCTCTTCAACAATACCCTCATCTCTGGTACCAACTTCTATGTGAGTTTGAGTTTTATTGCTGTGATGCATGTGAGAGACATAATGACCATGGCAACTTCTATAAAGGAAAACATTTAATTGGTTCTGACTTACAGTTTCAGGGGTTCAGTCAATTATCATGATGGAAGGAAGCATGACAGCATAAAGATAGCCATGGTGCTGGGAGGAGCTGAGAGTTCTACATCTTGGTCCTCAGGCAGCCAGGCAGAGACTGTCCTCCACACTGAGCAGAGCTTGACTACATATAACCTCAAAGCATCCAACCTTACAGTGACATACTTTCTGACCACACAGTGAAAACAAGGCCATATCTCCTGATAATGCTACTCCCTATAGTCAAGCATTCAAACACATGACTCTAAGTGGGCCATACCTATTCAAACCACCACAGAGGCAAAGGTCACTCTTATATGTCTTCCTTGATCTTTCTGTAGCTTAATTCTGAGACATTCTCTCACTGAATCTGGAACGCAGCAATTCAGCTAAGCAAGCTGGTTAATGAGCTTCAGGCTCTCTCTCTGCCCTTTCCCAGTTCTGGGATTCTAGATGCATGCTATCCTGCCTAGCTTTTACATGGGTGTTGAGGATCCAAATTGAAGTCCCCGTGTTTATTATGCAGGTATCTTATTGATTGAATCATTTCTTCAGCCATGGTAATTGTAATATTATATATTATGATTTTAATTTTCTTTTAAAAATGTATACAATATATTTTGATCATATTCTCTTTTTTCTCCCTCAAGTCTTCCCAGATCTTTTCTATTTCCCTACTTATCCAATTTCATGTTCTCTTGAAAAATAAAAGAGCAGACAAACCAACAACAAAATCCCAGAAAAAAACAAAAAACAAAAAAAAACAAAAAGACAAAGCCACTAAACTAGAACAGAAAATAAAAGTAACCAGTAAAGCATGGAGTCCTTGTGTTCATCAACTACTCCTAAGTATGAAACCTTCCCTGGAGTATAGAAAATTTGTTTTTTGTGTTCCTCCTATCATGTATCAATTACAAATAATTTCTTGGTTGTAGGTGAGATTTTTGTGCCCACTTTCCCTTCTCATGCTGGGATAATGTCTAGATTGAATTTGTACAGGTCTTGTACATGCTGTTACAATCTCTATGTGCCATAAGTACATTATCACTGTTGTATCTGGAAGACTGTTTGCTTGGAGTTATCCACCACCTCTGGTTCTTGCCATCTTTCCCACATAGCTCTCTGAGACTCTCGTACCAGGTATGAATTGCACCTTGAATTGTTGGCCAAAGGGGTCCCAAAGACACCCTAACCCAGACATTACAGGATATTTCCAATATAGTTTGGTCATCTTCTACAATCTAACAATAATGCCCTATTGCTAAAAATATCACTACTTATGTCATCTAGCATAAAGAAATTGAGCTGATAACTACGTAGAAGCTCTACCTTACTGACTAAGATTTATAGTGCTGGAAGATAGCATGTATAGTATAGCACTGTACTGACTATACTGTACTATAGTTGGATATGTATTACTAGAAGAGAAGCATGATCATCAATGTAACAAGCTATGAACCCTGAGACCTACAACAGTGACCTATCTACAAGGTATAAGAAATTGAGGTATCATGACTATTTGATAGTGATAGCAATAGTGTTTCTAGTTCTTACAATGACCATGTATTGGATATTGTAGATGTGCCAACCTCTGGTTCCCAAACCAGATGAGGGATAGTAGAGCACTGGCCACACCCCAAATACCTCTCAGAAAGCATGGCAAGAGTGGGGCCACTCTCTACCCAAATCAGGCTTGGGCCTGCACAACCCCATAGAGATAAAGGCTACTTCATGATCAAGCCTGTTAGCCTTCTGTTTCCCTCCAGAGAACTGGCTTCTCAGAAATCATGTGATTGGCAGACTGCTAATCTAACAAATTAGAAAGACCCCTCCCCCCAAGCTTTGGTATTTGAATTGGTGAAACAGTTTGCCTGTCTTCAGTCAAATCTGCATATGCAAATTCGGTACATTTTCTCCCTTGTCCTTTTTTTCTCCCCTCCCCACCTGACTCAAGCTTGCCATTTTAATAAATGAGCTATCTGCTGACACAGTCTCTGGGGTTGATTATATCTGCCTTCCTCATCACTGCCCAGGACCCTAATCCTCAGCTTCTCCACACATGAGATTACAGGTGTACAAAGCCAATGAGGGACAAGAGACCCACACTATCATACACAGACAATGGAATTTACCACCAAGTGTTATTCAACAACAGTAATTACAACAATAGCATAAGTTAATACTTATAAAGTTCTAACTATATAGAGTCACAACATTAAATGTTTCATGTGTGATAAACCTTGAGTCTTCAAAATTGTCCTGTGAGGAGAAACTTTTATTTTAGCCACTAACATATAAACAGTGGCTTCATGGACATGACTTCAATGGCATTGTAAGTACCAGATCTGGATCCAGATTCTTAGCACACTGGACTCCAACACCTTCACCTTAAGCATGATATGCAGTTTGTATCCTTTCTGCCCTTTCAATTACTTTCTCCCCAGGGATAGTCCCTTTTCAATATTAAATAACTTCTAAGCATCTTCCTTTACCTATACTTCAACTAGAAGGCTTTGTTTTTCCTCTCTAGGATCCCAATTTCAACATTGATTTCAATATGCAAAGAATTTTGCTGAGCATATAAGCTGAAGTCTCCATCTGTTCAAGTCCTAGGATACCGGGTCAGTAGAAGAACTCCAAGAGAAGCTTTCACATCCCCTCTGAAATGCATGTGGGCCTCCAGATGTATGGTACCATCCTATGATCAGCATTTGGCCTCTCCTACTCACCCATCACCTCTCTCCTCTTTTACTCTGTGTTATGGAGAGCAGACTCTAAAGGAAGCTGTGCATACAAAAAGATACCCTTGCAATAGCATTAGCTTACAAACATCAACTGTAATGAGACCTATCATTCACTGTACCTTTATGAATGAGAGCCCAGTCAAGGCCTTAACGTGAGAAGTATAGCATCCCAGAATTGAGAATATGAGAACTAGGCCCACACTGTGTTAGTTTTCATCATGGCTTTGCTATTAACTGTACAAACCAGAATGAGTTATTCAATCTTCTCTGATCCACTGATGGTTAACATTGATTGGATTGAGATGGGCCTAAAAGGTTAGCATCTATGAGGAAATTTTCAGAGATGATGAACAAAAAGAAGGTAGATATAGTTATAGATTGAGTGTGAACTGTTCCCATGTGTTTGAATACTTGATCCCAAATTGGTGGTGCTGTTTTGGGAGGGATCTTTGGAAGGTAGGGCCTTTGTAGAGTACATGGGTAAATCCAGGGGAGGGCCACATGGACTACAATGCTGCCTTTTTCCAGCTTTGACTGCCCAAGTGATTGAAAAAGTCACTTCAAGTTTCTTCAGTCATTGCTGTGAATTCCTGTCATTGTGCCTTCTCCACCATTCTGGATATAAACCAGAATTCTTCCTTGAAGTTGTTTTGATTATGTTGCTGATATTCCATTACAGCAATGAGAAAAGTAACCATTGCATATCCTGGTCACGGTCGTCACTCTCTGGGGGTCTAGATGGGTCTAGTGAGGAGAAGAGGAGAAGCTGATCAGCACAGGCATGCTCCCTCTTCGAGCTTCCTGGCTGCCATGATGAGGTGAGTATCCTTGCACACTCATGCTTTTCTGTCATGACCTTTCTTACCATTCACCAGAAACAGGATGCCAACTGACCATAGGCTGAACTCTCTATAACTCTGAGCCAAAATGGACCCTTACTCCCTCATATTTTTTCAGGAATTTGGTTAGAGTAACAAAAAACAAACAAATAAAATCAAGCAGACAAAGATAAAAAAATTAACATATATAACAAAATATAAGATTAACACAAGGATAATGCTAATAATTATAGAAATTAGTAGTAGTAGACATGAAGCATGTAGCTAAATCAATGAAAAGACCACCCAATACAGTAGATTTCCAATAAATATGAGCTAGTATCATTCAATTACTTACCTGCTTTATTATTAGAGCAACTAACTGTTATTCATGTTTTCCTGATGGCAAACAGTCCCACAGAGCCTGAGTGGCTTCCCAACGCCACACAATTAAGATGGGAACAGAGGTTCCTGTTATCCCCACTAAGTCACCTAGCATAGTTCATGTTCCCTTTGTGTTTGTTTGTTTTATTCACTTCATATGCCATTCATTGCCCCCTTGTGGTCACCCTCTCCCACAGTCCTCCCCCATCCCCATTCCCATCCTCTTCTCCTCTGAGAAGGCAGGGCCCTTCTGGGTACCCTCCCACCCTGGCACATCAAGTCTCTATGGGTCTAAGCCATCCTCTCTCACTGAGGCGAGACAAGGCAGCCCAGATAGAAGAACATATCCCACAGACAAAGCAACAGCTTTTGGGATAGCTCCTGCTTCAGTTGTTCAGGACTCACATGAAGACCAAGCTGCACATCTGCAGGGAGGCTTAGTTTCAGGCTATGTATGCTCTTTGGTTGGTGGTTCAGTCTCTGAGAGACACAAGGGTCCAGATTAGGTGGACACTCTGTTGGTGTTCCTGTGGAATTTCTATACCATTTGGGGCCTACAGTTCTTCCCCCTACTCTTCAATAAGAGTACACATGCTCCATCGACTATTTGGCTACATTTGTCTAAGTCAGCTGCTGGGTGGAACCTCTTTGCAACTGACAGGGGTAACGAAGTGGGAGGCATCTCCAGAATGAAACAGAGACCTGAGATAAGGGAGGCACCCAAGACTCAATAGGGGTGACCTTGGCTGTGACTCACAGATTTGGGGATGTGGAACCTGAGGAGACCACCTCTTGTAGTCAAGAAGGAGCCCCAGTGGAGCAATAGAGACACCAACCCACCACAAAACTTTCAACCCCAAATTTATCTTGGGGCACAAGAGATAGAGCAGAGACTGAGGGAATGGCCAACTGACAACAGGCCCAAATTGAGACCCATCACATGGACAAGCACCAATTCCTGACACTATGATAACTCTGTTATGTTTGCAGACAAGAGTCTAACATGTTCCCTTTCTTTATGCTGCAGATCCTTTATGAGGGCCCTTTCCTCTGGGTATCAGTTAAGATAAGCTATGAGTACATTCATCGTCATCATCATCATCATCATCATCATCACCATCACCACCACCACCACCACCACCATTCACTCAAAATGAATAAAGCATAAGTCAACGTGCTGAGAAAAAAAAAGTATCTAAATTAACTAAACTTAATAAAATCACATTTCAGATGAAATTATTTAAAATAGACTGCAAGGTTTCAATTTTGCCCCAGATTTTTGGTCCATGATATTGCCATTTCTTAATGCAGAAGTGCGGTGTTTTAAAAATACCAGTATATAGAGAGCATTATACAACATAACTAGGAAAAGAGTACTTCATGCTAATATCATAAAAGGGCAGTGGTATTAAAAGTGGAAATCACAGAGAAATTAAAGCAATAACTAAATTCAATGGTTCTAATTCAAATTTCTAAGATTGCCCTGCCGAGGGGTCTAGACACCATTTCCTGGCTCCTCACTGCAGGCAAGGGAAGTGCTGTGTGGACATATTTTGTGTTTTCCTCAGAGGACTGTTTTGTATTTTCCTCTACACTAAACTGTTGGGCATCATAGATCATCCATTCCAATTATTAGTGTAGAGGAAAAAGTTTTAACTTTGTGCAGTGCTTAAAACAAAGCAAAGTGTTTGGACCTGAAGAATCTAACCACTTATGACTATGGGTGTAGGCCTATGTACTTACTGGAGGCTATCCATGGAGAGATCACTGGCCCAGCCAGGTGGGAGGGTTCAAATGAAGGGGAAAGGGCATGGTAGCTTTACAGCGTTACAGCATTATAGCTCTTATGACAGATGTAATTATCACACACCTTTATTTTTTCTAGATAGGATCTTATATACAATTTTGGGCTAGGTTGGGGTCTGACAGTAGGTACTTCCTATTGGCTTTATCTGAGATGTTAGGGATGCCTCATTTACATGTGGAAGGGCTTGGGTCATTGCCCCTATGTGACTGATGACCACGAATCTCTCTATGGGGTGCTATAGTTATGTGAGAGGGGCCTGGTGCCGGGAGAAGGTGAAGCTCCTACTGTCCCTTCAGGGTGTCCATGATTTCTAGCCTTACCTTGACCTTGCCAGCCTTCCTCTCAGGGTCCATATATGGGAATATTCCCACATAAGGGAAGATTGAGAATATAGCTACAGAGATCATTTCATGAGATGTACAGGATCTGCCAGTGAGAGGTGTACCTCAATGTGTCTACTGTAGAGAACCGTCTGTGTCAGGGATCTTTGAGCAAAATGACCTATAGGAGAAAAGAATACTATGCTGGATAGTTTTATGCCAAGTTGACACAAGCTATAGTCATCTGAGAGTAGGTAACCTTGAATGAGAAGATACTTCCATAAGATGTAGCTGCAGTCAAGCCTGTGGAGCACTTTATTAATTAGTGACTCAATGGGGGCAGGCCCAGCCATTGTGGGTAGTGTCACCTCTGAGCTGGTAGTCCTGGGTTCTATAAGAAAGTAGGCTGAGAAAGCCACGAGGAGGAAGCCAATCAGCAGCAATCCCTGTCCCCACTTCCATGGCCTCTGCAGCTGCCCCTGCTTCCAGGTTTGGGTTCCTGTCCTGACTTCCCTCAGTGATGAACTGTAATAATAAACCAAATAAACCCTTTCCTCTCCAAGTTGGTCTTGGCCATGGCATTTCATCAGAACACCCTAACTAGAACAAGAATATTCAGATCTTGATGCACATTTATCCAAGTCAGAGATAAGTTCCTTTATCCATCTGCTTCCTGTCCTTAGCAGAGCCTCAGCATGGAACAGTAGTCGTCAGAGTCAAAAGGGTATCTAGTAGCTGCAGTCCGAAGTGCACAATAGGATTCAATGACTCTGGTTACTAGGTAGTGAGCCTTCTTGAGTATTAACTTCCGCATTTGTAAATTGGATACTGATTTTGATGCCTATTTTACAGAAGGGGGTGAATGAACTAGCAATGTAAACATGCCCTTGAACATTGCTTTACAAGAAAATTGTTCTTTCTTAAGAGGTATTTTATGTGTATTAGTATCTGTGTGCATGGGTTCACGTGCATGCACCATTGTGTGTGCAAAGGCCCAAAAAAAGGGCACTGGAACTCTTACAAATGCATTTAGCAGATGGTGAGGAGTCACTATGTGGGTGCTCTTAACCATTAAGCCATCTCTCTAGCCACAAATTTGATCATTTTTACTTTATTTGATTATGAGATTAAACAATAATTATCTATGGGTTGAAGAATGTAAGTTTCTTCATGGTAAGAAACATTGCCTAGCTGCAAACTAAATATTGGCATCATATATTTATCTTCAATACAATGACAAATGTACATTTTGAACTTCCAATAATAATTTCAGAAACTACTAAATATTAGAAAGTTATATTTTACAGAAAGTTTCTTGGCTTATGCTAATTTTTTCTTTTACAAAAATTATAGGTTATAGGAGCAGATGCTTAGTAAAATTTAGATAATACAGATAAAATGGAAATAAAAATAATTTATGTTTTCATTACTAAGATGACCTCATTAACAATATGAATTACAATCTACTATTTTTCTATATATACACCTATTTGAAAATTATACATGATAAAGTGAACCATGCAGTATACAGTGTCTTTGCCTACATAATAATATGTTGGGCACATCCTTCAGTGATAACATATGCATATTTGTGATATTATTTTTAATATGGGCATAGTTTTTCTTTATGAGTATGTGGGATAATTATTTACCAATAACTTCCTTTGAAAATCTATTTCCAATGGTTTTTAATCATAAAAGTGAATATAGTTTGCATAATATTTTCATGCTCTTATAATTTGTCCCTAGGATAAACACTTCCATGTGAAATTATGGGATAATAATTATAATATATATTTCATATATAGGTTTTATAGGCATGTAGATTTTAAAGAGTATTAAGACAGATTGCCAAATTAAACTTTAAAATGCATATACTAATTTACATTCCCACTAGCCTAGTTTTGCTTGAGATTACTAGTTATATTTTTATCAATATACTCTAACACTAAGAAAGACTTTACTACCGGGCAGAGTGGCTCATGCTTTGAATCCTGACATTGGGGAGGCAGAAGCAGGAGTATCTCTGTGTTCTGGCCCTTTCTGATCTACATAGCAAGTTGCAGGCCCACTAAGGCTATGTAGTGAGACCTTTCCCTCTCCAAGCACATGATTAATCTAATAGTAAATATTGCTATTAAACTATCATCTTTTTGTCTGAAGCTTCATGATATTTTAAAATGTTTTATTCATTTGGAGGTTTGTGTGTGAGTGTTGCAGCATCATGTATGTATGTGTGCCTGTGTTGAAGTGTCTGAGTAGGCCAGAAGGGGCCCATTAGATCTCCTGGCACTGGAGTTAGACAGTTGTGAGTAGCCACATTCTGGGAACTGAACCCAGGTCTTCAGCAAGAGAAGCAGGTGCTTTTTTAAATTCTTAGGTGTCTCTTCAGCTTCCGCAGGACAATTTTATTCAAGATAAACACCAGAGCAGGCAAACTACAGATCTAAGTGGCTACCCTGGGACAAAGCCATGTCATTTGAGTCAAGCCAGCATGTGCTCAAAGTACCATCTTAGATAGCATTCCTTTGGTTATCAGATAAATTGCTCAACATCATTTCATCAGACATTCAAAGACATGCCTCCTCATTTGCTTAATATGGCTAATGTTTTCAAATTATGTTTTCATGCTCATTAAGAATGATGTATAAGTTCTGTAGGTTTTTCTTGTGGTGTCATTGACCTCTCTGGCCTTTTCAAACCTTCCTTCCCCTCTTCCACAAGATTCCACGAGCTCCGCCTAAAGTTTGACTGCGGGTATCTGCATCTGTTTTCATCAGATGCTGGATGAAGCCACTCAGAGGACTGTTACACTAGTCTCCTGTCTGTAAGTATAGCAGACTGTTATTAATAGTGTCAGGGGTGGGCTCTCTCAACTGGGAGGAGAGGTGGGAGGGGAAGATCTGATTGGGTTGTTAAGTAAATTAATTGATGTATGAAAAAACAAACAAGAATGATGTATAGAAACAAGACTGACCTTCTTTAAGGTAGTTCTCAGGGGGTCTTGCCTCCTGGGATTCATAAGCTTGTCCAGTCACCTCCCCGAGTCATGGGTCAAAACAGTTCCTTCTAAACAGCAAAAGTCAGGGGTTACCAGTTCTGACTTTAGTTACAGACTGTGGCTCCTAGGTTACTGGCCTTCTCCTTCCTTCTAGAGCCCCCACTCTAGAGAAGCCAACTACCATGTGATGGACAACCCTATGAGAGAATTATGTCTTTCACCAATAACAATGCAGAAACCAGGAGTCATATGTGTACAAGTAGAGTCTTGCCCCAGTTGATCCGTGGAGTGACTAAAGTTTCAGCAGGTAAGCTGGCTGCAGTAGCCTCATGACAGACAAGTTGCATACATATCTGACTCACAGAGTTTATGAGATACTAGTCACTTGGCACTTGCACTAAGTACTAAGATAATTCTTAATACACTGAGATTTACAATAATATGGAATATAGAATTGTCAGAGACTGTAACACTTTAAAATACTGCATAGATTGCAGATGTATTTCTTAATATGGACATGAACTCCTCAAGAAATAAATATATTCTCAGAGGCAAGAACTGTCAAGGAGTGTAAACCAGTAAACACTAAATAACCATGAGAGTCTGTCTTGTATCCTGGAGGAATAGGTGCTGGCTTTTGAAGGACTAATGACAGAGGCAAATCCTTGAGTCTAAATAGTTTTGGAAAATCTGATGGGAACTCTCTCATTACTCACATGTAGTCTAAAGTGCCTATTTTCAGTAATGACTTGGGGGGAAAAAATCTACTATACAGAAGGAAATAACCACGCCAAGTCTCTGGCTCAATGTTGGACAAATCAGAAAGAATTAGTATTAAAAAATAACATCAAAATCTTTAACCACAATCGTTATGGTCTCCTAGCTGATCATTCTTCAAAAGTTCATCGTAAAAGTAAATACAATTTCTTTCTCAAGGAAATACTATATGTACATCCGTAAAAAGAGATTTCTATAAATCCACAGATAGAAAGTTACAGGTTGTAAGAACTAAAACCACACTGAGCACAGGAGAAAACTAGACATCAGGATAAAAAGCAAGAACAAAAACAAGGCACATCACCAGATCTGCAAAAGCAACAACTAGCAGATAAAGAGAAAATTGAATAGAAAGTGCCCGGTTCAATATTTTATGCTTACAGAAGTAAAAGAGCCTATGGGGTGTATGGTGAGAGAGAAGCAGACTATCAAGATGATCAGGTACATTTGCAAAGGAGCCATGGAGAACGTTTAACACTTTGAGGCATGGTGATTTCCATTGAGATGTCTAAGAGCAGAACAGAGATTAGACATAAATGAGGAGGGAAGATGGAAAATGGACCTGATGATAAACTACAAAGCACACAGAAACCTATGTAAAATATGGATGAGGAATTTAACAGCATGAATAGAGTTTAAGAGATTTTCAAATAAACTGAGTTCCCAGGGAGAGATTAATAGGAAGATATTAGAGTAAGTAATAGGTGAGAATGTTCTATCAACGGTGAAATGGGAAGTCCAATGAATCTAAAGCTTGAAAGATAAAATGATACATTTAGACACTAAGATAAGTAAGGATACTGAGGAAAAGTTTAGAATGGTATAAATAGCAAGGCAAGGCCAAACAAGTAATAACAAGAGCACAACTTGATGGCAGATTATATTTGTTTCCACTTGGTGTTGTAATAAATTACCACAAACATAGCAACAATAACATGACAACAACAAAAACAACAAACAAAACCCCCAAACTTTTATTTTCTTAAAGTTCTCAAGACCAAAAGTTTGAAGGAGACCTCATAATGCTAAAGTTGGGGTGTCAATAGTAATGCTTTTTTCTCAAGAGCCCCGAAAAGAAGGATCAAGAGGATCCACATCCTTGCTGCCTCTCTCACTGATATCCACCGTCATTGCATTTCTTCCCTCTGATCTTGGTCCTCCTGCCTATGTCTGCTAATTACTCTTGTGACTCCTGAGCAAATCATCTATGATGAGTTTTGTTCCTCAAGATCCTTGACTTTACATCTTTCAGCTTCTTTGACCATGGGAGGTAGGACACTTACTCCTCCCAAGAAGTAGAATGTGGACACTTGGGGAACTATTTTAAGAGAAAGATCATAGAAACACATGCTCATAAATCCTGAAATCTAGACGCTGTATCTAGCAAAACCAATTCTTAAGGAATTAGATAAAGCATGATTATTAAAGCAATCTTAGAATTGGAAACAATCACCCATGGAAGGAGTTACAGAGACAAAGTTTGGAGCTGAGACAAAAGGATGGACCATCTAGAGACTGCCATATCCAGGGATCCATCCCATAATCAGCTTCCAAACGATGACACCATTGCATACACTAGCAAGCGTTTGCTGAAAGGACCCTGATATAGCTGTCTCTTGTGAGACTAGGCCGGGGCCTAGCAAACACAGAAGTGGATGCTCACAGTCAGCTATTGGATGGAACACAGGGCCCCCAATGGAGGAGCTAGAGAAAGTATCCAAGGAGCTAAAGAGATCTGTAACCCTGTAGGTGCAACCATATTATGAACTAACCAGTACCCCAGAGCTCTTGACTCTAGCTGCATATATACCAAAAGATGGCCTAGTCGGCCATCACTGGAAAGAGAGGCCCATTGGGCACACAAACTTTATATGCCCCAGTACAGGGGAATGCCAGGGCCAAAAAATGGGAATGGGTGGGTAGGGAAGTTGGGGGGAGGGTATGGGGGACTTTTGGGATAGCATTGGAAATGTAATTGAGGAAAATACATAATAAAAAAAAATTGTGTATTCCAAAAAAAAGTAGCATTTGTTCTGCAAACCACTCAAGAAATTCTTAAAGGATGAAATTCAGAGAGAGAGAGAGAGAGAGAAAAAAAAAAGAACAATCCTAGGGTAGAGATATGAATACCAAAAGTTCCAGAAAAAAATCATTAATAAGGATTATCTGGATATAACAATATAAAATCACAAGGAAGAAGTAAGAAATATCTTCAAATGAGACCAAAAAATAGGAAGTATATATACCAAACTTGCAAAATTCAACAAGAACAATGCCCAGAGGAAACTTTGTAGGCACAACTCTCTGCATTGAAAATGAAGGAAGATTTCAAATAACAGCTACATTTACACCTAAAGAAATGAGAAAAGTAAGAATAAACAGAATTCAAATTCAACAAAAAAGAATGAAGACAGAGAAGAGAAGAATGCAGTAATGTTCTAAAACCTTGGTCTTTCAAAAAATCGAAACATTAACAAGGCATTAGCTATATTGACTATGAATAAAAGACAGATGACTCAAAAATTTAATAAGGAGCAAAATAGTAAATACTGTTGGGAGTTTTACTGTAAAAAAGACATTAAGGAGAATGCTCTAAAATTGTATGCAAACAAAATGGGTTACCTAAATGAAATGGTTAATCTCCTAAGAATGCATTCAAACCCTACTGAGTCAGAAGAGACAGTAAGTTTAAACAGACACAAAACTAGTCTGAAGGAATCAAAAAACTTCTCAATAGATAAAATTTCAGGATGCATGGCTTGTCTGGAGAATATTACCAAGCATTTAAGGAATGATTAATAATTGTATTTTAAATTTTTCCAAATAGCTGAAGAACATTTCCAAGCTCACTCCCCAAGGCCAGTGTCACAATACACTTATCCCAAAGCCAAACAAAAGCCATGTAAAAAAAAAAAAAAAAAAAAACAGACAGACCATATTAATGCAAAACACCTTAATAATACTAGCAAACCAAATTAAAAGACTTCCATAATATGCCTGTGACAGTTAATATTGACTACCAACTTGACAGGATATATCACCTTGGAGACAAGCCTCCAGGCATGCCTGTGAGGGATTATTTAGATTGGATTAACCTCTGGCCATACTTATGAGAGATTATCTTTTTAAAATATTCAATTTAATATTTATATATGCATAGAGTACATTTGTTTCAACTCTACCCCCATTCCCTCTTCTCCAATTTCCTGCTGTCCACTTCATCTTTTTCCCTGCTAACTTCACATGTTCCTTTTCCCTTGATTATGTTAATTAAGGTTGGAAAACTCACCCTAAAAGTGGGAATCCCTATTCTTTTGGCTTCAGTACTAGACTGAATTTAAAATGTGCCAACCAAGACAATAATCCATCTAGTTTTTTGGCTGGCAATGCATTATGACTAGTTTGCTCATCTCTGCTGCCATGAATTGACTACCAAGTCAAGCTATACTCTTAAACTATAAGACAAAATACTTCCCTTTCTATACTGCTTTTGTCATGGTATTTTACCACAGCAACAGTCAAGGAAGCTAAAACAATGCCCAAGTAGAATATCTTTCTTTACTGCATTGACTCTGTCATATGAGAACAAGAAATGTAACACATCACATCACCTTCTGATGAATAAAATACACTATGCAAGATCATCTTAATTGGTGCACAGAAGGCATATGGAAGAGTTCTCATCTCCTCTGTAATAAAATAAAATCATTCAGAAAAGAAACTCAAGGCACATATCTTCATATAAGAATGGTTATATTGGAAAATCCCACAGAGGACCTCATCTTTGATGGTGAAAAATTAAAACTTTTCCTTTGATATTAGAAAAGAGTCCAGGATATCATTTTTACCACTTCTAGATGGACCATTTGAGGAAAGAAAAGAAACAAAAGCCCTCCAAACTGGAAAGAAAAAAAGTAAAAATATTTACTTGAACGTGGCTTGACCTCATATGTAGAAAACCCTGAACACACACACACACACATGTGGAGAGAGAGAGAGAGAGAGAGAGAGAGAGAAACTGAGAGAGAACATATAGACACACAGACATACACGTGCAATTAAAACTAACAAATAAACTCAGAAAATTTGCACAATGCAAAGTCAACCACCAAATACAGTTGTATTTATGTATACCAACAAAGAACAATAGAAAAGTAAAATTTAAAAAGTGATTCCATTTATAACTGCATCAAACGTTATAAAGTATGTAGGGATAATGTTATTTATTGAGACAAAACCTAAAGAGCATTTATTCAACAAAACTATAAAATATGACTTAGTCAAGTCATAGAAGACACAAGTAAATGAAACGATATCCAATGGACATGAAATAGAGCACTGTGTTATTTAAGTTACCCTGCTATTGCAAATAACCTGCAGATTCAATACAACACCTGTCAAAATCCCTGTGATGTTTTCAGAGAAACAGAAAAAAAAAATGAATCCTAGCATTGTTGTAGAAAATCTTCCAGGACCATGAATACTAAAAGAGTCATGGAAGAGAACAGAGTAAGATGTTTCACATGATCCCAAATCAGGCTGACCACAAAGCTACCGTAATCCAAAGAGAAGAGCATTGTGAAGGTATTTCCCACAGGGGAATGGGATCAGAGAGGGCCTGCAAAATAATCCCTCATACATCTGTTTCAACTATTTTCGACAAGGATCCTAAGATTATCCAATGGGCAAAAGATCTTTTTCCAAAGAATCTTTCTGAGTAAACAGAAAATCCACCATAAACAAAATTAATGCTATGCACATCAAGAAGCTAAATGAGAGGCAGGAAGCCCTAAGAAGAACATATGGAATATTTGTCAACATTTTCTTAGCTATAACACTCAAGATACACATAAGAAAAGAAAACGGGGACAATTGGATTTCATACAGTTTTAAAATTTGTACATCAATATCAACAAAATTAAAAGATCACCCCCAAGAAGACAGAACAGATCTTCCAATAATATATTTCATAAGTAGGTAATAACAGAATATTCTGAGATTGTCTGTGTAGAACACAGCAAATTCAGTTAGAAAGGGCAAAGGTCAGAGCATACACTTCTCCAAAGGTGAACCAGCAGCTGCTCCTTGTCTGTGGATGGAGGTCTACAGTATTCCTATACAGCAAAGTTTATTTTCATACTGTAGATGCCCATGGGTAATTGAAATTGAAGACAGCCAAACTACAACTCAGGTAAGACCCCCAAGAAAAGCATGAACAAGTATAGTACATCACAATCATTAGGAAATGCAAACCACCCAGCACTAGATGCCTTGTATCTGTTAGGATGGTGTACTGGCTATTTTTGTGTCAACTTGACACAGCTGGAGTTATCACAGAGAAAGCTTCAGTTGAGGAAATGCCTCCAAGAGATCCAACTGTAAGGCATTTTCTCAATTAGTGATCAAGGGGGAATAGGCCCCTTGTGGGTAGTGCCATCTCTGGGCTGGTAGTCTTGGGTTCTATAAAGAGAGCAGACTGAGCAAGCCAGGGGAGGCAAGCCAGTAAAGAACATCCCTCCGTGGCCTCTGCATCAGCTCTTGCTTTCTGACCTGCTTGAGTTCCAGTCCTGACTTCCTTTGGTGATGAACAGCAGTATGGAAGTGTAAGCCGAATAAACCCTTTCCTCCCCAACTTGTTTCTTGGTCGTGATGTTTGTGCAGGAATAGAAACCCTGACTAAGACAGATGGCTACTACCAAAATTTAAGTTCCCAATCAGAAAATGACAAAGCTTGACAGGATGTGGGAGGAGAAACTAGAGTCCTGATTAGTGGGAATGGAGAGAAAACAGCAGAATTACATTCATCCTTAAAAAACAAAGAGAAGCCGCGCGTAATGGCGCACGCCTTTAATCCCAGCACTCGGGAGGCAGAGGCAGGTGGATTTCTGAGTTCGAGGCCAGCCTGGTCTACAAAGTGAGTTCCAGGACAGCCAGGGCTATACAGAGAAACCCTGTCTCAAAAACAAAACAAACAAACAAAAAACAAAGAGACTCTGACATACACTTCAATGTGGATGATCCCTGAAAACATTATGTAGAGAGGAATAAACCAATCATAGGAAGACAAATGTCACATGATTCCAACAAATGGGATACTCCAATGATTCACAACCATTGAGATAGAAAGTAGGATCTGCATCCTGCCAGGGGATGTGGGTAAGGGGAAACGGTTCTAGTATAATAAGCATAGCTTTTGCTTTGGAAGATGAAAAAATTTGTATCTGTTACATACAAGTCAGAGCTGGGTACTCGTAAAGAATGCTTTTGATGCCATTGGCCCATACATGTGCAGTGCTTGAGGATATAAGTGTTTTATAACAATCTTGAAAGAGTGAAAGATGTTCACTTGCTTCAAAATACTTTTCCACAACTACAGTCATACAGTCTCTATAACATACTCTATATCTCTGGGTTGAAATGTCTTCATAGCCTTCTTCCTGAGGTATCACACTGTCATGTGTGGTCTTTAGACTGATGGATTTTATTTGCTAACACTTAATTTTATAGGTTTTTTTTAAACCTACCATCATAAGGATTATTGGTACAAGAAATGCTGTCACCATTCGCTTGTCTTCTCTGTTTTCTAGAGTATGATAGCTCTGTAAAGTGACTAGGGAAATTTTCTCTCTGCTTGTGCTACAGAAGAACCATCTGCTCTTTGGGGGCTCGGAAACACTGTGACGTCATCTAATGTGTCATTGTCTCCAAAAAATTCATTTCTTAAATTATTTAGTGTGTGTGTGTGTGTGTGCACACACATGTGCACAGGCACAAGCATACATACATGCATTCATGTGATATACAGGTGAACATTCACAGCATGCCTGTGGAGATCAAATGGCAAATCTGTAGAGTTGGTTCTCTTCTTCCATATTTACACAGGCTCTCAGGATCACACTCAGATTTCCAGGATTGAAGGCAGTGCCTTGGTCCACTGGGCTATTTCACTGGTCCAACCTTCCCATCACTTTTACTATACTTCCATAATAAAATGGTCTCTTAAGATTGTTGTCTCTAATCACAGTGTACATTCCTCAAGGAAATGTCAAGGAAAGGGCGTGGTTGCTTCAGTTTCTAATGGAATGAGGCTTAGAAGCAAAGTGACAGCAATTCAATGAGGTGAGATACTCATGTGAGAGAGACAGGGAAGGGGAAAAGGAAGGAGAAGGGAATGAATGTCCATGAGGACTGGAGGGGACTGCATGGTGTTTATGGGATGTCATGGAAGATTTTCTGACTGAAGGGGCCTAATAATCACTGCCCTTCTCTTTGAACCTTCAAAGAACTCCTGTGCGGCCTAAACATTTGATTAACTTGAGGACAATTCTCAGTCCATCCATATGGAAAACATCACATAAGTATGCCTAGCTCGGTCCTAAACAAAAAGGCTCATGACAGTTCAGCAAGGTTCTCGGGTCTTGTTAACAGCGATGTGCATCATCCTAGCAAAGGAAGCTCAATTACATACTTCATGTAGAGCACATGTTCATCACTTTATCTGCATTATCTCTCCTAGACTCATGAGATTATAAAAACATTCAAATAAGCTGTATGTTTTCAAGACATAAAAAGTCACAAAAATTGACTTAAAAGCACTAGAAAGTTTCAGATACCTGGAATGATATTTAAATAAATAAATAAATAAATAAATAAATAAATAAATAAATAAATAAGGTGAGCAGGAGTGTTTCTCAAACAAATCCTATAGTAAGAATGTATAAAGTCTTGCCCCAGTATACTTGCATAAAGTAAGCCCCAGTTTCTGACTGTACCATTTCTCCTTTCTTGACAAACAACAGTGTTGAAGCAGTGGGACCTGCAGTTCCTCCTGAGACTGCAAACCTGATCAGAAACAGACACAGTACTCAGCATGGCACTCAGTGGAATCAAGGGGAGAGGACAGATAGAATCTGTGGAGTGGAAGTCATAGACAAATAAGACCCTACTTTAACAAGCCGAAACAATGGCCAGACTCCAGGAGGATTTGCATGTAGTGAGAGGGCAAGCTCTCTCAATGTCCACACAGAAAAGTCAGAATCAAAGCCTGGGTGGACCCAAGTACTGCATATCTAATGTGTTCCCATGGACGCAGAGGTCCTTATGCCTCACTGTTTAGAACTGCACACTTAGCTAATTAGATCATTCACAGAGCTTTTAACTGTGGGCTTTAGATGTAGCCCTTGGTCCTAGAGTTGACATTAGCTTAATGGCACCCTAAAGACTCTGGCTTCTAAAGAATGAGTATTCCTTGATCTCTACATTGTAGAATCATATCAGAAGGGAATTCATTTAGGTGGAATTGTGGAATTTATTACAACTCACAACAAGCATTGCAATCTTTAGTACCACATAATAATTCTCTCTCTCTCTCACTCTCACTCTCTCTCTCTCTCTCTCTCTCTCTCTCTCTCTCTCTCTCACACACACACACACACACACACTACAATCAAAATAAAAAATCACAAAGTGATATTTATCCTTTCTTCCCATGAGACATTCTGATATATTCTTTTAAATACTGTATAGAACACTAAACTGTTTTCATGAATTACCAAAAGATGACAATTGGTAGTTTAACAATACGTCAGGGGTTAGATGAAAAGGGAGCTGTGCAGATAGTGACTGTGTGCATATTGCTGCAGTGGTGAACAGGGTGATTTGGGTGGGAGAAGTTAATTCTTCAAACAGAATGGATCAAGTCAAACCCATATTAGTTGAGCTGATAAATGCAAGTTGCCACAGACAACTTCTTCCTCACTTTGCCAGTCTCATCTCATAGACTGTTCCGTGCTCTGATCAATTGTATAGCTTTTGTGGGTTTTGTTTGTGTGTTTGGTTTGGTTTGGTTTTCAGTGGTGGGATTGAACTCAGCCTTCTTCATGTTAGGCAATCGCTCAAGAACTGCATCCCTACATTTTTACATAAAACATTACTTAAAATCCAAATATCAATAAGTACATTTAAACTCAATGTAAAATTATATATTTATAGAACTAAACCAGCTAAAACTTATATCTTACCCTTCCAAACTTTCCAAGTTAATATAGTAGACTCTAAAATAAATACCAAGCACCCATTGAGCTTGCCTACACGCATAAATAGCACAATGTGTGTGCCCAGATGTAAAACCGTTGGAACAACATATCACCTGGGCACATGTTAGAAAGGGTAACACATTTCTCTGAGTGTGTTGAAGGTGTGTGGGTGGTGAGAGTTGACAATAGCTTCAGAGTCCACGGGCATCTTGCAGTAAAATAGGAAAATGTGATGAAGTTGCAGTTGCGGGCAAAAATTTAATTATCAGTAGAGTCAGTTTTGCTTATGAAATGGCTGAGATCAAAATATACATAAAAGAAGATGCCAAACAATATACACTGAAATAAACCAAACTACCATGTCTGTAGGAAAATAAGCTGCAGCAACCTGATGAGTTCTCTGCTGAATGACTGATGTAATGGTGCTCAAACCTCATGTAACTTTTACTGAGTTTCAGGAATCATGTAAATGTGGCTTGCATAACACAGGATACCTTTCAGTTAGCCAATTCACTAAAGATAGAAATATATACAGGGAGGAAGGCCAGAACCTGAATGACCATTCTAAAATGGCAGCACATAAAAGGAACATGGAGGCTGAGAGTTTCTTCAATGGGTTTCTACCAAATTAAGAGCACTCTCTAGAGTGTTTATGGCTGCCTCCTCTTTCTCTGAGAAACACTGGTTCACACAGACAGCACTGGAGCACTGAAGAGCCAAACTGAATTCAAGGTGGTTCTTCAAAGTATTGAACAACTCAAAGGGCCCAGTCAGTGGCCCTCACACTAACTTGTCCCCTGTTTTCAGCAGCCAGTTCACTACCACAACTACTGGGTTGAATTGATTTTCCAGACTAGGCAAAATGGTCATTGCTTCCCACTATGAGAAACACTATTTGTTTTGTAAAATAACTTCCTAGCACTTACTGAGATTTTTTTTTCATAAATCGTTTCCTCCTACAATTAAACGAACTAAATAAACCATTGGTACAAAACTCTGCAAATGGCATAGGATGTATATCAGATGCATCTCTTCCTTGTTCTCAATGTCCAATCATTTATTTGTATTAGCCTAGAGACCAATTAGCTGGTAAGCAGTGACATGCTTTTATCTCCCCCATCTCCACAGTGAACAAATGGACTTGCTTCTATCTACTGTTTGTCCAAGAGAGGCTCTCTGAGACAACCACCACCACCACCACCACCATCACCATCACCACACATCTCCCAGTTTAGGTGCATTCCTTTACAAATGGAATAGCTGCAAATGACAAACCACTGTTTTGCCTCCTAGTCTCAGGTTCCAATTTATCTAATTTTGTTGGAATATTCTCTCGACTAACCACTCCTTTTTTTCTTCCAGTGGAAAATTAAAAAAATAGTTTCAATAAAGTTTTGTACCTCTTGCCTCCAAATATATTAGTTCTTTAAAATAACAAGGCTGGATATGTGGGGGGGTATTTCTGTCTTGGAGCACATGACCAGGATACCCCACTAAGAGGACCATGATAACTGGCCATGTAGCATAGAGCCTAGAGTTCTCCCTGCTAATGAGGTATGTAGGGGGCCCAAGTGTTTAACCATTGAGCATCCCCTCCTACAAAAGGTATTTAATCTCTTGTTCATCTTGAATAAGTCATATGCATTGTCATCTCCTAAGAATAAAGCAGTTTGGACAAGCAAAGACTGTCTCCTTTATCAAGAAGCAGGGCAGGAGGTAGGAAGGCTTTCATCATATAGAGCCACACTAAAGTCTCCTACAGAAAACCTCTCTGTACTCCTGGAACTCACTGTGAGCTAACCCGGATCACCACTTCCACACCAACCCCCTGCCCTAGGCTCATTGCAGGCCTGAGGCCCATTCTCAACTCCTTGCAGTTCCTAGTGGCATCTGGGTACACTGGAGTTCGAGAACCACAGCCTTCATCCAGCCCCTGCATTTTCTCACTTGGAGAAACACGGGCTGGGACCCCTATTTTAGACTGTGTTTTGCCTCCCCTGAGCAGCATGTTGGCGATCCATGAGTCTGACACCCCAGCAGCCTAGTACCCCTGCATTTTGCCTCCCTGAGTGGAAGTTCAACACCCCAGTGGTGAGGCAGACACACAGAAGAAAAACAGGGATGCACTAAATTTTGTATGTGTGTAAATTTTGTATTGTTCAGCAATTGATGTGGTGTCCTACATCTTGGCTCTTCAATCTTATGAGTCTTGCTTTCTCTTTTCTGAAAAAAATTAGTTGAAAAAATATTTATTACCTACTTACAATCTGCTACAAGTGGTTTTGTGGGCTAGAAATGCAGGAATGGAGGAGAGACATTCTCTGTCCTAACAGCATACATTTAGAAAGACAAATAAGAAAGTAATAAAGCAAGTGTAATATAACATGATCCTGTTGTGAGGATACAGTAATAGAGGAAGCAGTGAATGATGGTGATGAGGGTTTACAGTTTTAAACAGGTACCAGGAATGGCATTTTTGAAGGGCTGATGGTTGAGCAAAGAGAGATCTTAACTGAGGGATGAGAATGGTACTTCAGTGATAGGAGGTCCAGCAGGAGGAAAGCAGGCCAAGAACCTTAGAAAGCAGCATGGGCTACAGGGAAGCCAATGTGACTGGCACCAATGGCTTTAGGAGAAGAGCAGGAGAAGAACTTAGTATAATCCATAACAAGGAGTGAGGATCACACGGAGTGAGAGCTACTATCTTAAGACTAAGAGTGGGGTCTAGATCACTGCGAGTAAAGACAAACAACTTAAAGACTTTGTGCAGGGAATGATTTGAATTTAAAGTCAAGTTTTAGACATGATAGGCTAAGGCCAGTGAGGGGATTTCCATGTGTTGCTCAGGAGAGGATTTGGGGGTACAGAGGTACTCTGGGGCCTGTAACATATAGTTATGCTTGTCAGAAGTTAGAGAGCATCTAAGTTCAAGGAACTGGACAGAACACTTAAGTGCAAGGAGTGGGGTAAGCAAACAAAGGATTAAGTCCTGAAGCACCGTAATTCTTAGTTTTGACAGAGATGGATGCTTAGTCAAGAAGACCAAGTCCATGGCCACTAGTCTGGGAGGTAAGCATGGGTGGGATGGAGTAGTTTTCATACTTATAAAAAACAACCTTCCAGCTTAGAATAGTCAGATTCTTTTTTATCAATTATTTCTAATTGTAGGTTTATAATGCCAATAAAGAAAACATCTTTTAGCTACTGACTTAGGAAAGAAGATATACCAAGGATATTGGAATTCTACCACTGGCAGAAAACCCTTTCCAGACTTAGGACTCTTTGAAAGTCAAGTGCAAATGCAAAGGTCAATTGTTCGGCCCACACAGACAGTTTCAGGTTCCTGTCTAAACTTTAGTTCACATCCATATCACTCTGGAAATTCTTGATCCCACTCAGCGGTGCTTAGCTCTGTGCATTTCTCGCATTTCCAAGATCCAGCAGGAAAAGAGAGTTAAGCATTATGCTTTGGCAAGCCTGGCTGAGGAAGGAGGGAGTGCAAGAGAGACTGGATTAACAAGGGATATGGTCTGAATGTGTCTCTTCCTAAAAATCCTAATCTCCCATGTAAATGTAGCAGAGTCCAGCTTTGAAAAACTAGTTGGACTCAAGAGAGTAGAGTCCTTGGAATAAGATGAATAGTACTCTGTAAAAGGCAGAAATGAGCTTGACTCTTCTTTCTGCTCCCACTCTCATCTCCCAACAAAGACATTATGGAAACAGAAAGTAGCTTTCACAAGTCAGCTGGCTTCTCGGTCCTGGACTTGCCGGTCTCCAGAATTAGGAGACATTTCTACTATTTAAGCCAACTGCATCTGTCTTACTACAGTAGCTGGAACTAACGAACACAGTCAGGAAATGGAGAAACCATTTCTGTCTAGCCAGAGGCCTAGTAGCAGCAGCAAACAAGAAAAACATGGGAGGTAGGTAAGGATCACAAAGACCTGCCTCCCTCTCCCCTCTCCTGAGTCTTGCTTTGGAGCCTATATTTCTTGATGGAATTTGGCCAGTGTGCCGGTGAAGAGCAAACATATTTCATCCAAAGAGTCGAGTATTTTTGCTTGAAATGAGGGTGCTATCACACTAGCAACAGGGACATAATGACTCTGACAATGAAGTAGAATAAAGCATTTTTCCCTACCTAAATCACATGCTTTGAATAGCTTCTGACCTTGGTTCTTCATCATAGGATGCAAAAGAAAAATCATATGGATGGTGTACACACCTCACTCTCGGGTCTGGACTATAGGGAATGGGCCACCTGTGGCTAATTGCTTTTGAACTCACCTGTGCATGTGCTCAAAAGAAAAATAAACCCCAGGAAATTGTTTTTTGGTTTCCACCAAGCAGTATGTCTATTCTCTCCTCTGAAAGTGAAGTTTAAACATCTTTATTGTTTGTCAAAGTCCTGTGCCATAAGTCCTTTGATTCCCATAATTTTCCTGGTTTAATCTTCTCCAAAATGTTCACTTAGCAGATATTTAGTGAACACCTACTAGGAATTGGATACTGAGTTTGGAACTGGCACAGAATAAAACAAAGCAGAAAAACGCTGCAGGTGTAGAACATGCATTATGCAGAGAGAGAGAGAGAGAGAGAGAGAGAGAGAGAGAGAGAGAGAGAGAGAGAGAGAGAGAGAGAGAGAGAGGAGAAGTAATCTGACAGACAATTAAGGAAGTCACTTTAGGTTGGCTGATTAGAAATGCACACTCTGAAAGATTAACATTTGAACTGATGGATGACACTGAAACATCTGTATTACAGACTTGGAGAAGAGTCCTGATGCAAGGAAGAAATATGTAGGCTCAGAAAGGGAAGCAAACTGGCATGGCCAAAAAGCTGGGAAAAGCATCTGTGAATCAGCGTGGGGAGGGAGGAGAGAGGGATGGAGGGAGGGAGAGAGAGAGAGAGAGAGAGAGAGAGATTTCATTATTTCTGCTACTTCTTCCCTCCAACTCCTCCCATTTTCCTGCCACTTTCTTTCAAAATCATGACCTTGTTTACATATTCATATGCACACACACAAAATATACACATATGCACACACATACACACATATGTGTACACAGAGAGAGAGAGAGAGAGAGAGAGAGAGAGAGAGAATGACATTTCATTATTTCTGCTACTTCTTCCCTCCAACTCCTCCAATTCTCCTGCCACTTTCTTTCAAAATCATGACCTTGTTTACATATTCATATACACACACACAAAATATACACATATGCACACACATACACACATATGTGTACACAGAGAGAGAGAGAGAGAGAGAGAGAGAGAGAGAGAGAGAGCTTTGCTCATTTATCAATGAATTTAGAGCTGACACCACTTGTGACTGGATGACCTATCAGGGACTTGCTCCTGGAGGAGACTGCTTTTCCTTCTCTCAGCAGCCTGTGCTTGTAGCTCTGCACCTAGGGATCGGCCTTGTGAGATTTCCCTACTCACTCTGGCATGTCAGCTGCTATTATTGTTGTGCAGGTCTTGTTTAGGTAAGAGTCATTCTTGAGAGTGTATATTCTATGTACTTTTAAGATCTATGAGCCCATCCTTAGGAGTAGTTTCACTGCTCTAAAAGTCCTCTTATCCAATTCATCCTTCCCCCCACCACCCCCAACTCCTAGAACACCAACATTTATGGTCCCCATGGTTTTGTGTTTTCCAGAATGTCACAAAGTTGAGCCATACAGCATTTAACATATTAGCCTCTTACACTTAGAAGTATATGTGTAAGATTCCTCTGTGCCTTTTGTGACTTGATAGCTCATGATCCTTACTGCTGAATGATATTCAAACATCTGGCTTGCCACAGTACTTATAGCAATTCAGTGACTGCAGGCATCATTTCTGATTTGGGCCAGATATGAGGAAAGTGAATAAAGTTACTACAAAGGTAAGTGCCTGCTTTGGTATGGGCATGTTTTCAACTCCTTTAGATAAATACTCAGGTCCACAATTGCTGGTTCCAATGTTAGATTATAAGAATTTTTTTATTAAAAATAAAGAAGGCACTTCACACTGGTTTACATTGACTTCCAAGGTTAGCATTTTGTATGCTCACCCCCACCCCAAGCCCCAGCAGTTGCTTGCTAGCTGTCATATTGTCATTGTTTTGGGTTTTGGCCATTATAGCAGTCCTGTTTAGTGATAGTTCATCATTGCACTGATTTGCAATTCCCTAGTGACATGATGTTGGACATCTTTTCATATGCTTATGTACCATCTGTATGTCATCTTTGGTGTGTCCATTTAGGGGTTTTGTTTTTCTCATTTTAATTTGGTTGTTCATTTTCTTCCTGTTGAGATTTAAGAGCTCTTTGGAAAGTTCTAATAGTCATCCTTTATCAAGTATGTCCTTCTCAATTAGTTTATCTCAATTTATGGCTTGAGTTCGAAGCGTTATCAAATATCTTCCAACACAGGCAAGTAACGGGAAGTTCATTCACCACAATATTTTTAATAAATCCAATTTGCTGACCATATCCCATGATCTCTTGTTCCTCCCTGATGCATTTCTCCCTACTACTTACTTCATTTAAAAAATGAAGGATGTTTATAAATGAAATTGCAGTATATAATCTTAGGATACTGGCTTGCTTCCCTCAGGGTATAATGCTCTCAATAATCACCCACATTTTAAACTATAGGTTTGTTACATTTCTACTGATGAGTAATATACTATAAAATGGCTGTGCTACAGTTTGTAGAACCATTCCACCACTGAAGGACATCTGACTTAATTTGAATCATTAGATATAACAAATAAAACTATAAATATTTATGACTGAGGGTTTTTTCCCCCACAGACATACATTTTCATTTCAGTGGTACAAATACTCAAGTGTATTTGTCCGTATAGAGTAACATAATTATATGTTTAGTTGCATAAGAAATTTCAAAGGTGTCTTGCAAGGATGTTACACCCTTTCACATTTCTAGCAGCCATGTATATGTGATCTGATTTCTCCTTATTACCCTTCCAAACTGTATGTTGGCATTACTTTAACTTTTAGTCATGGTGATACCTCAAGGTGATATTTCACTGTAGTTTTATTTTGTGTTTTCCTGGCAGCTAGTAGTGTCAAATATGTCTTCCTGTGTTTAGCAATCATCTGGATATTCTTCTCAATGAATGTCTGTTCCTTTATTTCCTTATTTTTATTTGAATTGTGCTATTGACAATTGGTGAAGTTCTAAAGTTCTTTATATATTTTGTATATAAGTTACTTGCAAGATGGGTAATTTGTAATATGTCTGTGACTTGTCTTTTATTCCCACAGAGCCATTTGTTTAATAAGCATTTAATTTGAATAAAGTTAAACTTATCATTTTAATGTATCCTGCATTTGGCAGAATATCTAAGAAGCATTTACCTACTTTGCCATCTCTGCCCTTTAATTAACATATTTAGAACATTTACATTTAGTGTAATGGCTCATTTGTTAGAGCTTAAATGTATCACTTCATAGGCTATTTTTTTCATGTACCTTCCTTTCTCTTTTCTTGTCTTTGTATGGGATATTGAAGAATTTTCAGAATTTTTATTCTTAATAGTATTTTGGAGTATACCTCCATATGTAGTTTTATTATGGCTATCTTAGAGTTTATATCTCTAAAGGGTTACAGGTATCTAAAATGGTTTTGAAAGCAGGAAATGGAGGGAGATCAATAAGGTTATTGGGGTTAGAGATGAATCCTTTTTCCTAAGACAAATATCTAAGGACTAGTCTAAATGCTCTGTTCACATTCACCACTCCCTCTCCTTCCCAAATCACAAAACCCACCTTGGCCTCTTTCTACCCACTACTCTAAGCATCCATTGTAGAATCTGTTCACATCTCTATGTTCTCTTCTCATATTATCTTAGTTCAGACTGCTCTTACTTCTTCCAGTTATTAGTTCAACTTCTTATCTGATTTCTGTTATGTTAAGCTGCCTTTGCTCCAGTCTCCTCTTAATAACTATGACAATACTGTTAAACTCAACCTTTATCATGGTACATTTCAGATGACTAACTTCCCAGCTTTGTGCTGGGGAGCTGATGGCTTTCCTGAAACACAAGACTATGTTTGTTTCAGGGTACTATGTCAGCTGGTGACTCTGGTCTCATCAACTCTTCCATGGCTTTGTTCTCAGGAGATGGACTTGTGTAGATTGGAGGGCTTGGTTACTCTATCTCCCTCAGTTACAAGCACATCTCCTTCCTTGTCTCAGCTTTGCTTGGATACATCTTATTTCCACACCCAGAGCCTCTATGGTGAACATGCCCCTATGTTCCTCTATCTCACATATTTCACATTCTGGAGTCCTTATGATCTTTTATCAAGTCTCTTTCATCTACAACCTTCAAGATTTCTAAGACTTGTATTCCATCTTGCTGTCTTTGCCCACCTAATCCTAATTCATTACAGAACTAACTTCAGGAATTGCCCCTTCTGGCCACTGTAATGTCCTTAAGAGCAAGATCTGTGATGTAATTTGTCAACTTTCCAGACAGTCTGGGTTCTGAGAGGCCCTCAAACTAACCAGCCAATCAAACAAATAAACAAAGTCAACAACAACAACAAAAATCACTGCCCCCCAAACAACAACCAAAACCACCTAATTCCAGGATAATAAGTTTTATGATACATATTTGAAATCTTAATGGACAAATTGCTTCCTAAAACATTTGATTTCCAAGTTACCAATATGTTTTAGAACCACAGGCGAAATTAAAACTTAAATATTGATACTTTAAAACTACATTTTACAATGTTTGCTTTTACTGGTTCTGTTGAAATTCAGTTTATCAGGAACAAAAGAAATGCCAGTCATCTATTCACTAGAGCACCATGTTCTTTCCAGGATTTTTGAAGTGTTCTTTCTGGTCACTTATGAAAACTGCTAGGGAAATGTTTCCAGCGAGTAGGGCCTTACTTTTCTTTTAGCACCACGAATGCCACTCTTTAACATCTGAGATGAGCCCTGCCTTCAATTTCTCTGAGGTTCCAGAGGTTAACAAACCAAACGTTCCAGAAAATGCAACTTGACCCACAGTACTCGTCATCCCCAACAAAGTGGCCACAAAACAGCATCTGCAGAAATCTTCACATCCAGGTTTTACGTTTTTGGACAAGGGTGGGTGAGGGATTCCGCACAGGATTCAGGACTCAAAATGCTGACGTGCAGGATGAGGATAGAGGGGGAATCACTATAAAAAGTTATATCCACACAGGAAAAGAAAAAACAAATAGCATGATACTGCTCCTCCAGGAGACAGCCATCAGGCCAAGTTATCTTACTATCAAAAGCAGGAAAGTCCTAAGATTCTTTGGGATTCTCTTAAAGCAACATAGAGGAATTTTCCAATCCAGGAATAATTAGCTGCCTTGATTTTAATCTGGCTCCTATTTTCATTAACTGACATCTTGGGGTTAATAATTAAAGTTGATAAAGCTCAGAAGAAGAAACGTTAGTGGTGATGTACAGTGAGCATCTTGAATTTTCCAAGGAATGATTTTCACAAGAACCACAAGATGGCATTGTCTGCTGTGGGACTGAGTTCTGACACAACAAGAACTGAGAGCGGAGACTGGAGGCCAAACTGTTTCGTATCCCTCATTTTATGTCAAAGGCCAGCCTTCCACATCTGTCCTGTTCATTGTGCTCTGTGGTCTTTGTTGTGCTAAGGTAGGAAAGAAACAAAATGACTAGGCCTGGGAGATAGGCAGCCTGGAGAAGGTGCTAGCAGGCTGTAAAAAATAATCACTAGAGCAGTGGTTGGTGGGAAGGTGGCTGTTTTGACTGGCTGGTACCCTGAATAGAAAGATGGTATGTACTTATGCGATGCAAATGGGATTTAGAGCTGATGAGGTTATAGTTCAAACAATTCTGATATTTTGTTCAAACTAATCAACTAATTCTTTCCCTTTTGATATCACATATCCACATACACAGACAATTTTAGCGCTTTCATAGTATGTATAAGATGGAAAGGTGCCTTTCACATCAAGACTATGAGCAGGGTACCATAGCATAAGACAAATGGAACAAATCTATTGCAATTCCCTTGTGCTAAAGTAAAAGTTGCTCATTTGAATCCCCAGCAATCTCAAGTGTAGGGGTATAGATTCAGGAGGTGAGGCTCACAAGGTTAGGGAAGTACTCTAAGATCACAAAGGGGCGCTCTATGATTTAGCCTTAGTCAATCTGATACTAAGCCTCATGGATTCTGCCCTGTGCTGTGCTCTTCTCAGACACGAGCCAGTGGAATGAAATAAAGGTGTGATTTCTCTCTTCTGCTACAGCATGCCTCTCTCTGTATCAGGACAATTGGCTGCACGTGCCTATAGCTTTGCCAAGCAGCACCATGAGCACACCGTATTTCTGTTCTCTAACGTTCTGGTTAAGGTATCTGAGCAAAAGAATACAGGACATAGTTGAATAATCTCCTTTTCACCTCAGTGAACCAGACGTGGGTTTGCATTGATAATGCAATAGAAAGTTTTGGTTATGATTGATTAGTTTTTCAGTTTACTCCACATTTTATGCATGTTCAGTGTCATGTATAGCAAACTTACCTGACTTTGAGAATCTATGGATGAGCAGATGACCGTCTGAGATACCTGATGAGTAAGATATGATGCTCGTCCTCAAGATACTTAGAGACAATGACTTATTAAGTGTTATAAAAGAGATAGGTAGTGGAAGTCAAGAGAACATTTAGTCTGTCTCCTAGGCTCAGTGTAGGCTGGGTATTTTCCTGGATATGGGATGCATTAGGCTTATCCTGAAGGATAAATGGAAGGGGCAGGGATTAGCTGCTCTATGTCTTTCCCTTACTTCCTACACTTCACTAAACAGCTTCTCAGTAGATCTACCAAGGCTCGATCAGATAATTATTTTGAAGGCACCAGGGCCGATCTTCATCTCCCCTTCCTTCAGAGGTGCTTTACCCCCTTCCCCTGAGAGACTCCCAACTAAAGATTCCACTATCGAGGCTCTGTCAACTTTAGCATCAACTGGGCTTGGTCAATGTGGAAGGAGGTAATTTTCCCAGCAACAGCAGACAAGAGCAGTAATTATGACATACATTGTAGTTCTGCCCTATACTAACCCCACCTATAACTATTGCTTCTGTTGGAGTCACTGGACTTACCTATAGCTGTCAAGTAGACTCTGGGAAGCCCTTTGGCACTCACTTCCTGTTGTTGTCATTGCATACCACAATGGCTCTTGTTAGCTACGTAACTCTACCTGTGCTACAGAAAAAGAGATAGATATCCCAAATGGAAAAGTATTAAACAACAAAGAAGACTAAATCATGTTCTTTGCTGGAAAAATGAATGGGACTGAGGAAAACCACAGCAAGTGAAATAAGTCAGCCACAAAAAACCAAATATCGGTTTCCTCTAATTTTCGGATCCTGGGATTCTGTATAGATACATAAAGTCGTGTGTGTGTGTGTGTGTGTGTGTGTGTGTGTGTGTGTGTGTGTGTAAGCAGAAAGGAGACTAGCATAGGTGAGGTGAGGAGATATTAATGAAAGCAGCAGAGCAGATATGGGGCATGGGAGTGGAAAGAGCATCACAAATTATAATATATTTGGGAAACTTTCCAATATGAAACTTTCCACTATGTAAAATGAACACATACCAATTTTAAAAGAATGCAAACAAGAATAAAGTGCAATTAATCTGGGAGAAAGGAGAACGCAAAATGTTCTAGCTACAGAGAAGGATGTGTTTAAGGGTAAGCTAGTGAATGAAGTGTGGAGTCTTTCAAAGATAGGGAAAGTAGCATAAGAAACAACGTTAAGACAAGAAATAAAGTTTAAAACAATCCTAATGGAATAGAACATATCAGGAGAAGTAAAATAGATTGGGATTTTACTGTAAACACAAATAGAAAACAAACAAACAAAGGTGTGGTAGGGATAAACAGAATGTGGTGAATGTGGTGAAATTGATTCTATGTCATCATTGGGGAACTGAAGAGTTGAGTCTGCAATTAGGGCTCCTGAATAGTGTTCCTTCATGGAGCATAGCATTATTCTCTGAGCAAATATGTATGTATGTATGTGTATATATATATATATATATATATATATATATATATATATATATATGAGAAAGAGAGAGAGAGAGAGCAAGAGAGAGAGAGAGAACAATTACTCATTAGGTCTGAAATGTGACAATGCAAGGTGCATCTCTAGGTGTCCTTGCACAGACCTCTTTCTCAGAACAACCATAGAGAGTTCTCAAAATGTCACATCATTACTTAAGGAGGCAGGAGTCACAGCAACACTGGCTCCATTCCCTTCTCTTCTGGTTCAGGATGACCTACAGTTCTTGATGTTTCCTCTGGGTGTAAAAGACAGTGAATCAGTCTTCCATGCTACACCACTTGGCTGTATAGCAGTCAAGACACCTGCATATTAGGCTGTACTTCTGGCAAGTTTTCTGTGCCTTGCAAGACCACCTGGCTACAAACCCTATGCTTTTATTGTCCCTTGTTATCTGTTGTAGGTAATAAGCACGCCTCATGTGATGTGCTCTGGCCAATGCTCTTTCTCGCCACATTGGTGGAAGTGGCAGATACTGGCACAGCTCAGGGTACTGTGGGCAAGGTGTTAAGAGTCTTTCCCAGTTGTGCAGTGAGCCTACTTCACTATGGAGCTGAAGTCTCTACGGGATCAAGGCCTTGGCTAGTGATACAAAGCCGGGTCGATATGGGTGGCTACTGAGAACAAGAGGAGAGACAAGGAGGAATGGAAAAAGATAGCTCACAGATACACCAAGAGACATGACAAACAAAAAACACCACTGAACAGAGTTTCAAAGGAAAGCCAAGTAAGTGCTGATCCAGAGGGCGACAGCAATGCCCAGAAGAAAATGCAGGGCACTGTGAGGTACAGCACAAGAGTAAAGCAAAGGGAAAGATCAACTAAGGAGTCCACAAGTGTCCTTTGCAGCACCATATGGGCATCAACTTCCTAACTTTATCCTAAGGTCAGGAAGAAACAGATCAAATGAGACAATGGTTGGGTATAGTACTTGAAAATATTTTGAGGACTACATCTAAAAGCAGCCTGCTTGTTGGTGTTCTTCCTTGTCAATACCAGCTGTGCATTTTCTAATTCATGTGGCCTTACCTTTACCATATTTAGAAACTATTGATTTGGTAAACTTGGGTTTCTAAAGGAGCCAGTCTAAAACTCTAGCAATATGCCCAGTTTTTAACATTTCTGATTTGTTGTCCTTAAGTCACTCTTACTTCATTTAATTCTGAGCATATTTCAGTTAATCCAATTTTACAGATTAAGAATTTGGGTCTCTGGTAGATTAGTGTGGCACATGTAACCTGAAATACCTGGCGAAGGGCAGAGACAAAGTCCACAGTCGCATCCTCATAACCCTGCAGTGCCAGCCTGTCACCAGTCACAGACCTATAAGTCATCAAATAGGAAATACCTGTGGCAACAGAGCCCTTGGAGCAGACAGGCAAGCAAGTAGAGAATCTACTGAGTGCTTAAACATCATTATGGAAAGTGTCCTATCTCATTAGATTTGCTCAACTATCAAAATATCCCTTAGTCTCTAAGGCCTTGTCACACCCTCTTCACGTGACATTCTTGTTTGATGGCACATCCTCTCATCATTAACTCTGGAAAGCCACAGAAGATTTCCGACAGTGCTGTGTCTCACTCTTCTCACAGATCCCATCCAGCATTTACAAAGCACAGTGACATTAGGAAGTTGATGGCCGTGGAGCTAGAAATGCTAGAAAGGCTTGGAGTGAAAGGACAGCCTACCCACAGGCACAGCCATGACAAGTTCCGGAAGGATCCTGACACACGGTCCACAACATTGAAGTACCACAGGAGGATGCCCTCCAAGAGGACTATCTCGGGATGGTAGCAGATTACAATGGCGCCAGGATATGAGAGTTAGCATAGGCTTGAAATTTAGGGCTGTTTTCTCTGCTGGACCAGTGCCACGCATAGAATTTTGGGAGTTTGAGGGAACTATGAGATCACATAGTATGTTGGCTAGGTTTTGTTTGGGGGTTGTTGTTGTTGTTGTTGTTGTTGTTATAGATGTTATTGTTTTTGTCAGCTTGACATAGCTAGAGTTGTCTAAGAGGAGGGAGCCTCCATTGAGAAAATGCCTCTATAATATCGGGCTCTAAAGAATCCTGCAGTGCATTTTCTTAATTAGTGAGTGATATGGGAGGGTCTAAATCACTGTGAGTGGGGCAACCCCTGAGCTGGTTGTCATGGGTTCTATGAGAAAGCAAGCTGAACAAACCACACAGATCAAGCTAGTAAGCAGCACTCTTCCATGGCTTCTGCATTTGATCCAGGTTCCTCTCCTAACCTCTTTCAGTGATGAACTATGATCTAGAAGGTTAATGAAAACAAACCCTTTCCTACCCAAGCTGTTCTTGATTGTGGCATTTCATCACAGCAATAGAAAGCCAAACCAAGTCACCTAGTAATCCACAAACAGTGTGTAAAGAGGAACCAAGGTTTCCAAGAATTCTCTCTTGATAAATTTATGAATTTTCAGATTAGCTTCTTATACTCTAAGAACATAGATTACTAACACATATAAGGATTTTACTTTTTAACTTTATTTATATATTAACTTAAGATAGGATCTTGCTTTATAGCCAAGATTAGATCTAAGTCTATGAATCTACTGCTTCAGCCTCCTGAGTGCTCAGATTACGTGCATGGCACCACACTGACTACCATCTCACTCTTGAATACAAAACTTTCGAGTCTTTTAATCTGCAAATCCATGAAATACATTTTGAGAACCATGGAGTTGGCTAAGTCAGACTCAGATCATCACTGTCCGTTTTCAGGTCTCCAGCTTCTTTGCTATGGTAAAACTGTCCACTTGACTACTTTTCATCTAAAGCGCCTTCTTGGTGATGCCAGTGTTCTTTTGATCTACTCTATTCCTAGCACTACATGACTACATATGCTAACATGTGAAAACACTCTATGCTAAGTGCTATTATACAAAGTCACCCCACTTCTCCCAAATGGCAAGTTCCTTTGGCTTCTAAGCCATGCTTAATTAATCTGCTAAAATGATGGGCAGACAACATTTAACTTACTGACTAAATTAAAAGCAATAGAGATTCAAGTGGATCTACTCAATATTATTACTTTAACATTCTAAGCATTAAGTTTGGCCCATCATACAGCTCCCTATAGAGAATATCATGGCATGGACTTTCAATAACTCAGGCAGAATATCCTTCATCCATCTGCGAATTGGGCAAAGGAATAATTAGCTTAACAAGGAAGGCAGTAAGTCTGCTGTTCATTGGAAATACTTAGACTGGGCCTACAACAGCCAGGTAACAATGTCTTGTGGGAAGTTTAAATCTTAGATAATGAGCTGAAGTATCTGTCCTTCAACATTCTTTCAAGCTGGGAATCTCCCAAGTCTCGGCCCATTTGTACTAGGGCTAGATCACTAGTCCCTTAGTCAGTTAATAATTTACTCACTAGTAGAAGCTGGACAAAATTGGAAGAAATACATTAGTGGTTTTTGAGGAAGTCATAGTCCTTTCAATCCCTTGAGTCATCATACAAGAAGAGAGAGCCCACCTGTCCTGGGTCAATCCATCTGACTGACAGCATGAAACTAAGGGAGTGTCTTGCAAATCCCATGCCAATAGCAACAGGAATATTCTTATAACTAAGCCAACAAGGCCTAACTATTACCTCTGTGCAGGAATGAGTATCATCACCCAGGGACACAGAGGTCAGAGGACCAGCCGCTCAGAACAAAGTAGGTGGATTGTGTGTCACAGGACTACTGAGTTATATTTAAGGCATCCACATAGCCCAGTGTTCTTAGGAGAGTCTTCATTTCTCTCTGCTTCTCTGGTGTACCAATTGATTTGATCTCCTTTCAATATCCCAAACTTTCCAGTTTTCAAAGTATGTCAGACAGTCATTCCAACTAAATTATACACTTCTAAAATCCCTCTTCAGATTACTGAAATTGTCAATGTTTTGTCAAGGGGTGGGAGCTGGGCTCCACCCAGGCTATGCCAGAGACAGAAGAAAATATTCTCCCGAATCCCGTGTTGTTTTTTTCCCTCTACCTCATAACTCCAGCTATTACTATATTGAGAAAATTTCTTAAGTAGTTGTGCCTAGTTCTAAGCACCCCCCCCCCATACACATACACATTGAGCAAGTACTTCCTGCCTACCCCGTTGCAAGCAGCACTCTCACCTCCTTTGGACCATCTCAAATTCAAAATCATTTGCAAGGAGAAAATACCATAAAATTACATTTAGGTGCAAGCCCTCATAGTCTGTATCTTTCAGAGTAACAATTGTTAATGTCATGTGTTGGTGTCATACTTGGGCTTGTAATAATTCATGCAAAGTTTCCAATCTTATCATCGAGGAACCGAGTAGCTCTGCAGAATCAAAATATTCTATGCTAAATCTCATGCCATTATGAAAGATTCCCATTGTCACCCCGGTGCCAATGGCAATTGCCTTCCCAATAAATATTTATATGACAATGAAGTTTGAGTGGGAAAGTGTGTGGATATTTGAAATCCATATCTTTCTGTCTTTGAGACATACTGAATGTTGCCCTAAAAGAAAGGTCATATATTTCTCTACATAGACAAAGCTTTATCGTGGCTATACCTACAAGTATGTGGAAATATCTACTGTGATAATGTAAATAATTTTAGTGCCCACAGTCCAACATGTTATTCAGTGAAACCCTGGTAACTTTTGAAAACCCATTAGAGAGCGAGTCCACTTGCTTTTGTATGGGTGCTGGTGAATTCAGCATCAACAGAGAGCCACCTGAGGTAACTCATCTCTTAGAGAATTCAATGGCATGGCCGAAAAAAAAAAAAAAACACAATAGTTAATATTCCTGGGACCTCACACTCCATACTGAAATTATGTTCCAGTGTTCAGCAAAAATACAGATCACATACACATGCACATGCTAGGGCACACACACACACACACACACACAAACACATTGACAAAACCAGCATCTGCTCTTTGACAATGTATTGAGTGACTCTTGTGTATTTTAAACACTGGGCTAGTGTGCTCCTTCATCCACAGCCTGAAGATCTTGATGCAGACTTGAACGTTTCCACTGCAACGTTAAGTGACAGGAATTATCCAAATACATGACAAATCCAGAGGAAGGAACCCCTACAATTCAATTTCCTTGCTCAGCCTATGCAAAATCTCTCCACATCCTGGCCATTTCCCAGGACCAAGCAAACTGGAGCATTACCCTGCAAAGTATAGCTTCATAGACATCCCTTATTCCAAGAACTACCTACAGACCTTTATCTAGAAAGATACCCTTGGCCCATGCCTAATGACCATTGTCCTACCCTCCTTCTCCCTTCCAAAGACTTGGAAAATGCTTTCGGGAAGGCGAAACCTAGCTCAGGAGTTTTCACACAACTTTCCCGAAGCTTTCCAAGAGCGTGGATTGCAATTGACACCACTGGGCAGTCCACAGTTGTTCATTCTGAGGTCGGCCAAGGCTATTGTTACCTGACATATAAGCAGCTGTTTCCAACTAATGCAAATTGTCACTGGGATCTGGACATAGTATATACAAGTGAAATGAATCTGCCCTTTGGATTGGCATGGAACAAAAATGTTTCCCTCTTTGCTCTCCCCTGCCAACTCCAGCCTCCAGTCACCTGACTATAGAGCCGTGGTCACCAGGCTCATTTTTCTTTATGCAACTCGGTCCTTTTTTATTATTTCTCCCCCGAGGTTCTGCTCTGTTACACGTTTTTATTTCTGCAAGCCCAGATTTGGGACCTCTGCAGACACAGTTAAGAGGCTAATCTGAGCTGAGGTAAGCTCCGATCTGTTACACTCATTCTGATCGAGCTGACCCCCTCCTCCCTCCCTGATTTACCAGCTTGAAATCTTTGGCCCTGTTTCACATCATGTCTCTGGCAGAGAGCTCCCCCGTTTAAAATGATTTCAAAGGTTACTATGTTTTAATTACAAATGATATGGCTAAATCTTAAGGCGCCACAACTAAATGCATATACTAAATTTGATAGATATTTCCCCTCCTGAGGTTATAAGATAGAAACATAAGTAATGTAAAGAGTTATTTTTAACCTTTGGGGACATGAACTAAAAAAGATACCAGAGATGCTAGAATTCTTGTTTTAGGGTGTTAGGGTGTTGGGTTCTGAGGGCAGCAGCTGTATTTTCGAATATGCTTATATTCTTCCTGCCATGATAGCTTCAGATTGCTATCTGCTGACAGGGAAGTGCATGGTTATTCTACACTAGAAACCTGGACCCACTGGCTGCTCATAAGTCTGGGGCTGTTGGGGCTGTGTGGAACTGTCAGACGTTGGTTGCTAAAAGTTCTAAGGGATAGTAGCAATCCTGCCTTGAAGGCAAAGATGACCTGCCATTGGAAAGTCCCTTGAGCCTAAGGGAAGACTTGTCATACCTCTAAGGTCTCAAAGCTTGCCCTAGATTTTAGACCACCTGCTTATCATAAACTGGTTTAATGATGGTTGCAGGTGTGTATACTGATAAGCATCGGATATAGTCTAACAGATACTCAGCGCCCCTTTGACAAAGCCAAACAGTCTCAGCCACTGATGAGTTTGCTTTCACTGCACCGAATAGGATGCTTGCTCATTTGTGTTTGGATTCTGATTAACACATGACTTGCATCCTCTATTCTGATTAGCACAGTGCTCAACCTAGAAAACCATGCTTTAGGAACCTTATAGGAGCCTAATAAGAAGCCCCCTGGGAGCTGCGCAGGACCAGAGACTTAGATGGTCATAGACTCTTATCTTCCAAGACTTTCAGTCCCAGAGACAAACATTATTGGAGCTCTGGACATAGCAAGATATTAGGAAAGGGGGATAATGCTCACCTTTAGGAAGGGTAAGCACTTATTCTACAAACTTCATTCCTTATGGTGTCTGGAGCTGTTTATGTTGCATATGAGAGCTGAAGTCAGAACGAAACCAGGATTCTTCCATCTCTCCTGGTGGGGAAAGTCACAAATCAGATTAAAACCCAGGAATACCGTAGTTTACCAAATGACTTTCCTTATTTTTCACCAGAGATCTCCTCCAGAGATCTAAGAGCTATCTGGTGACAGAGATCCTACTACGTAAATGTTCCATATTTATGGTTCCGCTTTGTCGAAGTGTTTGGATGTTTCTAGAAGAGAAGAAGAGGAAGGAAAACATTTTCTCTGTGTTAACCATACGTACAAATGTTTTGAGTCCACTTCTCTAGCTAACTTCAAAGAAAGCCTTTGTTTAGCAGTTAGCTGTCAGTATTTTTCCACTTGGCCTATAAAATCACTCTGGCTATGGAGACACTGGCAAAGGTGGCTGAGGGCACCCTTTACATGACTTTCATCTCACTGAAAAGACATCCCGGCTTTCCACTTCCTAGTCTCAGAGACAGAAGCTCTGGGGGGAAGCCTGATGGATTGCACTCTGGCTCTGAAGGACCAGCCCATGCATCAATGTCTCCCAAAGCTTCTGGGAGTTGTGTTCTTATAAAGAGGTGATGCCACCAGAGGGGAACACATGTTTGTTTGGTTTATTTTCTGACTGTCCCTTCCAAGATGCCACTGTGGCCACTGATGCTTGCTTACAGTGCAGCCCACCCTTTCCACTGGGCCCTGAATAAAAATTATAGGCATTGTGGATCCACCCCTCTTCTATGCGTACGTGTGTGTGTGTGTGTGTGTGTGTGTGCGCGCGCGCGCGCGCGTGTGTGTTTTAGAACTCTCATCTGTGATTCTTAGATGTACTCAGCTACATCGTCATGTTCTCCTCTGAGGATTCTTGTTCCTCATCTCGTAAGTGTGTAAGTTCCAAGTGTCTGTGAATAAGCTGAGCTTTCTTTAAGATCAGAATCCACATAGAAATAAGGTTAGAAGCTATGCTGATGGTTTCCCCCCACCCCAAGTCTCCCTAAGCAATCATGTATTCAACAAAATACAGTTAATAACAGCAAAAAAAACTTTTTCTGCTCTACGTATTTTCTATTAAAAACAAATTTTAATTAAAGGAAGATGTGGCATCAAGTGGGAACTTTAGTGACAATATAAATAATTGGACTCTTTCTAAAGCTTCGGGGTATCATGGTAATTAGCCAATTTCAAATCCTGTGGTGTTATTTACTTAATCAGATGTGCTAACTACTCATGTTCATCAGAACATGCCACCTTCTCCTTCCTTTTTGAATATCAATTATGCTGAAGATAGAGAAAAGGAAAGATAGGATAAAAAGCATGAAGAATTTTTTTTTTGCCGTGATGCCACGAGTAAAAATTAAATAAGTTGTGCTACATAAATGTGGATATATATATGTATATATATATACATATATATATAACATTATTTAACATAATATTATATTATATTCACTTCATTGACTTACAGTGTGAAATTAACTGACCTGTGCTCAGCAGAATTGCTAAGTTATGGAGTACAGTCTGTGAGTATCTTTAGATAAAAGAGCATTATTATAACATGGGACTCACAAAGTGTGATGCCCAGAAAGACAGAACTCCGGTACTTTTTCCCCTGGGAATTGTTAGAAATGAAAACTCCCAGTCCTTACCATAGGCCTGCTGGCCAAGCCCTATGGAATAGAGACCAGAGTCTGAATGAGAGAACAGGACAGGGGGATTCTGAAGGCAGCACATTAGAGATACAATATTTCCATGTAGAGCCACTAGGTGGCTCTGTTGCTCAGCACAGACTGGTACTAAGGAGGGGAGCCGGGGAGCAGATCTCTGAAGGGATGCCATTCTAAGGTAGATGAAGACACCTCTTACTTGTTGCTTCAGTTTCTTTCCAAGGAAACATCTATTTGTCTTAACTTTCCAAAGACATTTGCAGAACTCTACTGGGGTTTTACAGGCAAATATGGAGATCTGTGTTCATCTGCAGACAATTTAATGTTTCCTATACTGTTACTTAAATGTTACTCTTGTTAGCTAAAACCTACCTTTACCCCTTCCTTGGCTCAGACACTATGGATTGTTTCAGAGGCATGTGATGACATTGCTGGGGACATCAGCATTTAGCTTTTAACACAAACTTGAATTCTACTGCATTTTCTAACCCATTCTCACCCTTTATCTACTCCCCCAACTCCCTGGGTCTACTTTGGACTTCTCTTAGCTCCAATCCCATCAGCCTTTTTGGGTTGGACTTACATTGAATCTCTGGCATCTTTCATGTCATCTCCTAGATTCATCCGTACCTTAAGTCTCAGGGCCCCACACCTGCACAGGTATTAGAGATATGGGATGGAAGAGTCCATGCCTTAAAAGGAGATCCAAGAAAGACGAGCAAACTAAAGGTGAGGTTCATTGCAGCAGACTTGGGGATAGATATATATTTTTGGATCCATACTCAGGGGATGTTCTAGTTCAAATGCTTCTCACAAAGTGATTTAAATTCTTCAAAGCCAAAAACACTATACCGGTTCAGATAAATATTTTAAATCTCTCTCCTTTTGGTATCATCATTTTTATTTATCAAAAGAAAGTGTTTGTTTGTTTATTTGTTTGTTTGTTTGTTTTTAACCTGAGAGGTGAGTGAAGAAGGGTCGCTCTGTACACAGTCTGTGGGCTTTTCGAGAAGACCAAAGCTCTTGAAGGGTACTTCTAACAGTCCACGTGACCGTTATCATTCATTAATAATGGATAGTCTCACCTCTAGCAGTTGAAATCTTCAGCCTTTACCAGAGATAGCTATGCCTACAGTAAGGAAAACCATGCACATCTAAAGCATCCCTCTTGTGTTCTTTGTTTGGTTTCAGTACCACTGGGTTAGCCAATAGGCCAGCAGTTGAAGACATTCTTAGATTCAGAAATCAAAACCTGACAATAAATCATTCACTATACACCAGGCATGGCTAGCCACCCAGGGATAGAGGCAACTGTATAAAATTTTAGGATATTAATTTTTAAATCGAGAGAGAATCTAGACATAGCAGAATTATTAGTTTTGCCCAGCTTAATAAATAAAATGAATATAAGACCACTGTTTCACTTAAAGTTTCTATTTCAGAATGAAGTACTCAACAGTGAAGAAAATACCTTGTAATTTCAGCTACTATAAAGGGGGAAGCCAAGATGGTACTGAAGGTGGGGGTGCTGGTGTTGACTTAAAGCTGGTTTCCCGAGTAGGGGAGGGAGTTCTAGCTGCACAGCTAGATACAGGTTGGAGCTAGATATAAGCTCCCTTCAGAGTCAGGGTAGAACTAAATATTTAGGGGAAAACTATATGAATGGGACTTTGTTAAGCTCTAGGAAAACTTACTACAATTAAACAAAAAGATTGGAAGTGACAAGATGGAGTTGAAAGATGATCAGCAAATAAGACCACTGCCTACCTACTTTGGCACAGTCTGGCAACCTCTTGAATTCTATAATGCTAGTTCATGAAAGAAGAAATTAGAACAGATTCTGTCAAACACTGGGGGCCAAGAAGGGGAGCTCACTATGTAGACAAAGCTGGCCTTCAACTCAGAGATCTGCCAGCCTCTGCCTCCCAAGTGCTGGGATTAAAGGTGTGTGCCACCACCTCCCAATTGTCACGTTTCTAATCCAATGTGTCGGCGGTTAATGGGTTGGGAGGGGCAATAAAACCAGAGAAGAGTAAGAATAGCCACAAAAGTAGATGTTTCTTATATTGTCTGAACTTAAAGATGATTTTTAACCCTACAGAATCATTATTGATCATAAAATTAGGAATAAGAAGAAAGAATCCTTCCCACATCATTGAAACATTTACCCAATTTCACAACTCACTCCCTTTTCTGGTTTATACAGTTATCAAAGCCCTGACTGAATGACAGCAGGTGTCCTCAGTGTTACAGGTCATATGGCAGCATGGTACCGGGGCATTTACAGCTTTTTGCTTAAGAGACTATGTTGCATTGACATAAGGCAAGCCAGAGGTTGAATGACCCTCCAACCCTTAAATAATGGACCTCAGCCAACCTCAGGGAGAACTGAATAAATGCTTCACTTTCTCTTTTCCTCTCTAGTGAGATAGCTCAGTACAACCTGCCTCTATAACACGAGGTTCCAAGTATCCCACCCACTTGCTCTGGGACTTGAGTCAGTGCTAAGTAGGGTGACTTCACACCTTTCAGGGACAGCCATATAAATAATTGATTCACACTGTTTTGATATTCTGGGGGCTCTTGCTGCAGAAACTCAATCTAAGAAGCATGGTATTGATGGGTACTTATGTTTAATACCAAAGTGATTTCATTAAGGTTTGATATTTACTGACCAAATCTGGCTTGATATTGTGCAGCATTCTTAAGTTGCCAAGACACAGTGTTTTGAACCAAGTGAAATGGAATTGAATGACTGTCACAGAGCCCGGGCAGCTGCCGAGGACTTTCACACTGGCATTTCTCCTACTTCGGGCTCTTTCTTGGGGGAAAAAAGGCTGGTCCTTCTACCGTAAAGATAAAAACAAAAAACAAAAAACTGGACTTCCAAAGGCTCTGTCAATGGCAAGTAGATGAGATATGAGCATGTGACTGTTTCGTTTTGTATAGTATTTGATATGAACAAAACCACAGAATGTTGAAAGGGGTTTAGAGTGCTACAAAGATGTAAGGCCATAATTAACAATCAGAGAATGCATTAACTCAGAGAGAATTTCAATATGTTATTTACATTTACATAGGACAAAAGAGAGACTAATATATTAATAAGCGTAAGAATCTTCTATCTCAAAAATCTAGATAAATGAGGAGGTGTGGAGGGGAGGAGTAGAGAAGGAAAAAAAAACAGTAATTTTTACACCTATTTTAAATTTTGGTTTAAACATTTGTCCCAGAAAACATTTTGGCAAGAAACACACATTTCCCAGCTGCCTCTGAGAGAGCAAGTTGCAATCTATTTTATAATATCCTTCACAACTAAATATTTCCTTGGGAAATTGCCTGGAAAGTTCATAACAACTAAGGATAAAATTTCTTTTTGGTGAAATATCCACCTCTAAAAGCCAAGTCGAGACATTGTAAGGATCAAATACAACTGCCAGATGCCAGGCTCTGTCCTCGAGTTTACCATCTAAGGGAAACATTTGTAGAATAGATTATTATGCACCAAGGGAGTGTTTGGACAAAGCTAAGGATGCAGAGCCTGCCCCATCCAAATCATCTCCTCAGGTGCCAAGACTATGTGAGCAAAACTGGGTTCTTAACTGTTAGAAAACATCTTAGAACTTGAGAGCCCATAGCTGAGCGAGATAGCCTCCAGGAAGCATAGAGAGTCTTCTTATAACACCCCAAAAGGAGATTCCAGGGACAGAGGATAGAAAAAGCAATTAAACTAGCACAGAATAACAACGTCTAAGTAACAAACAGACAGATAAAGAAACATAGAATACTTCCTGGTAGTGGAATTCCAAGCAAATATTGAAGACAAAGCAGGCTAGAAGATACATCAGAAAAACTTGGCAACTGAAAGAATGAAGAGCAGAGGGCCTGGTTCCCACTGAATGCTCTGTTACCATTAATACAGTCAAGAGGACCAGAGAAATGAGTAGAGAAAGGAATGGCACACACTGTGCTAGGCACTTACATAGACTTAGTATATATGTTTACATTGATCAAATGCAGTCACTCTGCTAAGGGCACTACACTTTTGCTATATAATAAAGCCACCGCCATAAGCAATAATCACAGACACATTTGCAAACTGCTAAGTTGGCCCTGTTTTCACCTTTCAGAAATTGAAAGCTCTAGGTGGGCTTGGTGTTTCCATAATTGTTTATGCCTAATATTTCATGCCCAAGGCATTGTCTCCCCAGCTTGTCAATTCAAATACCCAGCTTGAAGTAGTCAACTGATAATGTACTTATAAAACTCAGCATCTCCAGGGAATCAGTCTGAGGTCTGGTTTTAGGTTGGTTGTCTCCAAAACAAAGAAAGAGGCTCTTCAGGATGAGTGGGCTACCAGAGAGCTCAGGAGAAAGTACTGGAAGCTCCAGCTTATTTCAAAAGCACAGGTAGCTGAACCCACTCACCTATGCTCCCCAGCACAGCCAGTAGGAGCAAAGAAATGGGGCAGAGAGCGAGAGAGAGATGGCACACACTATGCTAGGCAATTACATAGACTTAGTATATGTTTACATTGATCAAATGCAGTCACTGTGCTAAGGGCACTACACTTTTGCTATATAATAAAGTCACAGTCATAACTACTGGCAGAGTTAAGATTTAAATCTCCATCTGCTTCTTTATCCTGCATCACAAAATCTCCTTCTCACAGAAAAGATGACAAGCTTGTGTTTCTCCTTCTCATTCTTTGGCATTACATGGGTGGTGATGGGACAGGTGCAAACCCTAGGAGGTTGATGAGACCTAGGTAAGAGAAAAGTTGGACAGAGACATTTCCCTTAAGGATCTGTTGGGGTAAATTTGAAGGCATATGTGTTGCCACCGAACAGGATCTTAGAAGTTACACCCTTTGCCATTAAGTTGAGAAAAAATGAGGTCACAGACTCCGAGGCCATGACGCACATCAGGTAAAGGAGCTAGACCTTCATTAGAACATTGGGGTTCCTTCCCTGTATTTTATGTAGCTCCTCCTCTCAGATGTCTTAGAAGTACCCACTCAGTACAAAATAACAAAGGAACAACACTCCCTCGTTGATTTAAAACCTTAAGTAAAACGTAGGAGGATCAGGCCCTCCGATCTCCTCAGACCCTTATCTCTGGGTCATGAACTCTGTCTTGGTCTCAAATTCTGATGAGTTTGGACAGATTCCAAGGGTCACAGAACATGTGTGTGAAATGCATATGTTCACGTACACTTGGCAATAACTCAGCTGAATGACTGCCCGAGACACACAAAGGCACACGTTGGTCCAGTCTGGTACAGCCACTGCAGCGATTTATGAGACCAGAGAGAAGTCTTCTGGGGTGAGTTGGAGGTAGGGAGGGGCTTCTTGGTGGTTTTCAGCATCCTGGTCCTATAGAAACTGCCTCCAACAGTTGACTGTCTTCCATCTCAGCTCAGAAACAACGGACTTCCCATGCTTTCACTTAATCACAGCAACAGGTTAAGCAGAGTTTTACCCCAAGGAGAGAAAAATGAGTGTATGAGTTTGTGAGCATGCCAGACAGGTCGAGAAAAAGCTGAGGGCACTTTCAGATATCAGAGATCCAGCCACATTGTCAGTTTTCTGTGGGTCGTAGCCAAGTTCCTTCTCTCTGAACCTTTGTGAATCTATCTGTGAAGTGAATTGTCGAAAACAATCTAGAAGGGTCCTTCTAGTTTAAAAGTCAATCAAATTGAAGGTGCATACCTAGGATGCTGTAGCCTAGACATAAAGAGAGCCTAGTAACCCATTGCTTCATAGGAGATGTGTCAAAGAATAATAAAAATCCTTCTCTGCCTGGTTTAGATGCTTTTATGACTTAACCCATTTAATCCTCAGTGTTATCCTTGTCTTGTTTTACAGAGAGGAAACTAGGATTTGTACAGAATAATTTTTCTCAGTCACAAGTTTAATTGATAAGTCTACAAAGTATCATACCATGGGGTCAAGGAAGATCCTAATAGAGGAGGTGATACAATGAATAAATGATTTCCCCAACATTATACATTGACATATTAGCCTCCAGTGTAATGATGCATTAAGAACAAAAATAACAACACAATTCCCTGACCCTGTGGGATTACATATCAACAGACAACATTGCTTATCCTGCAGCAGCATCTCCTTAAAAGTCTCTCATTGCCGGGCATGGTGGCGCACGCCTTTAATCCCAGCACTCAGGAGGCAGAGGCAGGTGAATTTCTGAGTTCGAGGCTAGTGTGGTCTACAAAGTGAGCTCCAGGACAGCCAGGGTTATACAGAGAAACCATGTCTCAAAAAAAAAAAAAAGTCTCTTATTATGGAATCATAAGACTGTATTACTCTTGTCTCCAAAAGCAAAGGTCTTAGGTTTCATCCACAGAACTGAGATAGAGGAAAGAGAAACCAGATAAATATATTACCTTTCTTACTGAGAACAGCAGGACTCAAACACAGGCAAGAAGCAGAAGGTAGGGGGCACAAGAACAGAGTGACGACCAGCATTCATAAAGTCCTCAGAACTACAACAATGAATGCATAAACTACAGCAATGCATGAACCACAGCAATGACCAGGACCCTAAGGATAGAGCAGTGGCATTCATACCTTGGTAGTAACCAACAGCTTTTCAATTTGACTTAAGACCTCCTCAAGAGGAAAATCAGGTCTGGTAATGGAAACCTTGCCAACTACCAGGACTATTGAAGTCATGGATCTTAGAAGAGAACCTACAACAGCCACTTCACTAAACCAGCACAATAGATAAACTACATCCTAAGTATTTGTCCTTATACCCACAAATATGTTTAGTTCTCATTCCACATTAAGATCTTTGCAATAAATGGAGATCATTACAGAAAGTCATAGCCAATTAAAATAAAATGCAGAGTTGTAGATCGGAGTTCCTATGGATGCTCTGAAAAACAACCCCTGATCCTAAGGCTCAGGGAACCCTGCAGAAGAGGAGCAGACTGATTGTAACAGTCAGAGCTTCAGAAATGTGAAGTACTAAACATGAGAAAAACAAGGATGACAAGTATAGAAATGCTAATGTGGACTGGAGAAGGCCTAAGAGGTCTCAACCTATCTGTACACAAAGGACGACAACTAAGATGTCATGAAAGTGAGGAAAATAGTCTTCCCTGGGGAAGAGCACACCAACTGGTTGGCCAAATTCAACAAAATGGTGAGCCCTGAAAGCATACACAGGAGTAACATTATACAAACTAATCAGGTTATAGTTAGGCATTTTTACATGTACATACACATATGAATATAACAACAATTTACAGGACATGAGGCCATGCATTCGAAAAAGAACAAGGAGGAGAACATAAAAGGGTTAGGAATGATGAAAGAGAAGGGGGAAGGGTGCAATTATAATTTTAGGGACTAAAAGAAATAATTTTTTAATTCCTCATTATGAAATTGGGTAAACAAGTAGGAGAGCTATATTGGGTTGACTCAAAGCTCTAGTAATCCAGAGGTGGCAAAACCAGAATATGGCAGGACTTAAGTTAAAACGTAAGCAGTTCTTTTCTCAGTTTTAAGATATTTTTTCTTATCAGGATCCCTCCACAAACCTCACAGAGATATAACTGAGGATACATCCAAAATTTGGGCACATTATAGCCACATTTCTTGGCCGCAAACTGAGGGAGAAATATCCCTTGGAGAAAGCAGATACACTTTATCATATGTCATATATTATAATACCTTTATTTGGATATAACCAACATGAAATAAAGTTCACCTATTTAATATGTAGAATTCAACAGGTTTGAGTGTATATAGACACCGCAGAATGTTTGGAACATCTTAATAATAACCCTAAAGATGAAACTCCATAACCACTGACAATCAGATGCCTCCCCCTAACTTATTTTGTATGTTTTTCTATTATGAAATATTTTATATAAATGTGGTCCATCGGGATTGACTTTTCCAACTAAAGATAAAACTTTCAAGATTTAGCCATGCTGAAATTGGATTAACACCTCACATGTTTCTTCTTCTAAAATGCAGGCAGATATTCATTTGACTTACTCACTCATAAATTCCCAAATATTCAGTCTGGTCCTACTTTTTAATCATTACAACATAGAATATAATTCTATAAGGCAGTGTTTTGTGTTTGGATGTGTCTTAGTCATTCTTAGATACATGAGCAGAAGACTGGCTCTTAAGGGAATTCAACATTAAACAATAAGAGTACTGCCAACGTTTCCCAATAGCCATTCTTCATCTCAGTTGACACTGTATTGTTCTTCTCACTACATATTATTCCTGTTTAAATGATGATCATCTGAGTGTGGTCAGTGCAAACATTCTAGTATGTATGATGGGATTTCCCCTTGTCATTATGTCTACAAATTGGAGAAGCTACAACTTACAGGAAATCTACAACTATTCTAAGGAGCAAATCCTCTCTCATTTTCAAGTTGAGTTGACTTTATTGAATTATACAAGTCCCTTAAAAATTCTAGATCCTGATTTCTAATTATATGCATATTGTACAACAATTTTGGATTTGGTAAGTTGTGTATTCATTTTCTTGATAGTGCCATTTGCCATAGAAATGTCTTTTTAAGGAGAAAGTGGGGAAAAGCCTTGAAGATATGGGCACAGGGGAAAAATTCCTGAATAGAACAGTAATGGCTTGTGCTGTAAGATCGAGAATTGACAAGTGGGACCTCATGAAACTACAAAGCTTCTGCAAGGCTAAAGACACTATCAATAAGACAAAAAAAACACCAACAGATTGGGAAAGGATCTTCACCTATCCTAAATCAGATAAGGGACTAATATCCAATATATATAAAGAACTCAAGAAGGTGGACTCCAGAAAGTCAAATAACCCCATTAAAAAATGGGGCTCAGAACTGAACAAAGAATTCTCACCTGAGGAATACCGAATGGCAGAGAAACACCTGAAAAAATGTTCAACATCCTTAATCATCAGGGAAATGCAAATCAAAACAACCCTGAGATTCCACCTCACACCAGTCAGAATGGCTAAGATCAAAAATTCAGGTGACAGCAGATGCTGGCGAGGATGTGGAGAAAGAGGAACACTCCTCCATTGTTGGTGGGATTGCAAGCTTGTACAACCACTCTGGAAATCAGTCTGGCGGTTCCTCAGAAAATTGGACATAGTACTACCGGAGGATCCAGCAATACCTCTCCTGGGCATATATCCAGAAGATGTCCCAACCGGTAAAAAGGACACATGCTCCACTATGTTCATAGCAGCCTTATTTATAATAGCCAGAAGCTGGAAAGAACCCAGATGTCCCTCAACAGAGGAATGGATACAGAAATTATGGTACATTTACACAATGGAGTACTACTCAGCTATTAAAAAGAATGAATTTATGAAATTCCTAGCCAAATGGATGGACCTGGAGGGCATCATCTTGAGTGAAGTAACACAATCACAAAAGAACTCATACAATATGTATTCATTGATAAGTGGATATTAGCCCAAAACTTAGGATACCCAAGATATAAGATACAATTTGATAAACGCATGAAACTCAAGAAGAATGAAGACCAAAGTGTGGACACTGTGCACCTTCTTAGAATTGGGAACAAAACACCCAGGGAAGGAGTTACAGAGACAAAGTTCGTAGCTGTGATGAAAGGATGGACCATTTAGAGACTGCTGTATCCAGGGATCCATCCTATAATCAGCTTCTAAACGCTGACACCATTCAATACACTAGCAAGATTTTGCTGAAAGGACCCAAATATAGCTGTCTCTTGTGAGACGATGCCGGGGCCTAGCAAACACAGGAGTGGATGTTCACAGTCAGCTATTGGATGTATCACAGGGCTCCCAATGGAGAAGCTAGAGAAAGTACCCAAGGAGCTAAAGGGATCTGCAACCCTATTGTTGGAACAACATGATGTACTAACCAGAACCCTGGAGCTCTTGTCTCTAGCTGCATATGTATCGAAAGATGGCCTAGTCGGCCATCATTGGAAAGAGAGGCCCATTGGACTTGCAAACTTTATATGCCCCAATATAGGGGAATGCCAGGGCCAAAAGAATGGGAATGGGTGGGTAGGGAAGTGGGGGGCGCTATGGGGGACTTTAGGGATAGCATTGGAAATGTAATTGAGGAAAATATGCAATAAAAATATTAAAAATCAAAAAAAAAAAAAGAAAAAAAAAAAAAGAAATGTCTTTTTAATTTTATCTGAGCTCAATGTTGTTTACTTTTCTTTATTTTTACATGTTTTTAAGCTAATAAACCCTTGCCAAGTTAAAGGCATACTCCTAACTTTTCCCTCCAAATTTCAGTTTTACTTCCTACAATAGGTTCACGATCCATCTGATTTGTTTTAATATTTAGGAAATGGGTCCTATCCATTCATTTACATTTGTTACCCATTGCCCTAGGACTTCTAGCACTTCTCCTATGGAACTATTTTGATATCCTCATTAGAAATTAACTCAACACTGGGGAAAGTGGTCGTACAATATAGCACTTCCATGCAAGCTTGAGTTTGGATAACACTGCACATGTAAAACTTCAGCAAGATTCAGGGAAGACAAATGAGCAAGTACTTCAAGAACTCACGAGAAAGCCAGGCTAACTGAACTAGTGAGTTCACCGAGAGATTCTGCCTCAAAAAAAAAAAAAAATGAGATGGAGAGCAATTAAGGAAGACACCCACCACTGATCTCAGCCTTCACGTGTATCCCATACACATGAACACACACATCAACAGATACACCTACACATCACTCACAAACACACATAAACAAAACACAAAATCAATTGACATGAATGTAAGGATTTTGTTTCTAGTTTGATCTCCAATTCTACCAATATTATTGCAAATGTCCTTCTAATTTTGCTTTTCTTTATAGTTCAAGAAAATTCCATTATAGAAGCATAATCTTCTTCATCTGCCCACCTGTTGATAGACCTCTAGATTGTCTCCATCCCTTAGGCTCTGTGAACACTGCAGGGGTAAACACAGATGTGGAGTGCTGACTTAGACTCCTTAAAGCACATGCTCAGAGTTAGTATAGTTGAGTCATATGGCTGTTGCACTATTTTAAAAGAAACCCTGCATACTGATCCCCCCAGTTAACATTCCGTGCAGCTGCACCAGCTGGTGTCCATCCAGCAGCAAATAAGGGGTCTCATTTCCCTACATCTCAATAGTGCCGGCTGTCATTTGCTTTCTTGATGACTGCCTTTCTGACTGGTGTAAGACAGAATCACAAATATTTCATTTACATCCCCCTGATAGCTAAGGATGTTGAACATCTTTCCAGATATTTAACGGCCATTTGACTTTCTTCCTTGGTGAGCTGCTTATCAACTTATTAGCCCATTTACTGAATAGATGCTTTCTTTGAGATTGTTTTTAGATCTTTATAGATTATATACATAAGAGTCCCTTGTCAGATGCATATGTGGCAAAGATTTTCTTCAGTTCTGTAGGCTGACTCTTCACTTTGCCCATGGTATGCAGAAGCTCTTTAATCTCATGACATAACATTTAATCTCATACAATCACATGACTGGGATTCTCTGTGCCATTGCAGTCCTTCTGAGAAGGTCCTTTGTCCAGATGCCTTCTACACTTCCAGGATTATAGTTATTGTTGCTTTGTTCCTTACTAATGACTTCATCCACTTTTACCATACTAGTATTCTGTTGTCATCTTGCATTTAAGGTAATAGAACAGTTTATTTCTACTTGAGTTCCCATACCAAGAGGAGCCTTAGAGTGTACCAAAGAGATTGGTTGGCTATGAATTTGTATTTTAATGAGTGGCCTTTGGTTTTAGGCACTGTGTACAGAATAATAATTTGCCTTTAGTCAATGGCACTTATGCTCCAAAACACTACTCAAAGAAATGATTATTATTTTGGTTGTATTAAAATGCCCCCTTGTACATCATTAAGAGGAAGAAGCAAACATGGATATAATGTACAGTCATGTAACTTGGGACTAATTGTTAAATATTAGGATTTTGTTTTGTGGTTTGCTATGAGTCAGTGAGACACGTTGCCCTTTTTCTTGCACATTCTTGTTTTGGCTTAGACCCCAACATGTTCCACCTTACAAACTTTAACATTGCAACAGCAGATCAACTTCCTCTCCCTCCAAACTCTTTTGACATTTTTCTCTCTGTCTCACTTCCCTTCTTACTAACGAACCTTGTAAAAAGAATGGCAGAGAAAGAACTGTGAGTCCTTGATACTAAATTTGTAACTCTCTAATCCCAGAGAAGTCTGTATTTCTAAACCCATTTATAAAGACTGTACTGAAGAGATCACTGGCTTCTCAAACCAAGCCATTGCCTCCTTTTCTAGGCACATGATTGGACCATGAATTCCAACAGGGTTTGCCACAGAGCTTGGCTTCACATATAACAGTCCTCTGGTTAGTATAGTATGAATGACCACTGTATGTCTGTTCAAGGCTGTGTCCACAAATTTTTCATAAACTACAGTAGCTTGGGACAGTGCATTCTAGAGCAAACATTTTTCTTTTCCTCTAAAACATTGTGGCAATAACTCAGAGGACAGTCTGAAGCCTGGGGAGGATGAGGAGCAGAGCTATGAAATGTTGGCTTCTGGACATGACATGGCAGTTGAACAAGTCAACTTCATAGCAGTTGTGGTTATCTGCACAAGACTCGCATAACATTAAGCCAGTCAAAATTCAAGCATGAGTAGGGGGAGAGCCCCCTGAAGCTCACCCTAGCAGAGGTGCCAATGGCAGTTGATAGATTTTGAGGGGAGGAGAGTCACGTTCCTTTGAGGATGTGGCTTCTGTAGATTGTCCATGTCCTCGTAGATAGCCTGACACCCATTCATATATAGGCATCAGCAGTTAGACTCAGAAGGACATGACGTTGGGAGGAAGTTAGGGTATGGAAAATAGGGACAGCTAGAGGGTAGTAGTGGTAGATGAATATGATCAAAATACTCTCTAGAAGAAAGTTCTCATCTACATATGAGAGAAAATATACAATATATGGGTTTTTTTTTTAGTCTGGTTTTTATAAGATGATTTTTTTCTAGATCCATCAATTTACCTGAAAAGTTAATAATTTCTCTTTTTAGTAGATGAATTTGTATATGTCCTACAATCCAAATAATCACAGAGTTAAGTATCTACTAAGTGATGGGGGGTGTCCCAAAGAAAGGAAAATAAAATATAGAGTTATAAAGAGATAAAGAAGAAGCTATAATAGAAGGATTAAAAAGAGATGTGTGGGAGAGAAAGGTAAGTAAAGGGGATATGGAGAGGGACAACTAGCATTAAAAGCCATATATGTAAGAACATGTGAGAACCTACTACTGTACAAGTATACAAAAATATATACATATGTGGAACAAACCTAAACAGAGTCACCAAATAATAGAGAAGACAATACCCCAATTAGACATCTTACACCACCAAGTAAAACCTATAGGATCAGGAATGAGTTACATCTTGTTCAGTCATTGGCCAAAGTGACCTCACAGGACCCTCCAAACATCATCAGTTATTGCCAAGGCTGTCGGTTGCTCTTCACACCTGATGGTAAGGCCCTATTGCTGACGATAACACTTACTACTGTTCTCAAACACAGAGAAGTTGAGCTGGTACCCAACTGGAACCTTCACCCCGACTGGCTAGTGTTCATGGTACAGGAAGGTATTCTGCACATTACCAGAGGAGGAATGTAATCAACAATATCACATAGCTACAAATTTTGTGACTTACAGCAGTGACCTGCCTGCAAGACATACTGATGTAATTGTAACACAAATGTTATGAGGGTGACCATTGGTTGGATTTCAGGTCCATTCATGAGCTGGAACCCATAACTGACCCCACTAAAGTGGCCAAGAATCTGATATTGGATATCATACTAGAGGAAAACTAATACTGTTATTCTGCTAAAGAAACATAGCAATAAAATCACTCCTAGTGACATGCTGCTATACCCAGAGATCATTCTTTCACTCAACCCACATTAGGGAAGCTTCTGCTTCCAGTAGATGGGAACTAACACAGTTGGCAGAGAGCAGAGAGTGAGAGACCTTTGGAGCACTCAGTCCTAAATGGAATGACTTTATTAAACCCCTCCCTTCATTGAAAGTTCCTTATTGTCATGATAACACTGTTCAACCCAATTCAGTTCAGCTCATTTCTTCAACTTAATAAAGCCTCTCTGTGTAGAAGACACTATGATGCATCCTCTGGGGGTGTAGGGGGAGGAAACAGAACTATTTCAGAATCACAGGAGTTTATAAACATTGTATATAGAGAAGAATTAACTAGATCATGTTTAACTTTGAAAACCACAATTCAGAGATTTTGCCCACTGGATTCCTTGAGGGTTGAAATCCTAAACGTTCCCCAGCTTATGGACCATGGAATCATGCTAACACAGTCTAGAAACATCAATTATGCTCATTGTCAATTTTAACTTGGTCCTAAGAAGGTATATAGGAGAAGAAACTGAATCTCATAAGCCTATGGAATGAGTAACTCACCTAAGGGCGTTCTTAAATAAATCCAAGAGCCTGTATTTAAATCTCATTATGTCTGACTCCAAAGTAAACACTCTTTCCACGTATGTCTCTAGACATAACTAATTGTCCACCAAAAAAAAAAAATTAGATTATTACGACTTACACCTCCAGTCGGACATCAAGTTAAAGAGCTCTGCATGCTTTGGAAAATAAAGTCTGATTTCACTCTTGTGTGTGTGAGGCTAGAAGATGGGCTTTTAAAAAGTCTGAGTTCTCATCTCCTTTGAAAGCTGAGCACTTAGTTTTATTCAGTGTGCCCTGAACAATGGATTCCCAGACACAACTGACAAGTTTTGTTTCTGGTTATTCACTCGATACCCACCATTTGAAAACTGAAAACTGATATGTTGACTTCAGCTCATTAACAATGGCATCTACAATAAATATATGGTATGCCTGACAGATATCCTTTTTCAGTAACTGCTATAAAAATAAGCCTAACCGTCTGCAAAATTCTCATGGAAAAAATTAATCATAGCGGATTAAAAAGAATCACTTTGTGATTTCCACAGGCATGCCTTCCAAAGGACGAACACTGCTCTCCAGCTTTCTCAGTGGTGTAGAGAAAGGGGAACTAAACCTTAACACAGGTAAAGCAAACTGGGGAAGAAAGCTATCACAGTGACAAGAGGAAAAGGAGAGCGCCACCTGCTCCCAGAGTGAGGCACTGAGTTTCTTGTCCTTGTGGAGACATTCCAGGAACTTGAGAGGCCCCAGCTCTTCTTTGAACCAATGTGTTAGACTGCTGAGAGCAGGCAGTTACCCACCAAGGAGGATGAGACTCTCCAAAGTCCACACAGGGAGAGACAGCAAAGGATCAAAGGTTCTTCACATACAGAGGTGGTTTCGTGAAAATAGGACAATTGGGGACAGAAAGGGACACCTCAACCATGCTCACACTCTCCAGGACTGTTTTCCAATTTCTATTCCTTTAATAGCACTTAAAGAATTCTAAAAGACACTTAAAAGCATCTAACTTATAAAATTTTCTGTGTGCTTTTCCCAAGGGAGGAAAAGTATTAAACTTAGATTCCAAAGTGGCTGCTTATTACGGGTAAATCATTTATATTTTTTGAGGTCTCAATTACATCCTACAATGAATTAGAAGATTGGGCCAGGTTGCTTTTCAAACATATTTTGAGAAACTTTTTCTTTCACTTTGGCCAAATGACTCTGAGAAGGCCAGAAAATAGTTCTCTATGAATGACTAGTTCATGAGATTTTTTTGTCAGCCAGGTTCAAAGTCAGTGCCCTCCCAGCTGGCTGATAAAATGTGCCTGAGCTCCATTTTGATCAAGACATCTGTGATCCAGAAAAATACCTTGAAAGGCGGTGCCCATTATGGTCTTCCTTTTGCCTTGTGTAACAGCCAAGTTTGGCAGAGTAACCATAGATGTTGAGGCTAGAGAGATGGCTCAGTGGTTAAGAACACATACAGTTCTTGCAGAGGCATGAAGTCCAATTCCCAGCACCCATGTTGGGTGTCTCATCACTGTCTTTGATCCAGGTCCAGGATACATCCAATGTCTCTGGCCTCTGTAGGCATCTGCACTTGTATTCCCATACTCACACACACACACACACACACACACACACACACACACACACACACACAATTAAAAAGAAAAAATCTTAAATGTTGTAATCATAGCCAGAGCAATATCAAAATTAAGCACATCCTAAATAAGATACACCATGCAGGGCTGGGGTTCTAAACAGAACAAACACAGCAGAAAACCTGGTAAAACTCAGGTGAAGTATTGGGTCTAGTTAGTTAGTTTCTTGGTTTTGACTAATATTAATTATAATGTTACAAAGCAGATATGGAAACATGCTACTGTTTTTCAACTTTTGACTTCAGGATGAAAAACTGTAATTCAAATGACTGTTTCAGCTGGGCAGTGGTGGCACACACCTTTAATCTCAGCACTTGTGAGGCAGAGGCAGGAGAATTTTTGAGTTTGAGGCTAGCCTGATCTATAGAGTGAGTTTCAAGACAGCCAGGCCTACACAGAGAAACTCTACAGAGAAACCCTGTCTCGAAAAAAAATGAAATAAAATAAAATAAAATAAAATAAAATAAAATAAAATAAATGACTGTTTCATTAAGCAAATATGCTGCGTTTCAGTTGATTGGCCTATGAGGCATACCTTTTAGAGTTTGTTTGTCCTTTTCCAATCTCCTCTTTCCAGCAGCTTTTCTTCCTTATATCTAGCCTTATCTGCTTGAGCTATCTCCTGATGTATTCTCTGGTGTGTCACCCATCCCTATGCACCCCAGGATAGTGTCATGCATAGAATAGAAAGTATTTCATGCCATTTCCCAACTCAATAAAGAAGGGGAGAGTATAGGGTAAAATGGTGTCCCATGACATTTCCCAACTAAATAAAGAAGGGGAGAGTATAGGGCAAGACTGTATGACATGCACACAATGATGTGCAGTTTGTATGTGATGTGAGAGTGAATGAAATTGCTATTTATAAAATAGCCCAATAAACTTGACTTCCCCAAGACTGTGCTACCCCAGTGCGTAGGTCCATGCTTTGTACTAAAAATAAGCAAAGAAATTGATCTGATATGAGAAAGATGAAATCTTAGGGTCACTTTCGAAAATGGTAAAGGGTAAAAGGTGTTACCCTTTACCATTCTGACCTTCATACACATGAAAATACAGGATAACTTAACCTTGTGAACTCTTCAGAAATCAAAGCTTCGCTTGGCCCGAGAACGGGCAGCATCCTTTTAGCTGTTCCACATCCCCTCGCTTGTTTCTGTTTCCTGGTGGATGCCTCTTTACTGGATGGCAACACCACAGGCATCATGGACTTCACTTCTTCCAAGTTTCAGAGAAGCACAAAAATGAACAAGTTCATTTTATCTTATAGATTTAGTGGAAATTCCTGGCTCCTTTCAGGGCCCTCTTAGTATTGTTCAAATAAGGACAGGTAACAAGGGCTATTTTATGGCCATGCTTAGAAGCTCCTATGGTTTGTACCTAAGACATGGGTGATGAAGTGGGTGGGGTATCACAGGGACTCACATAATAATTTCTGTTATTATTATTGTTAGTGGTAGTAGTAGTAGTACCCCCTGAATAAGAAGTGCATGCTTACATGTCTGTGACCATAATCACTAAAAATGCTTTTGCACAGCTCAGCAACCATAGAGAGTGTCTTAGGATTTACTTATTTTCTATCTCTTCTCAACAAAATATTAATTGTGCCTAATTGGCTTGATTTATGACCTAACAATGGCATAAAATGTTTTGTGAAAATCCAAGAGAAACAGTTCTAAAGTTTGACCCCCAAAAATTGAATTTTCAATTTAGTTCTGGAAATCCTTCACTAAAACTTTAAGCTGGAATCCTCTTAGCCACTTCGCAAATCAGCTTTATTGCCTATAAAGCCAGAAAAAAAAATAAGCCTAACCTTGTAAGGTGGCTTTGAGAATTGCCCCAATAATGGATACGTAAGTCCCAGGTACAAAACAGAATTCTAACACTTTTTTTCCTTTGTCAATCTAAATGTGTCATCTTATGTTAGGTGTGTTGCCTTCAAGAGAAATAATCTTAGGAACTCCTCTGAGCTCCGTGTTTATAACTTAACGTGGTCCCCTGTGTTCCACAGCGGCGTGATGCTTGGCAATGCAAACAGAACTCAAGCAAGTACCACAGGCTTCAGTCGCTCACTGGGGACGCTGTACTCCACAGAGTGGCCAGAGAGCAGCCTGCCGGCTCTGGGAGTGGAGTCCAGCTGCATTTCTAAGCCGAGTGAGCAAAGGGTGCAGGAATAATTTCCCTCCCCCACCTGGCCGCCCTGTCTGCATCATCTCTATTTATTCATCCCTAGACAGGCTGGACAACAAGACGACTTGATGCGAGGTGTTAGCTCCATTCAGTCGCACCTGTGCAAAAGCATTAGTTAATGTCTCATTGAAGGGTTCCACATGTTTCTTACCTCAAGCCGGCTTAGAGATGGCATTCTCACACGCTCCCCTAATCCCGGTCCCCCATAAATCCTTTACAAGTCCTTTCCTCCATTGTCCTTCCTATCCATCAAGAGAGAAAGAGCATCAAGTTAAGCGCATAGAAGGGAGGGGTGTCGAGGAGGAGCTGGGGATGTAATATGTTCTAAATACATTGTGAAGTGTCAAGAAAGCAAAGTGAAAAACATAAGAAAAGAACTCAGTGAGGTCCTCTGGTGCACACAGTCCACCTTTTCCTGCAGCACCTTCACCAAAAAGCTGAGTTTTTGGCTTTTCCCCACCCTCTGCATATGGGGACTGAGGAGGGTCTTATAGAGTAGGAGAAGGAATGGATGGGGACTTGAGGGGGCAGACAATTCTGCACACAATGAGAACTTGAAAATAGAGTAGGGTAACTGTATGCAGGAAGGAATAGATAGGAGGGGCCATCCAATGTGGCAAACATAGGCTCTAAGAGGTTTTACTCATATCTTATGTCTAAAACATAAATGAGCCAGCATTTAACCAGTATTAGTGGCCAAATTCAACGTCTTCAGACAATTTTATGACTGTGAAGACTTGTCCCTTTTCCCCTTAGGCAAGCTAGATTTTCAGTTGCTTCCTTGGGGTGTTAGAGCACTGCTCAGTTTATTTTATGTCCTCCAGTATTTTACTTTGAGCATTTTTATTATTATTGTTCCTTCACAGACATTCTAACATGATTGAAATTCACTAGTCCAAGTAATTTACACACTGTATTTAGCAGAGTGGTGTTGCTATGGCCACATTTAGGCTCACAGATTTTTTTATTATTATTATTTTTATTTTTATTTTTATTTTTTGGCTTTGTGTAGGAATCCCTGGTCTGAGACTAACCTTGTATAGTCCCACGTGTTTTTGTTTTGTTTTGTTTTGTTTTTTATTGGTTATTTTCTTTATTTACATTTCAAATGTTATTCTCCTTCCCAGTTATCCCTCCACAAGCTCCCTATACCCTCCTTTCTCCCACTGCCTCTATGAGGGTGCTCCTGCACCCGCCCACCCACTCCTGCCTCAGTGGCCTAGTGTTCCCCTATCCTAGATCATCAAGCCTCTACTGGACCAAGGGGCTCCCCTCCCAGTGATGCCAAATAAGGCTAGAGCCATGGCTACCCCCTGTGTACTCTTTGGTTGGTGGCTTAGTCCCTGGGACCTTTGGGGGTGGGGTCTGGTTGGTTGATATTATTGTTCTTCTTATGATATTGCAAACCCTTTCAGCTCCTAAAGTCCTTGCCCTAACTTCCCCATTGGGGTCCTTGTGCTCAGTCCAATGTTTGGCTGTGTACATCCACATCTGTATTGGTCAGGATCTGGCAGAGCCTCTCAGGAGACAGCTGTATCAGGCTCCTGTCAGCAAGCACTTCTTGACATCCACAATAGTGTCTGGGTTTGGTGTTTGCATGTGGGATGGATTCTCAGGTGGGGCACTCTCTGGATGGCCTTTCCTTCAGTCTCTGTTCCACTCTTTGTCCCTGCATTTCCTTTAGACAGGAGCAATATGGGGTAAATTTTTGGAGATGAGTGGGTGCCCTCATCCCTCAACCCTGGAGGGCCATGCCTATCCTCTGCTTATAGTCTCAATATGTTTTCCCTTCCCTTTGGGGGGTATTTCAGTTAATGTCATCCCAGTGGTGTCCTGGGAGGCTCTTGCTTTCCTGGCATCTGTGACTTTTGGTTGCTACCCCCAGCTCTCCATCCCCCATTGCTACACACTTCAGTTCAATTTTCTGACCCTCTGTACATCTCGCATACCTGATTCTTCCACTCTTCTCCCCCCACCCCCTTCTCTTCCTACCAAGTCTCTCCCAGTCTCTACTTCCCTTGATTATTTTGTTTCCCCTTCTAAGTAGAACTGAAGCATCCAGTCTTTGGTCTTCTTCCTCTTGAGCTTAATGTGGTCTGTGAGTTGTATCATGGGTATTCTATGTTCATTGCCTAATATTCACTCATCAGTGAGTACGTACCATGTTTGTGCTTTTGTGACTGAGTTACCTCACTCAGAATATTTTCTAGATCCATCCATTTGCCTGCGAATTTCATGAAGTCATTGTTTTTAATAGTTGAATAGTATTCCACTGTGTAAATGTACTATTCCCTATTTCTCTGTTGAGGGACATCTGGGTTGTTTCCAGCTTCTGGCTGTTATAAATATGGCTGCTGTGAACACAGTGGAGCATGGGCAAACGCTTTCAGATTCTAAATAGCAGGATTGGTATAGATGGGTCCTCAGGTAGTCCTATGTCCAATTTTCTCTGGAACCGCCAGATTGACTTCCAGAGTGGTTGTACCAGCTTGCAATCCCACCAACAATGGAGGAGTGTTCCTCTTTCTGCACATCCTCGCCAGCATCTGCTGTCACCTGAGTTTTTGATCTTAGCCATTCTGACTGGTGTGAGATGGAATCTCAGGGTTATTTTGATTTTTATTTCTCTGATGACTAAGGATGTTGAACATTTCTTTAGGTGTTTCTGAACCATTCGATTTTCTCAGTTGAGAATAAGAGATATTAAGGAATAGTGATTGTTTCTCATTGTTATTTTTGTTGTTAGAGGTAGAATTATGTTTGGGTTGCTATCTTCTTTTGGGTTTGTTGAAAGAAGATTAATTTCTTGCTTTTTCTAGGGTGTAGTTTCCCTACTTGTATTGGAGTTTTCCACCTATTATCCTTTATAGGGTTGGATTTGTGGAAAGGTATTGTGTAAATTTCGTTTTGCCATGGAATTTTGTGGTTTACCCATCTATGGTAATTGAGAGTTTTGCTGAGTATAGTAGCCTGGGCTGGCATTTGCATTCTCTTAGGGTCTGTATGACGTCTGCCCAGGATCTTCTGGCTTTCATAGTCTCTGGTGAGAAGTCTGGTGTAATTCTGATAGGTCTGCCTTTATAAGTTTCTTGACTTTTTTCCCTTACTGCTTTTAATATTCTTTCTTTGTTTTGTGCATTTGGTGTATTGACTATTATGTGACAGGAAGGAATTTCTTTTCTGGTCTAATCTATTTGGAGTTTTATAGGCTTCTTGTATGTTTATGGGCATCTCTTTCTTTAGGTTGGAGAAGTTTTCTTCTATAATTTTGTTGAAGATATTTACTGGCCCTTTAAGTTGGGAATCTTCACTCTCTTCTATACCTATTATCCTTAGGTTTGGTCTTCTCATTGTGTCCTGGATTTTCTGGATGTTTTGGGTTAGGAGTTTGCTACATTTTGCATTTTCTTTGACTGTTGTTTCAATGTTTTCTATGGTATCTTCTACACCTAAGATTTTCTCTTCTATCTTTTGCACTCTGTTGGTGATGCTTGCATCTATGACTCCTGATCTCTTTCCTAGGCTTTCTATCTCCAGGGTTGTCTCTTCTTGTGATTTCTTTATTGATTCTATCCCATTTTTAGATCCAGGATGGTTTTGTTCAATTCCTTCACCTGTTTGGTTATGTTTTCCTTTAATTCTTTAAGGGATTTTGTGTTTCTTCTTTAAGGGTTTCTACCTATTTACCTGTGTTCTCCTGTATTTCTCTAAGGGAGTTATTTATGTACTTCTTAAAGTCTTCTATCATCATCATGAGATGGGATTTTAAATCAGAGACTCACTTTTCCAGTGTGTTGGAGTATCCAGGGCTTGCTGTGGTGAGAGGATTGGATTCTGATGATGCCAAGTAGCCTTGGTTTCTGTTGCTTATGTTTTTTCCCTTCGCTCTCATCATCTGCTTATCTCTGGTCTTGCTGCAATCTGTTATCATCTGTTAGCTAGTCTGTGTCTCTCTCTGTGGCTTGTCCCTTATACAAGTCTCTGTGTTAGTACTCCTGGGAGACCAGTTCTCTCCAGGAAGAATTTGGGTATGGAGAGCTGTGGCACAGGGTCAGCTCCAGGGCACAGACAGAAACCAGAAGGATCCTGCCCCCAGCTGTTCCTTGGTTCCTGTGTCCTTATGGATCTGGGCAGGTCCCTCTTGAGCTATGAATTTGAACAGAAATGGTGGTCTCACCTGTGCTCTGAGATGTGTCAGCACTCTTGGGAAACCAGCTCTCTCCCAGTGGGATTTGGGCATGGAGAGCCTTGGCACAGGGTCAGCTCCGGGCACTGATGGAAACCAGAAGATGACTCATAGAAATTCTAATGAGAAGACCCATCCACATAGGAAATCCCCTCCTAAGGTGAGCACAACAGCTGAATATAGAAGAGAAATGAGCAAAAGAAACTGGATAGAATCAGAAGGACAGGGCCATATTGCCTCTGTTATCCTCCAAAATCCCATGCTCTGGAAGGAGAGTAAAGTAAGACCCATCTTTGCCATGGACCCCAGTGCCCAGTCTGTCCCAGTGAATCCCAGCACAGACACTAACTTCATGGCCTCAGCTTTAGTGACTGAATCCAGAGGAACAATCCAGCTTAGTGTCCAGGGACCAAGATTTCAGTACTACATGACTAGAAACCAGGCTCACTCCAGGTCTGACATCTCCCATTGTTTCAACTTAAATCTCCAACTGAATGTGAATCTTTGTCCACCTCTATGAACATAGAAGTCAGATTCATCTCAGTGAATCCTAGAACCAGAATTCTATTCCACTGCAACTCAGGACCAAGGTCATTCTCATGAAACTCAGACACTCAATGTGCAGGAGTATCAGGATGCTCTACAGACTCAGGCCAACAACAGCATCTCAGGTCTGTGTCAGTTCCTATGGAATGGAGCCTGCAGAGGCTTCTGACACAGCTAAGCTGTATGAATACTTGTACAAGTAGAACTGGTAAGCAGCTTCAGTGGTTCAGAATCCACAGATTTTAGGACTCAGAAACTGTGTCTACTCCAGAATTTTTGAGGAATACAATGTCATACTCTCCCATGTGGACCCATGGGTATCTACCTGCTGACATGAGCAACAAGTCAGCTCACTTGAGCTTTATTCAAAACCTGTCCCGCAGATTCCATCACAAATGGATGAGCAGAATGATTGGAATTCCTGGTTGAACCAGTCAGGAAAAACTGAAAGAAGTACCCACATCATAAAATGTGTAGATACTAATACAAGGTCAAAGGGCCACAGGTAATGAGAGAACCATTACATCACTAAAACAACAGTGTCACATACAGAACCAACACTGAAGAAATAGGGATCTATGAGTTACCCAAAAAGGGTTTCTAAGACATCAAACTCTAAAAGTTCAGCCAGCTACAAGAAAACACAGGCAACAAAACAAAATTAGGAAAACTGCATGAGCAAAGCAGAAAGCTCCACAAAGATACAGACACTAGAAAGAGATGCCATAGTCTGGAGCTGAAACATTGTGACTGGAAACTTTAAAATTCCAGCATTTTACAGGATGACTCAGTTAAGGGGAAAAGGAAGTAGAGTGCTTAAGCGGGGACCATTTGACATCTAGAAAAGGAAATAAGCATTCAATGTCCACAAAGGCCCTAACTATTCCAAGGATTAATCATAAGATCACTTCACTGAGACACACATGAATCGAATTCTCAATCAAAGACAACTTTGTCAGCAAGAATATGTACTCACCATATCTGTGAAAATTTCCATAAAGCCAGCTGCAGATTTCTAGAAAGAAAGTAAGAAAGAAAAAAGGAAGTGAGGGAAGGAGAGAGAGAGAGAGAGAGAGAGAGAGAGAGAGAGAGAGAGAAGAAGAAGAAGAGAGAGAGAGAGAGAGAGAAGAGAGAGAGAGAAGAGAGAGAAGAGAGAGAGAAAGAGAGAGAGAGAGAAAGAAAGAAAGAAAGAAAGAAAGAAAGAAAGAAAGAAAGAAAGAAAGAAAGAAAGGAAGGAGAAAGAAAGAAAGAAAGAAAGAAAGAAAGAAAGAAAGAAAGAAAGAAAGAAAGAAAGAAAGAAAGAAAGAAAGAAAGAAAGAAAGAAAGCAGGAAAAAGGGGTAATATGTATTTAAAGTATTTAAAGAAAAACACAAACATATGTATAACATATGTATAGACCTATACACACATAATCCATATGTCCATATACAAACACACAAAAGAACTTTTCCAAATTATAACAGAACTATTTTAACAACATAAAAATCCACTGAAGAAAAAAATTAACTGTCACGTATTAAAATACAGATAGGCTAAATAAGAGCATACTAATACTGTAATGGTGATGCCTAAGCCACATTGAATTCATATCAAAGAAAGTTAAAAGAAATGAGTGATTACTATTAAACACAATAAATTAAAAAGCATATTCAAACTACAAATTACATATATGATGGACTCAACACAAAACCTAAGAAAAAGATATTTAAAGGGGAGAATATTTCCATCCATGTTACCATCTTATGTCTAAAAATTACAAATACTACAACAAAATACTACTTTAGAATATGGAGCAAATATTCATAAAGATACAGAAGAAATCAAAACAAAACTTTATCAATATCTGAAACAAATTAAGAAAATAACCTCATATAGAATCATGCAAATAAATAAGATAAAGTAAAAGAATAAATGTAACCAAGGATTACAGAAACATATGTGTGTGTGTGTATGAAAACTATAAAATATAAATGAAAAAATTGAAAATAAACATAAATGGAAAGATATCCATGTCCATAACTTGGAAGAACATTGCTAAAATGTACTTCCTATCCAAAATGATCTATAAATTCAATGAGATTCCCATCAACATGCCAATGTTGCTTATAACTGAGAGAGAGGAAACAATTTTAATATTCCTAATAAGCATTTTAATTTTAATATTCAGAAGACCTCCAGAAAGCCAAGAAGGAAACTTTTAAAAAAATAAAACAACAACAAAACCAAACAGCAACCACAACCAAAACCAAAACTGTGCCTGAAATGCTTTTCATGACTTCAAAATATATTACAAACTCATGTGACCAGGAAAGCATTATACTGGAGTAAAATAACAGATTAATAGAATAAAACAGGGGCCACAGTAAGCTTGCAGATTTATAGTTAACTAATCCTGACTAAAGTTGGCAAGAACAAATGATTCATGGAAATGACATTCTCTTTAGAAAAAGAATGGTGTTATGATGTGAAGTGAGTTAAGTCAAATGCAAAAGAAATAAAAATAATACGTAATTTTACTCATATGTGGAATATCAAAGAAGTTGATCTCATAGAAGTTGCCACTGGTTAGTACTTTGGGAGGAAAGATGGGAAAATGGACAGGGAAAGGTGGGTTAATAGATTTCAAGTTATAATTAGAAGTTATTTCTGGTGTCTGATAGCACAGTTCTGTGATACATAGTGATGGGGCAGCACTTATTTCAAAATACTTAACCTATTCATAATGTTTCTAACAAAAAAGCAATGATAAGTGCTTGAGGAGATAAATATATTTACTCCTGTTTGAATATTACATAATTTGTACATGTAATAAAACATAGCATAGTACTTCCAAATATGTACCAAAGTTTGTTGATGAGTTAAAATAACTTGCTTAGTCATTTTAATATTAAATAGAAGATGTAAAAATAAATGATAAATAGCAAACTGAGCATATGTATACAGAAGAAAGAAACTGGCTACTTATCTCATACCTTAAGAAAAACTCCACTACAATGGATTAAAGACTCATGCATAAACCTGAAATGGTAAAACTACCAGAAGAAAACAAGCACCTTCATGACATTGATCTGGAAATCATTTCTTGCATATTAGCTCATAAGCACAAAAGTAATATAATAGAATGAAACAATGACCTTGCATCAAGTTTAAAACTGTACAAAAAAAGGAAATGATTAACAAATAACAGGATAGTCAAAGAAATGAGAAATATTAACAGGTGAATTATCTAAAGAGGGCTAATATCAAAAGTACATAAGACCTTCAAGCAACTTGAAAAGAAAAGAAAACAAATCTATTAAAAGATAATGGAAAGATCTGGATAGATATTTCTTAAAAGAAGACATACAAATGTCCAATGGGCATGTAGAAACAGTTCATTATTCTTAACCATTGGAGAAATACCAGCTACCTTTGGCCATAGTGAGCAAACTCCATATACCCCTGGATAATGATTACAGCTAATAATAATGATGAAGTAGCAAGTGATGAGGGTGTGGAAAAGAGAAATGTGATATGCTGTTGGCAAGAGTGGTATAAACATTATGGAAAACAAGATGGAGGCAGAAAAGTAAAAAAAAAAAAAAAAAAAAAAAAAAAGACCACCACAAGATGAAATGGGCAATGATGCTTGGGATACAGTGAAATAAAATAAGACCAATGTAACCAAAACACACCCACACTCCTATATTTATTGGAGAACTGCTCACAATTGTCAAGAAATGGAAATAATGTTCATATACACTGATAAAAAGAGGACATTTTTCTACACAGAATGGACTATTAGTCAACCACAGAAAGAATTATTTCAGCTGGACATTATTCAACTGTCCTCTTTAATCTTATATCCTGAAGCTGAGGTGATGTAATAATACCATATCTCAAGAGGAGAGATAGAGAGAGGGAAGGAGGGAAGGAGGAAAGGACATGGGGGGACAGATAAGTTTTAAAAAAGGAAGGGAAGGGAAGAAGAGAGGAAGAGAGGGATGGGAAGAGAAGAAAGGAAGAAAAGAAAGAAGGGAGAAAGGAAGGGAAAGAAGAAAAGGAGGCAGGGAGGAGGAGGGAGGGAATTACTGCCATTTATAACAACACAGAAGGAAGTAGGAATTATGAGGACAAGTTACATAATCCAAGCACAGCAAGACAAGTAGCATATCACCGAACTCATATGTAGACTATTTTTAAAAGTTGATCTCATAGAAATTGAATATAACATCGTATTTCTCTGAGGCCTTGAAAGTATGGGATTATGAGCAGAAAATCAATCACTGTACACCAAGTTGTAGTTCCACATTTGTTCTGGTGTGCTGTTGCTTCTATATAGCATTGCAAGTAAAGATAATGAAATATATTCTACATCTGAAAATGTAGAAGGAAGAGTTTTGAGCCCTTTTGATATCAGGATGTTTGTGTAGATACATCTAGCCTGACTTACACAGTATATAATAAATACATGAGTCACAATATCATCTAGTATCCCATAGATATACACACAATTTACATTTTTATGTACCAGCTAAAATAAGTAAGTGGAAGTATTGTTTGTCTACAGAGGCACAAATGCATTAGTCTGCATTTTTTGTAGATATTTCTATGTCAAAAATGTTTATCATCAGGAATATTACAGCCACATTGTTAGGTAAGAATCCAACAGTATGATTTTTATTTTTTTTTTTTTTTGCATTTCTTAGAATATTTTGTTGAACCTGTCCATTACTAGTTTGTATTACTTGCTTTCAATTCTACTATAATAATGTGTCAAATTTCATATCAACTTGGGCACAGTTTTTGAGTCATCTGTGGCTTCCAAATTGATTTTTTATGATACTATATCAATGTCATATCAGCATAACCACAACCACTATTAGCCTTCTGGCTATCTGCTATCACCTGGGACACACCAACCACTATTAGCCTTCTGGGTATCTGCTATCACCTGGGACACCCCAACCACTATTAGCCTTCTGGGTATCTGCTATCACCTGGGACACACCAACCACTATTAGCCTTCTGGGTATCTGCTATCACCTGGGCCACCCCAACCACTATTAGCCTTCTGGGTATCTGCTATCAACCACTATTAGCCTTCTGGGTATCTGCTATCACCTGGGCCACCCCAACCACTATTAGCCTTCTGGGTATCTGCTATCACCTGGGACACCCCAACCACTATTAGCCTTCTGGGTATCTGCTATCACCTGGGACACACCAACCACTATTAGCCTTCTGGGTATCTGCTATCACCTGTGACACACCAACCACTGTTAGCTTTCTGGGTATCTGCTATCACCTGTGACACCCCCTTCTTTCATCCTCACTGAATTTGTCAATACGACCTTTGGAACGCCACATTTTTGTATCTTTGAAAATTATTTTCCAGACATTACTGTGATATATTTTGGAGTCATATAGCTTAAATTGGCCATCTGCTGGTCCCTATGAAAAGAAGCTCTTTTAAACGTGAACATTTATACAATTATTTTCTGAACTCTTCACTGAATTTTTTAAATTTTCTACATGAGAACATTGATCAATGCAAGCCTTTGTACTACGAAGTAAATTGAAATTAATAATACATGATGTGATCATTGTTCATAATCTAATACGTGTAACAATTACTCTTCTTTCACCATCTTCATCTTGATGTCTAACAAAAGAAAACAAAGTAGTTGACATAAAGAACACAAAGTTATCATCTCATAGTTTTAGAAGTTAGAAGCCCCAAATTATAGGGTAAGGAATTCCTATGCACCTCTGCCCTCTATAGAATAATCCTCCCTTGTCTTTTCCTAGCATCTGGTGAGTACCAACAGTCTTGGACATTATTTGTCTCTGTTGCATGCCTAAATCTCACTGACTTAATGTTTCACAAATGCCTCTTATGTCACATCCTCCTCCCAATTGTGTCTCTTCCATCTTCCCATGGTTGCCTTCTTATAAAAAAACACCAACAACATTGGAGTAATAACCATTTCATTACACTCCTGTATGACTTCATATTTACTACTAAAACCTCCAATCAGAATAAAGAATTTATAAGTCAGTAAGAAAAAAATGAAGAAAACATAATAGAAATGCAGATGGAATCCTAAGGGGTTTATATTAGTTATTTCATGTGTCTGTAACCAAAATATATTACAGAAACAACTTAAGGGAGAAAAGATTTATTTTGGCTCCTAGTTTCAGAGGCCATCACTCCATCAAGGCAGGAAAGGCATGGTGGGACACCAAGGGTTGTGGCAGTGGGGACATGTGGTGGACATGAGACTTTTCCCTTCACAGAAGAGCCAGAAGCCAAGGCAAGGACATGTCATCCCTTTCCTGGTTTTCTTTGTCTGCTTTTACTTTTATCTCTGTCCCAGCCACTGAAGTAGTCCTTTCAACAATCAGGACCTCTTGCAGCATTTCAGTTCATCTTCTCTGGAAATACCCTCACATACACACTCAGAAATGTGCCTCAATATATTGGGTGATTCTAAATGGAATCAAGTTAAAGATGGACATTAACCATTACAAGGCTCTCTACGATAGAGGGTACTCAAATGGACCAAATAAGCCAGGCAGTGGTGGTGAATGCCTTTAATCCCAGCACTTGGGAGGCAGAGGCAGGTGGATCTCTGAGTTTAAGGCCAGCCTGGTCTACAGAGTGAGTTCCAGGACAGCCAGGGCTATACAGAGAAACCCTGTCTTAAAAGACCAACCAAACAACAACAACAAAAACTGAACCAAACACATAGGAAAATGGATTTAATTAGTCACTGAGAAAAGTGAATCATCATCATCATCATCATCATCATCATCATAATAATAATAATAATAATAATAATAATAATAATAATAATAATAAGTGACACAACCACATTGGTAAAGATACCAAGAAATTAAAATTCTTACATACTATTCAGGGAATACAACATCTGTTAACTTTGTCATACCTATTAAAGCAGAGCAACTGAATAAGCTCGGCCTTGATAGTCCCCTCTATGAAGAGACCTACCAATATGTGTTCACATCTCCACCAAAACTTGTCAAAATTTCCCTGTCAGCATTATTTCCCATGGAAGTAAAGTAACCCAAATTCCAATTGATAATAAAATGGATATTTTTGATAAAACTATGCAGTAAATACTTTACTGTTATAATAATGCATTTTTAGACTAAATAAATATTTATAAAATTTACAAAAAAAAATGTTGAGTTTCAAAAGAAACATACACAACAGCCACACTATAGGACTGTTATTTATACCATGTTCAAAGCCAGGCAAAATTTATCAATAGCAACAGATCCAGGAGGGTTGTTTCTCTGAGGGAAAGGGTCAAGGCTAGAGAAGATTTTGAAAATCATAGTGTGATATCATTGCGCATATATTAGGATGATTCTTACTTTTCAGAAGAAAAGCATGTATTGGTGAGACATTTCAAAAATTAAAAGCAGAACACTATTCACAATGGTCAATATATGAAAACAATCTAGGTTATCATTAACAAATGGTCACTAGGAGATGCACCATGGAGTCAACCATTGGTCTCAACCTCCTTAGTTCTGTGGCCCTTTGATCCATTTCCTCATGTTGTGATGACCACCAATCAAAAATTGTTTTGTTACTTCATAACTGTCATTTTGATATTATTATGAATCCTAATAATACAAGTATCTGACATGCAGGATGTGTGACCCCCCAAAGGGGTTGCAACCCACAGGTTGTGAACCAATAGAATAGACAAATATAAATAGACAAATACTAATCCTCACCTAAAGGTAGCAACTTTCCTGACTTTGTATATTTTCTTTTCCCCTTCTGGTCCTCTCTCATGTTTATGTTTACTCGCTGCAGTTTACTTCATACTATACTTAAGATCTGAATCTCAAGCTATGTTTTCTCATTATTTTAATTAATCATTTCTGATTGTTCTGATTGATTGATGATTTAAAATATGAGCTTCCCCCTTGCTCCTCCTGCCTCTCTTCCCTCATCTTGCTTTCTTCTCCTTTCTCCTTCTCCCCCTTCTCAGAGCTACAGTGAATACAGAGAAGTGGTAGTCAGAAAATGTCAGGTCTACTCAAAGACTGGTTACTCAAGTCTGCCTTGAAGTAACCATGCTCAAGAAAATGAGCAATTCCAGTCTTCTGAGAGTCCTTGTGTTGGATGGAGCTGTGGGTTTTGACCACTTCTGGGAGTTTCTGTGTAATACAAGAAGGACAAAAAAATGGGGCAGTCAGAAAATGATGGAAGAGGGAGGGAGGAGTGGAGCTCTAGAAAAAAAAAAATAACGAAACATATTTATTCAGTATTTGCAAACACCAGATACTCTGGCACTCTCAACACATGGATTTATACATGGTCCCCATTTTACCAGGGAGGAATGTAAAGAGAATGTATGTACATTGCTCATGCTCACCAGTACAGTGAAAGGTAAGCCTAGGACTTGAATCCAGAAGCTCAGTTTAAGAGCTCATGTCCTGTGAAGGCTCAATGCCCCAGTGTAGGGGGAATGCCAGGACAGGGAAGCATGAGTGGGTGGGTGGGTGGAGAAACACCCTCATAGAAGCAGGGGGAGGGAGGATGGGATGGGGGGGTTCAGAGGGGAAGCCAGGAAAGGGGATAACATTTGAAATGTAAATAAAGAAAATATCTAACAAAAAAGAAAAAGAAAAAAAAAAAAAGAAGAAGAGATAACGTCCCTGTTCTCCAGAAGAAAACACAAAGTATACTGAAATAAATCCAGGCGAAAACTTTTGATCTAAGAGAAGTTCCAAGAAAAGATAGGCTTCTTGTAGATTTATATACCCTTCCTAAGAGTACAGATCTTGTCATTTTCTGATAAAAGTACAGCTTGAATATAATTCATTCCAAGAGCTTGGAGCCAGAAATAGTTCAGATTTCAGAAAAATTTAAGTTTTAGAATATTGTATAAACTGCACCACTGGGACATCCATGACCCCAATGTTGAAAGTGTTCCGAAATCTGAGACTTCTGATCCATCAACTTGCTAGACAAAATGTTGTAATTTGGGGTCCATACTGCTCAATCTGCATTTACTTTCGTGTCTTAGATGGAATCCTTCTGTCACTCCAGACCAGCTAGGGGGATGAAGACACAAGCATTTAAGGAGATTTATGATTTCCACTCTGTTCCAAGTGTCCCTCCCTCTGATTTTTATTCTTCCTTTCCTGTTTTATATCAGAACAACTCTCTCCTTAGAAGTCATGAAGAATTCTCCACATGTATGGAAGGATTCGCAAATCTCTTCTACCTTTTGCCTTCTTACTTTCCATGGTTTCAATGAAACCATGGCAAGTTCTGATTGATTAAAGGAGAAAGATGTCAGAACTTTGCTTCTCGTGGCACTAGCATGGAGTCGGGCTGTAAGCAGGGCAGTTGGGCTTGTGCAGCTCTTTAGTTGCTGATAACTACGTATGACTGCCAGTACTTTCCTGCTCCAGGGGCAGAATGAGCCTAGCCAAGCTCCCCACTAGAGTAGCAAAGGTTTATCAGACAGATCTGCTTTCCTTTCTGCTTAGCACTTGGCTTTCTCATCATGAGGCCATTCAGTATCAATTAAAAAGGAAAAAAAATTAAGCAAACAGAAATCACAGATAAAGAAAACTAGTGAGTATCCCAGTTCCACCAAGGCTCCTAGATGCTGTAAGTACATAATGTTCCCCCTTTCTGTCTCTGTTATCATTTCAGGACTGAAAATGGGGAAGTAGATCTTACCCAGCATGGCAAGAGCCATGTCTTGGGTTTGATCCCTAGCACCACAGGATAAAACTAAAAAAAAACATCTCTTCCAGTATTGGTGCCACCCCCTTTCTCCCTATGTCTGACTGTCTGTCTGTCTGTCTGTCTGTCTCTCTCTCTCTCTCTCTCTCTCTCTCTCCTTTAATGCCTGCTTACAATAGTACTAAAGTCAATTAATTTTATAAGATTGTCCCAAACAGTGTTTAATAATATTCAATAGACTCCCATCTAAATTTTCTTTTTCTTCTGTTTAAAAGGCCTTTAATAGAGACATTTTCCTTCAGTACAGAGAATGAACTCTTCATTAGAGCTGGTCTTGGAAGATGGGAACTGTGTCTGTGTGTGTGTATACATTTTATGTTTATTGAAGTATTAAAATAAACAATACTTTCTCCATCTCAGCTCCAGATAAGCAATTCTAAACTCTAAGGATTTGTCTAGTCCACACTAAAGGTAGAGGTGTTCTCCACTAACTCTGGGACTTTTCCTTGGTTCTTATGCATGACTAATGACCCTTGTCTCTCTGAGTGGTATTATGTCATATATTTCTGGCAGACCAAGTATTTCCAGAGCACGGAACTCCAGGGGCAGCCCTCACTCTTACACAGTGCACCATAATAACACTGTTGCTCTTAGTAAAGTCCTGATATAGCAGTGCTAGTGGAGAGGGATGGTTCTAGTCTTGATACAGCGCTACTAGTGACAGGGATGGTAGTAATCACCCTCCAATGCCAACGCTATATAAAAATTAAGAGTCCAGAAAAATTTTGCTACAGAGGTTTCTCTAGCAAGTCTTATTTTAATCCAATATCTATATTAAACAGAATTAACGTCTGCTAAAGATCTCAATGTTCCCTATGTTAATCATATAACTAATTCTATGTAGTTGCATTCAAGCAATTCCAACTGTTATTTGAGGAGTATACACATCCCCTTGCCTACCTGTGCTCAGTTCATGCTGTGTGGGCAGATACTGTAGCAAGAACCAGGTAGTAGTTTCCAACAGTGACATTTTCATTGTATCCTACCAGATAGCTTCATTTTTCTTGCATACATTCTATGAGATATGAGGATGTTTATTTTAAAAATACTAAATGGTTTTACTGTGTCCTTGTGGTGTAATTTATTAAGGCATGGTGTTATATAACATGCCGTAGATATTTCAAATGTGCACTTGGGAGAGACACCAAAGAAACCATCACTGTAGTAAAGGTAGCGAACACTTCCATTGAGCAAAAGAAAGTGTTCCCTTGGGCCCTGATTCACTTTGACAAGTCTACTCTAATCCCGGGAGACACTGATTTGTTTTCATCAGCAGGGCTGAGTTCACATTTTCTAGACTCTTACATAAATGGAATTTTCACAGGCATTTCATTTTAGGTGGGTAGGCTTTTTTTTTTCACTCTGAAGAGAATGTATGGTGTGTCTATGTTTTTTTTCCCATATAACTGTAATTCTTTTAAATATCTTTTAACTATGGAGAACTGTATTGTTTAGATATACTCTAAATATGTTTTTTATGTTTATGCACCTGCTGACAAACAATTGCTCTCAAGCTAAAGCTATAGAGACTCATAGATCTTTGTGTCTTTGAATATACATAGGCAATTACTAAAGAGAAGTGAAAGCCTAGGGTCAAGATTTATGAATGATGTAGGGGGGGCATATTTTTATTTCTGAAGGGAATAACCTAGACTGTTTAACCATTTGCTGTAATGTTTTTATGTACTCACTAACAATGTTCTCATAGTTCAAGATTCTCCACTTTTTGACCAGCACCTGGTATTGTTGGTCTTTTCATTTCATCAACTGCTGAGTGTATGATACATTGTAACTTATTGTAATTGCAGCTTTACTTTCATGATGTCTTCAACTTTACTACTTATAGATCTTATTTGGTTTTAAATGAGTAGAGTTTTGCTTCATTCACTTAAATATTTATTGAGTTACATCTACATGCCAGGAACTCTTACTAACCCTAATAAACCTCTATTGAGAAGGAGCATACCGTTGATGGGAAGGCTGAGTTTCTAAGCACACATACAAATGAAGGTAATAAGAAACCACATTAAAAATATTTCTCTTCTGAGACAAAAGGATGGACCATCTAGAGACTGCCATATCCGGGGATCCATCTCATAATCAGCTTCCAAACGCTGACACCATTGCATATACTAGCAAGACTTTGCTGAAAGGACCCAGATATAGCTGTCACTTGTGAGACAAGCCCAGGGCCTAGCAAACACAGAAGTGGTTGCTCACAGTCAGCTATTGGATGGATCACAGGGCCCCCAATGGAGGAGCTAGAGAAAGTACCCAAGGAGCTAAAGGGATCTGCAACCCTATAGGTGGAACAACATTATGAACTAACCAGTACCCCGGAGCTCTTGACTCTAGCTGCATATGTATCAAAAGATGGCCTAGTCGGCCATCACTGTAAAGAGAGGCCCATTGGACTTATAAACTTTATATGCCCCAGTACAGGGGAACGCCAGGGCCAAAAAGTGGGAATGGGTGGTAGGGGAGTGGGTGGGAGGGTATGGGGAACTTTTGGGATAGCATTGGAAATGTAAATGAGGAAAATACCTAATAAAAAGTATAAAAAAAATCTATCCACTAAAACCAAAATTTACTTCTATTCAACACAATACAGGATGTCTGATCTAGAACAATCAGGGTAAAGCAAAAGGAAACTCAACAAAATTGAAAAGTAGGAAACCAAAATTATACATCTCAGCAGATGACATGATCATGCATAGAGAAAAATTTATAAATGTCACCAAAAATACTAATAGAACTAATAATTAGTGAATTCAGAAAATTTGCAAGACACAAAAATCGATATCCAAAGACATACTAGTTGGGATAATAAAGCAATGAATAAAATGTAGTGGGTGTTTAAAACATCTACTTAAATATTAATGAGTATTATTTTTGGTGAGAGAAAGGAGCCAGGTGATGTATGTAGTTAAACTACAGTGGCCAGCCTGCTGTACAAAGAGGTGCCCAATTCAGAGAAGAAAACCCACTCTTCTACAGCTTTCAACTTTCCAATGTTTGTACATCCCCTGGTTTGCATTCTTTCACTCTTTCTATAGAAGAGAATGCTATGTTAACTGAGTAGTTTCCACATCATTTAAACTAAGCAGTGTATTCTTTGTACACAGAGGATAGAAGCTTACTGGGTAGCTATACAAGTGTGTCTATGTGTAAAAATATCACTAAGTTGTATACGTACAACTTTATAATATTATCTTTTGAAAGTTTCAATTGTCAGGAAAGACTGTAGCAGGTGACTAGTGTTCTTGCTAACATTTGGGGATACATTAAATTTTAGGATAGAAATGCCCCAAAGCATTTCACAGTTTGCCTCCTAAAATTTCTTACACATATAGCTCATCTGAAATGTTAATGCATAGAGAATGGTGATTGCATTGATAGTTTATCTTTTGTTGCTGTGAAAAAAAAAATCCCTGACAAAAAGCAACCTGGAGGAGAAAGGGGTTTACTTTAGCTTATAGTTACAGGTCACAGTTCATCATTGAGAGAGGCCCAGGTAGAATGCAACAAGAAACTGGAAGTAGAAACTATGCAGGGATGTTATTTGCTGGCTTGCTAGCTGTGATGGTTTGTATATGCTTGCCCCTCTTGGAGTAGGTGTGTCACTCTGGATGTAGGTTATAAGACTCTTATTCTAGCTGCCTGGAAGTCAGTCTTCCACTAGCAGCCTTCAGATGAAGACATAGAACTCTCAGCTCTGCCTGCACCATGCCTGCCTAGATGCTGCCATGCTACTGCCCTGATGATAATGGACTGAACCTGTGAACCTGTAAGCCAGCCCCAATTTAAATGTTGTCTTTATAAGAGAAAAAAGGTAACAAGAGAAGAGGCAGAAGCAGTTAATCTTTACGTACAGGTCAATGAGAACATTTAAATAAGATGACATTTGAGCCAAACATTTAGGGAAGAATAGAACTCTATTATAGAGAGATATCTCAAATAAGACAGCAATCCTCATGGAAAATATTATAGTCACTTGGGGAAATTATTCACTTGAGTGTGAATCTTGAAAATAAAGATGGGACATATTTCTATGGACCATTGGGATTCTCTGGTGACAATCTACATATTTACAAGGGTGCGGTTTCACCGAGGAGGAACATCATTGAAGAAGAACTGTCCATTACCAGGCTTCTAGTTCATTATCATGTACACAGTGATACTAACAAAGTTCAGAAAACAAATGTAGTATAGTTAATCAATTAGATAAATGATCACTTTGTTTTATAGGGAGGGATTCAAAGATAAGACAATGTACACTTTTCTTTTTTTCTTTTCTTCCTTTCTTTCTTTCTTTCTTTCTTTCTTTCTTCCTTTCTTTCTTTTTTCTTTCTTTTTTTTTCCTGAGACAGGGTTTCTCTGTGTAGCCCTGGCTGTCCTGGAACTCACTTTGTAGACCAGGCTGGCCTTGAACTCAGAAATCCTCCTGCCTCTGATGTCCAAGTGCTGGGATTAAAGGCGTGTGCCACCACTGCCTGGCGACAGTGTATACTTTTAAATAAATTTGATAGGTTTATTAGTCCTGTCCCTGTAGGAAGCAATGCCCTACCCCCAAAACATAGATTCTTGTCTCCCAAGCTTTCCATTCAAAAGGAATTAATTATAGTGCCTGCTCCATTGTTGTAGCAATCTAGATATAAACTCTTAAGGCTGAACTTTTACCAAGATTGCTTAGTGAATGAGAGTTAGTGTGGGTGAGGGCTGTACTTGCTCACTGCCTCATTTATAAACCTCCTTGTAAACACTTCAGTACCTCATATGCTATCTAACAAATGCCCCATTTTAAGATTAGAAGGAAACAAAAAATACTCAAATATGTAAACATTGTACTCAGTGTGTTTTGTGTTACATGCAATGTGTATTTATGCAAAATGCCCTTAAAGTCAAAGACAAAGACATTAATTTCACCAGGCCTGCATGGCTGGTGACATCAGAGATGGCTCCTCATGGAGTGGAAGGATTTAGATAATGAATTCTTTTTTTTTTTTTTTTTTTTTTTTTTTTTTTTTTTTAGATTTATTTATTTTTATTATATATAAGTACACTGTAGCTATCTTCAGACACTCCAGAAGAGAGGGAGTCAGATCTCATTAAGGATGGTTGTGAGCCACCATGTGGTTGCTGGGATTTGAACTTTGGACCTTCGGAAGAGCAGTCGGGTGCTCTTACCCACTGAGCCATCTCACCAGCCCTAGATAATGAATTCTTTAAGAAAAGAGAAGTTTGGGAGAATGAGGTGGCAGAAATGCAAATAGGTAGTAATGGGTATCGAGTGGAAAGCTATCAGCTTGATGTGATTGATGCTCAGGATCAATACCACTGGTCTATTCATTAAACAAATACACATCCAGTGTTGTAATGAGTGCTAGGAGGTAAACTATGGAATTGTTGATGAGGAAAAATACACACCCATAGACTAAGCCAGCCAGCAATCCAGTCGTCAAAAGAAAACAATGTTCAATAGATTTAAGTCAGACAGTTTTAAACTCAGAGTATATAAAAGTAGGTAGCATGGTTCTACTGGCTCATTTGTCTCAAAGTCCTCTTGTTCCAAAGAAGCAAAAACATGGAAACTAATGATAATTAGCATATTCTGGGCTGTGGTGTCAGAGAGGAACTCAGGCTCTGCACAAGACTGAAACCTCCACCTCCGTGACACACTTAGCTGCGTATGTGGCTAAGATGTACAAATGACTCAGGGACAGTGAAACTTAAGCTTTTCAGTTGACATTTGTGTTACTGAATTTTCTGATACTCTGATGAAATAGCAGGAACAAAATCAACTTCAGAAGAGCTTATTTGGGCTCAGGTTTACAGTCCCAGGGATCTAGATGTTCTTAATGGCAAGAAAAGAATAGTAGCAAGGACAGGAAGAAGAGAACACATCTTCATCAGCACATTGGAAGCTAAGAGAGAACAAACTGCAAATGCCAAGAAACTATAAATTCTGAAAATACGCTCCCAGAGATGTACTTTCTCCAGCAAGATTCCATGTCCTACACTTTCTACAGCCTCCTTAAATAGCATCGCCAACTGAGGACAAGAGTTCATATATAAAAGCCTGTGGGAGGCATTTCTCATTTGAACCATAACAGCATCCTTAGTGAGCACCTGCAAGCATCTTCTAGGCATGTGATGTACCACCTCTTTCAACATCGTTGAAAATTAGACTGAGAAGCTTAGATTTTTCTAATGGGTACAATATAGAACTGCTGACAATCTTTGAACAGAATAATTTGAATAGGAGCACAAAGGAGACTGACCTGGTCGATATATAGGGGATGGATTGAAAAGACTAGAGGCAGAATAATTGGAAAGTGTGAGAAAGGGGTTTCATACAGTAGGAAGGGAAGCATGGGAATTGTAACCTCAGACCTGGGCTGGCTGTTGGCAGGCAGGCCAACCCTTAGCATAGCCATAGGCCAGGAAGATGGAGGAGGGCTTTCTTACTACTCACAGCTTTCTGAAGGCATTTGACTGCTTCTGGATATCTATGTACGATAATTAATAAAGTTGAGAGATGGGACAGTAAAGTGTGAGAGCACAGGCTGGAAGAAAGAAGTCGTAGGCATTTATGAGTTAGTTAGTAAGACAATAGTCACAACTCACTCCAAATAAGGCCACAAACAGTTATGGGCTCAAGCCTCACTCCAACTCAGGAAAGAGCTTAGGAGATGCAGGCATTTGCCTTACCTACAGCTCCCCTCTCATCCACCTCCTTCACCACCTGCTATGATATCCTACTCACTGATGGATGCTCAGAGCCCATGGCAACCAGAGACATCAGCAAGGTGAATCCACACTCCCATCCCCCACTTCAGTGTGTTAATTTTTTTTTCTTTTCTTTTTCTGACCTAAAAATTTTTCCTTTTCTACTCTTGGCACCAGTTGACCAAGAAAACAAGTGTTCTTGATTGCCTTTTATTTAGTGTGGGGGGGGGATGTCTTTTAACAGTTACATTTATGTCAGCCTAAGCTGTGGATCTGGGAACTGGCTTTTCCTTTTCACACAGGAATTACAGGGCCATTCTCTGTCTTTCTCCAGCAGTCAGGAGCTGACAGGTGGAGCCCAGAGCAGTGATTTGCTAGGAATTATTCCGGAGACAATGAGGACTCTAAGAGAGCCATACCTTCTATTTTCACATTGTCAATATTTTTTACTTACTGTTTTATTTTGTAAAATCTGGCAATAGGAATTTAAGGTAGAAGATTAAATAGTTTTTATCATAATAGACCCAGATGGGGAGACATTTTTCTATTCTATTCTTTGCTCTGCCTGCAGGAACTTGTGTAGCTGAAGGGCTTTGGGTCTTGCTACATGGAGGGAATTAAGCTCGAAGTATTTAATGTTGTCCTTTAACTATTTCAAGACTGTCCTTTTGAACATTTCAGCAGAACTTATTTTCAAGTAACCATGCTGATTTTGTGAGAGACTGGAAAATGGCATACCGGGAATTCTTTAGAGTAGAATGTGTCAGAAGAAGACAAAAGTTATATATCCTGTTTCTTAGTATTTGATGTGGCTAATTAAGAAATACCTACAGAGCCAGACAAAATCCCGGAATGGAGGGAGGGAGGTGGATAGAAAGTTCTGCCCCTCGCAGAGAAGCAATTTGCCTGTGATTGCTGCTGGGATTACTGCTTTCTTCAATGGACTGGCACCTGGTGTGTCTACCACACTCCAGGAGTAATCTTTCAACATAAGACATACTTGATTTCTTTTGTGGGAAGACACACACACACACACAGAGAGAGAGAGAGAGAGAGAGAGACAGAGACAGAGACAGAGACAGAGACAGAGACAGAGAGACAGAGACAGAGAGACAGAGAGACAGAGATAGACAGAGACAGACAGAGAGACAGAGACAGACAGAGAAGCAGAGAGAGACAGAGAGAAAGACAGAGACAGACAGAAAGAGATGGAGGTATAGAGGTAGAGATAGAAAGAGACACAGAGACAGGAAACAGAGATAGACAGAGAGAATGAAGGTAGGGAGGTAGGGGAGTATCTGGAAGAAGATGGAGGAGGGGATGTATATGATCAAAATGAACTGTACAAAACTTCCAAAGAATAAATTTTTTAAGACATATTCATCAAGAACATGAACCTAGGCCTACTGACAGCTTTACTGTATTTTTGGATACCATGGGCGCTAGTCCTCAGGAGGGGACCTTCAGGTCATTTCCTGCTTGATTCCTCCAAGTCCTGGTCCCTCCATATCTGTCCTTTGTCCTTGGAACCTCCTCCAAAAGAAAACAATAAATTAACAGGTAAACAGATAAACAAATAAATAGGAAAACAAAACAAAGCATCTTGTTGTGTAAGCTTTGGCGTGTCACACTATAGCTTCGGTGTGTCACGCTATAAACCCTTTTTCCCAGACAGCTTAACTTGTAAGGATTCATTACAATGAGTCATGGGTCTGATTAAAGGACTGTGGCTTCAATACAAGATTTTAACGGGTGTTCCCCTTGGATAGCCTGTTGTGTGATATCCCTGTGTCATGGAGATCCTGCAGCTTCAGTTCTGCAGGCATGGGTAGCACAACAGAGCTGGTATGGTGGCAAGGGCATGCATGAGCCAACCTGAGGGAATGAAGCAGGAGAACTGGCCCACGTCTTGCCTGGGCTGTGTGAGAGCCAGTCTGCAGCTCACCTGGGCAGGGACTTATTCTCTGTCTTTAGAGGGAAAGAAACACTTGCCCTGTCTGCTTCCAGTGATACTAAAGCATCAGAAGAGACAGAGACATGAAGTGCTTTGGAACGTTCCGAGCCTCTGCAAAGCAGGAGCCATCAGTAGAAGTCGTAAAAATATCACTGTATCTAAGGTGAGAGTTTATGGCAACAAGCAGACTTTGTAAAAGTTTATCTGGTACACAGTTGTAAAAGTTCATACCTGTATACCAAAGGGCAAGAGTCCAGTGTAAAATTCCCTGCTCAACTTTCATCTCGGTGATATAAGGGTCACCTAATGTAACTTTGATTTCTTTCTGTTTTCTCTGTGAACCTTAGATTTCCAGGAACTCAAAAACTAAAGATGATAATACCTGTATATGTGTGTCATACACACACATACAAACACACCACAGAAGCATATACTACACACACATACACTACACACATACCAACACATACACACCATGCACACACCAAACGCACATACACACACACACCACATACATATAGCAACACAGAGAGAGAGGACAGAGACAGAGACAGAGACAGAAACAGAGACAGAGAAGTGGGAGGGAGGTCTAGTTAACTTTGGATATAGTTAATATTCCTGAAATGAAAAGACATTCAAATAATTTATAGAGAGTCAGGGGAGAGAAAGATAGAAACCACTGTTGACCTCAACTACTAACTTCTTCTTTTCTTTTTCTCTTCTTTTTTGTAGGAAGTAGATAAAAAAAAAATAACCTGAAAGAGAAATAGAAGAAATGCTAATCAATGTCTATAAATAATGTTATATGCAAAAGTTTGGAGAATTTGATTCCTGGACTTGGATACATATGGGAAGAACATTGTATTTTCCTTATTTGTGTATTATGAGTTAGGTCGCAGTTTGAACACGACTGGTAATGCATATCTAGATACTGAAACTCATATTCATAAATACCCAGTGACACCCAAACTGATGCAATAATAACCTTTTGTTTGAACATAAAAGAAGGAAGTTTTCCCTGCCCCTTTTTATATTTTTCTCTATTGGGGTCACCAACCTGTAAAGAAGGTTGGTTGTTATATGTATACTGTGTGGGGGAAATCAGAAAAAAGCTGAAAACATTAACATTCTTGATCTATGTTACCAGTTTCACAATTGCCATTCCCCATTGTAGGAGTAAGGTCATATAAGTATTGCAAGGGACTCGGGTCACATTTTGGGGTGAGATATACATGTTTACAATTTCCACTGTTGAGGAGTTTCTGTCACGTATGTAGGTCAAGGTGATCCAATGATACTCCTCAATTATGTGCAGTCTGTTGCATATGCATCCATAAGCCTATTGAAATATTACAATTTCTAAATGAACAATGTTAATGTAACTAAATGAGGGATCATTGTTGAAGACCAGTATGAGTCTTTCTTCCCTGGCAACTCTGATTTCTTTACCGTTTTAGCGGCTTCTAGGTTTCCCTTCTTACTGCACTCTTATTTACTAAACCCTGTTTTCTGTTTATACCATAATCTAACAAGTGATTGCGTGTCTGCCATTTGACATTCATCGTTCTACGACTTTTCTTCTCTTGTTATAAACCAAATCACCACACTATGTGTGGCTTCCAGCAATGCATTGTTGTTTGCTTTCATTTCTAAGGGTAAAAGTTTTGGGTGTGGCCTGAGTTCTGAGACCAGCTGCATGTGACCTGCAAGGGCTGAGCTCTAGGTAGCCTTCCATGGAGCCAAGAGTCTCATCCAACAAAAGAAGAATCCAGCTCCTTGTGGTCATATGACGGAGGCCCCTTTTCCTCTTGGCTATCAGTTGAAATTCACTTTCAGTCCTCACCATGTGTCCTCTTTGAGGGTAATTGACTATGTGGTCTTTTCTTTGAATTCATCAGGAAAATAGCTATTGCTCTTGTTCATTCCTTTTAAGATCTTCTCTAATGGCATCAGCCTGGCTGCAGGGAAAAATGCTCACTCTTGAGTAGCTGAAAGTCAACTAAGTAGGAACCAAAATTATACCTACATTGGTGGGGTGAGTGAAGTGGCTCAGTTAGCCAAGCACCTGTCCCCTAAGCCCAAGGACACAGAATGTAAGCCCAGAACCTCAACATCCGTGTAAAAATCCTGCATTGCATGACATGTCTGTGACCCTAGTGCTGAAGATGAGACAGATCCTTGGTTTACTGGCCAACCAGTTCAGTTAGGTCCAGGGAGAGATCCTGTTTTAAAGATCAGGGGGAGAGTGATAGAGGAATACACTGAGTGTCAACTCTGGCCTCCATGCACATACACATATGTGTATACACATAAGCATGTACTGTGTATGCTGTATACAGCTAGAAAGACATACAAAATGTGTCTTGCTGTCTTGCTATAAAACAGGTCATAACCATGGTGGTGGGAAGGGGATATCCCTCCACATTCTCCAGTTCCCTTTCATATCTGAGGAGCAAGGATCATGACAGCATGTGTACCAGGGTGGAAATTCTGAGGAACATCTTAGGATATTGCCAACCAAGGTCACATATAACTGAAGCCAAATTTTACTCTAATTGATACGAACTTTTTCTATTGTTTCCCTGTCCAGGATGCTGGAATTAAGCATCCATTTCTGATTTACTGTTGTCACTTTTGACAGTATGGGAATAGAAAGAACACTTAAAAGATCCAAGATATATATTGAGTGGGTCTTGGAAGTTGATGAGCCTGTTCCGTCACTATCAATGGTGCTGCTGAATTGCTAGCAGGAGCGCCCTGGGCATGTGTGCTGAGAGGATGATAAATATAAATAAGAGAGAGTTCCAAGGAATGCCAGAATCGGATATTAAAACCAGACAAGTGATGGAGAAAAGGGCTAAAGGAAAGGTTTGGTGGAGAATTGGTGACTTCAATTACCTAGGAAACCTTACCAAGAAAACATGGCATGTATGGGAAGTACTCCATATTCAAGGATGTAGCATAGCACTGTGTCAGTAATGTCAGCACAGCTAAATGCATACCTGACTGGCCATTGTACAGTAGAGGCACTGAGCAAGCCTTTCAGCTTGGAGGAGGTGGCAAGCACAGGTAATAGAAAAAGAATGAGCTATCTAAGCCTTTTACTAAACAAAACAAAAAGGCAAGGCATGAGAGGGTTTGCCAAGGTCAACGGGCTGAGTAAAGGGAGGTTTGAATGAGGAGGTAGCTTAGGAATTCAGCTAATCAGAACAAAAGTCTGGGCACAGCCACTCCAAAAAAAAAAAAGAAGAAGAAGAAGAAAAGGCTGGGTTATATTACAGTAGCAGCAAAAAATACAGAAATCTTCCACAAGAACCCTTAATGCTTTCTCATCCGTTCTTGGGGTTATAGTCATCTGTTATGATTTGTATAGGAAATGCCCACACACACACACACACACACACACACACACACGCGTCTATTGCTTCTTTTCCAGATGGTGGCATTATTTTGTGAAGCTGTGGAACTTTTAGAGAGTGGAGTCGCACATGAATGTATGTCTGGCACTACAAGCAGGCGTTTTGAGTTTTACTCATTTGATTTTTGTGTTTCTGGAGATAGAGGTCAAGGCTTGTGCATACTGGACAAGCTCTGATTTAACATCCTATCCCCATGGGGCAGTCCTTTGAGGGTCATATCCATTGGCTACCTCTCATATTCTCTGCTACCCTGTTTGCCCCCTTGTGACCAGTCTTGCTACACACCCTGACGGCTGCTGGCAGAGCTGTCTCTCAGGCCCTCCCCATCATGAGAAACTGAGACTCTCAGAAACCCTTGAGAGTCTTGAGCTGTTTCTGTCACATAGTTTGGACACCGTAAAATAAAAACAATTGCCACGTTGCCTTTCTAAAGAAACCATCCTCCATGCAGCCAGTCATCCGTTTAGGTTGACGGAGGTTCCTTTTGGTTACTGTTGACCCCTTCTAGGTAAATGTCCTCCTCACGGCTGACAGACACTGTCTAAGTGGTGAGGATGCTTTCTTGCCACATTGTTATTTCAAGTAAGTCATATGGCCATCTGTGAAATTAAGGACATTATATATCCCTGTAGGACTTAGTTTCCTTAGTTAAGGTGGGCAGTTGAAGTGGAAAGCTAAGGGTTCTTTGGAAACTCAGTTGTGTTGGATAGTATTATGCTGGGGCAAACACACGAAGGGGTGTTTTCCTGAAGTGGACACAGGTGAAAAGCTAAGGCAGACTCGTGAAGCAACATTTTGTTGAAGCAGACACAAGAGAAAGGATGTTCTGCTAAGCAAGCAAGTGAAAGGACATATGATGCGGGATTCTTCGCTAACAACACACATGTATTAGTCTGCCTTACATTGCGTTGTAGTTGAGCTACATTTGTCTGAACTCCTTAGAGAGAAACGTGCCAAAAAACTCTCTAGTGGTGAGCTGCAGTTTCTTGCCACTTCCACAAACTCTGGCTGATTGGCAGAGTGATGTCAGCTGAGACAGACACTCATGCTGAGGTAAAGCATGTGATGAGGCAAGACTCTATGGGGGACTCGTGATGTGTAGAGGGTATCAGTAGGAATCTACGGACAGTGACAGAGGCTGTGCTAGGCTTGCTTTTAGAACTATTTGCACAACACTTTTTGGTCTCTTATATTTCCTGATCTAGGCTTCACTAAGAGAGGCACAGTAGAGAACTTCTCCTGGTGTTCCTCCAGGTCCCTCAAGCTGACACATGCCAAGGATGAGGCCTGGCTAGGTAATGCCACTGCTGCTGATTCGTGGTTGCTATCCAGACGCTACCAAACTGGACTGCTGGTATATATATATATATATATATATATATATATATATATATATATATATCCATGAAGTGTTTCCAAGTGGACTGAGCTGCCACTGCGAACCTGTGAACTGAACTGCCTATTTCCAGACACCACAGATGGGAGTTGCTCCAAAGAACCATTTCCAAACAGGTTCACTTCCTCCATATCCTTTCTTTTCCACTACCTCTGGTGGGTGATGGGCTAAAGGGGGGGGTGTTAAAGCATTTAAGAACCATCATTAAAAGTAAACTTTGAAAAAGAATTAAAGTTACAGGCAATAGTACCAAGCAGGGTTTTATTATTCGGGCTTAATGAGTAAGTACACTGTCCACATTCCGTGTAGAGAAGATGTTGGGTAATGGGGTAGTCATCACTACTAAGGCACAGAACTTGGACTCAAGCAATTATTCCAGGGTCCCATGATGAGTGGAGGTGATAGGAAGCTGTGGTCAGTTTTAGACCGATCTTCATTCTTTCTTGTGCTCCTCAACTATGCATGAATTCCATAGCGCTTCTGTTTCCTTTCCCTGTGGGTTGGTCGTCCTCATATCTCTTAGGTCTCATTCAAGATGACAACTTTGCAAATCTCTCCCTCGTCCCATGGGTAGGATTACTGCTTATTTCCTCTGTTAGTAGAGTGAAAATAAAAACAGCTACTATTTATACCACTTCTCCAGTGCCTAATGCAATACACTAGGGACATGACCCAGATTGTTTTACAAATGTACATTGACTCTCCTCGGTGACAAGCACTGTCCTACTTGGTAGAGACATAATAGTGAACAAAATGGCATGTCTGTGTGGAAGCTGCATTACAAGGTAATTTGCATTATGATAAATGGAGTAGAATTGGACTTGTACAGTTAGTCAAGTTAAACTGCTCGTCAATGGTTTCACACTGGAAACCATTACTCATGGGCATTAGACCCATCTAATCCCAGGGTGCTCTCTACATACCGTTGGGTGATATTTCTTGTGGGTTCTAAAAACCCTCGGGCAGAAAAATCTCACTAGTAGAACAAATCATAGGCATCTTTGCAAAGTAAGTTTGTTCTTCTCTGACATCTCTCTGATGAAACTGTGAGCTTTTCCGAAGCACAATCGATGTTCAATGTGGAACTTAATAAAACTGATGAGGACCTGTGACGAAAGCCCTCAAGATGGTTTAGAGTTTAGAAACCAAGGCAGCAAGTTAGTTTTGAATCCAGCATAGACAGGGGTGAGTTAGAGAGGCATCAGCAAGGGAGGTGAGCTGCAGGAAGCCTAAAGAATGAGGCTGTCACCTGGCAGACTCTCTTATGCCAAATCGTGAAGCAATCAAATAAATCCATGAGGTTTTTTTTTTCTATCTCTTATTTTTCTGCTCTCATTTTACAGCCCCCTCTTCTCTGCCAGGGTGAGCTATTCAAATGGAAAATATTAATGGGAACAAAGGGATCCAGAAGAGAAGAAAAGAAAACACCAAGTGATTAAGTTTAAGCAGCCATGAGTCTGTTTAAGGAAGGAGAAAGAAGACTTCCTGGGACGCTTAAGTCAGAGCACAGGGGAAGCCTCTTCTTCAGGCTGTAGGCATGACATGGAGGAAGAGAATAAACAAACAGCATCAAAAACAAGGGAGAAAGATGTGTATGTGTGTGTTCATGCACGTGCACACATGTGGACACGTGCATAAAGAGAATGAAAATCCTCTTTGCCACTCCTGCTGATTGCCCTCCTTAGCAGCAGTGGTAACTGTCTCTGTTGTTATTGGTAGGGAATCTACAAACTCTGTAGTCCAACCTGTAATAATGATGCTCCATCCAGCTGATCCTTTCTGTGACTGATATACACAAGATGCTTTGCAAGGCTTCCTGCAGCGGAGGATTAGTGAAGAGTCACACGGATGGAAAGGCAGGTTTCTAATAGGGCCAGCCAGACATAATTCTTCCAGGCTTCAACTAAAGTGCCCTATATACCCCAGAGAAGGGAGGCCAAGTAGTAAAATCAGAAGTGAGTAGAGTCTCACTGTACATCGCATCCAGACTTACAGGTATATCTGTATATACTGATTGGGTATGTTATCTATCTATCACTGGCCACATCCCACGGTGATTGGCAAGAATTGATTGTGCAGTTTTTCCCCCAGCTCTACAATGAGTGACGTCACTGGGGTGGGTGTTTGGCAAAGTAGCCTCTGTGGGAATTTTCACACCACGGAAGTTGCCAAATATTAACCATCAGGTTTTTTGTTTGGTTTGGTTTTAGAGAGGAAACCATTAAATGTTTATTAGCAGACTATCATTCATGCACATATTTTCAAGTACACACACATTTAACATGCATACACACACACACAAATGTGTTCTTTATAAATACGTATACTCTTTCTTTAGACAGGGTCTGACTTTGTTACTCAGGTTTGACTCATTCTTTAGCCTCCCAAGGACACACACCACCAAATACAGCCATGTAGTTTGTCTTAAATGATCTTCTATGCTAATTCTGTAAGCAAGTGTTAATTTCCCAGTTTATCATTTTGTAATTTTGTATCGCTTTTTTTCTGTACCTCTGTAAACATATGAAAAAATTAACTCACTATGGGCAGGAGAGAGGATCAGTGGGTTAAGAAAACTTGCTTTGAAAGTGCAATCAAACTCCAACATCCACACGAAAGATAGGCATTCCTATAACCCAGTGCAGACCCTGGCCAGCTGCCTGGCCAAATGACAGGCTTTAGTTTCAGTAAGAAACCATCTCAGAAGATAAACTGCAAGTCCATAAAGGAGGACTCTGGTGTGTTTATCTAGCCTTTAAATGGATACATCAATACAGCAAGAGAGAGAGAGAGAGAGAGAGAGAGAGAGAGAGAGAGAGAGAGAGCAGTGAATGAAATAAACAAGATATTTTAATCTTTTTCCTTTTGCTTTCTAGTTCTAGAATTTGAAGTCATGACAGTGTGCATGACAAAAATGCACCCTACCCCTGAGCTACATCCCCAGCTCACAATGGTTTACATTTTACAAGTAGTCAATAGTCCCCAGGCCTCTACTTGCTTAGACTTCTGTATCTATAAAGTAGAGACACATGACCTGGTTGGCACTGAGCTGCCACCAGGCACCTAGATGTCAGAGCTGAGGGTTTTTATGAGTTTCTTTAATTACTTGTCAACACAAGTAATTAGCTCAAGCTCCAGTGACTCCTAACAATGGGAGAAAGCTCTCTGCTAATACCAGAATGGGAGGAGAGAACTCAGCTCAAACTCAAAGCTTAATACCTGCCAGATGTAATCCCTTCTCTACAGTGACAGAGCTAATGAGTGGATTGCAAGATTTTACACTTCACCTCTGATATTTTAAACATCTCAGATAATAATAGAAATACATTTGTATAGTGCTTTATAGGGGTTGGCTCATTTAATCCTCACATCAGTGCGAGAGAGAATTATTAGCCATGCTTTACAGCTGTGGAAACAGACGCTTGAGGAGATCAAATGACTGGCCTGAAATCACACAGCTGGTGACTGAGACAGTCTAACTTCACCTGAGTGCCTCTTTTACCAATGGCTGGTAGCGCTGAAACCAAAGCCTGCCTTCCACACCATGGGATTCAATACAGGTAAAGTGAATCAAATCCAGGGAGAAGCTACCTCCAACCCATGCCTAAATAGACGTAGGTGCCCTCCCCAATCCACATACCACATACCCCAAATCAGACCTAGTTATGAAGTATCAGAGAGTCAAATGATCTTCACACTAAGTCATAAACTAGCCTAAAGAACTTAAAATTTGGCCTACCTACAGTTTCATTTTATAGATATTAAATTAGAAGAATAAAACCCAGGGGGGAGTTCTTACACATCAGGAAGTTGAAAAAAGTACATCTGGGCAAGCAGCAGGCTGGGAGTCACACTCCAGAACTAGCCAGCTGTGCTTACATACATGGCTCGTGGCTTAACTTCTAATATCAACGTTTAAAAAAAAAATGTATGTTCCAAAGGCTGGCCACATCTGCTTGGCTTTTTCTATTATCTTTACCTAATCAGCAAATGTGTGATCCTCATACTGACAGGGGAGATAATACTTGAGAATTTACTTTGCACAATCGTGTCAAAGCCATCTCAACATTTCAGTTCTAGCGACTTGGCATTTTGTTCTGTCCCTCCCTTCCTGCAGATCACAATGATTTGAAAGACATAGATTAGGAGTCGGATGGAGACACTTTTCTTCATCCCTGCCCACTCTATCCTGTTCAGATGAAACGCAAAGGCTTCCATTAGCAATTGAGTGGATTGAGGTTGTCACACAGATCAATGTAAGATGGTTTCACACCTTGTACATTTTGAGCTACTAAGTGAGAACTCCCAAGAAGCAACTCCAGGGAAGGAGAATGCAGGTGCTTTGATGCCATGCCAAAGACTACATTTTTTATAAAATAGGGTTTGCATGGCAAATCCAGGAAGTAGACTCTCTTGCCATCATAAAGAAATATCTAGTATGTAGCATAACAAAAGCCATGCATACTTGAGCCAGATTTAGCTCATGTTCTCCAGTGGCATCTTTAATCACAAACGTAGTCAAGCATACAGCCTATTCTAAAAGCATATAAAGAGTTTGCTAACCACAGATTGGTTGTTTTTCCAGCTTTTTCTGTGACTGCGGTTTTAGAACCCTGGAATACAGGGCTACATTACAAGTTTCTTCTCTTCTGCCATAATTCTCCTTAAATCCTCCCGAAAATTGTCAACTTGTGTCTAGATGAGATCTCCTTAAGGATAAAGAAAACAGCATTGATTTTAAATACTTATCTCCAAGAAGTATTTATAAAGGTGTGAGTAAGGAGGTTGGAAGCAATAATACACAGTGGGAGGGGACACTGAAATTGACTAGGTCAGTGAGTCCAAAAATGTGTCATTCAGACTTGGCTATTGGACTCTCATGGATAGCTTGTGCTGGAATATTGTTTGAAAGTGCAGCATTTGTGGCAAATCAGATGCTGGCTCCACACATTTTCAGCCTGAAAGACAGTCTATACTGGCCTTTCAATGACATTTTCCATCTTAACTAAAAAAACACTACAAACCCTCCACCTGATGAGCTCAGAATCGTCTGTGTTACATGCAGAATGAGAGTCTGTTCTGTTCAAAGTCAATTAAGAAAAATGTGTGAACAACTGGGCTATAATTAAGAGTAAAAAGATAAATTTACACTTCTGGAAAATTGCTTTTCAATAAATATTCCACAAGCATTTAATGAAGAAAACAAATTTCTTCAACACATACCACTAGGGCAACTGGGCAACATAAGATAATGGAGCTAGAAGTTTATTTCACAAAACACATAAAGTTAACTTGTGAATAAACAAACTTAGTATAAATTCTGATTTTAAAAAACATAGAAATGAATCTTCACAACCTTACATGTGGCAATAATTTCTTAGATATAATATCAAAACACACATGAAGAAAATAGTAAATTTGACTTCATTAAAATTTTAAACTTTTGTGTATAAAAGGAAGTCATTAAGCAAATGCAAAGACAACCTCTCAGATAAAGGAAATGCTATCCCAAATACCTAAAAAGAAGAAAAATCTCATAATTTAGTAATAAAAAATATTACTAGAATAATTTAGTAATAAAAACATCTCACAAATAATAAAAATTAGAAACTGGGCAAAGATTTAAACAGATATCTTTTCTAGACAAAGTAGACAAGTGATCCCAAAAACATCTCAGAAGAGGTTCAAACTCACTTATCATTTGGAAATTAAAAATTGCAAAAACACAGTAAAATGCTATTTCATATCTCCTAGGATGAATACCATTAAAATGAATCTATCAAGCATTGGTTAGAATATGAAGACTTTGAAGTCTCAAGTTTTATTTGTAGGAGCTAACAAGAAAACCAGTGTATCCATCGTGAAAAGCATTCATACTATTTCATAAAAATTATAAAATATGCCCACTGATGCCATAGAGACACACAATTTATAGGGTAACCAAGTATTGCCTAGCTGGATTTAAAGTCCTCTCTACAATAGGTAACTCATGGACACACACACACACACACACACACACACACACACACACACACACAAAACCTACTATTGTTTAGGTCTTATGCCCTGGGAGAGAGCCTAATTCTATTATTCTACTGAAATTCTATTATTCGCCTAAAAGGACATTGTAATAAACTGACCACTAAGGTTTTATTTTATACCAATATAATAATCCATCCTTCAATCTTGAGCAGAAGAGCTCCTTTTTACAATACACAGTGATTAATATAGAAGCCTACTACTGGTCAATGTGCAGAGAGAAAGAGGCTGTGCAGCATTCAGCTCTCGATAGGATTCTCTTTCTCAACCTCCTCCCAAGGCTCAGGCATCATCACAGAAGAGTAAATGGACACACTGTAAGAGCCAGAAATAGTTGACTGTCTACATTGAAAAAGTATTTGCTGGGCATGACCTGGCTGCTGTCCATATGATCTAACAGCAGCTTAACCCGACAACAGCAGACTGAATGCACAACACTCACCCGAGATCATGGCAGACAAAAAAAAAAAACAGATGGGGTGGGGCTCCTGAAACCTCACCCCTAGTTGAGGAGCTATTGACAACTAATAGATGCTGGTGGCAGGCAGGTTATAATCAGTTTCTTTAAGGTATGTGGATGCCGAGAAGCTACCCATATTCCAGTGAATGGCCAACACCCATGTATGTACTAGCCACACTAAGTAGACTTGGTTTGATTTTAAAAAGAGCACATAAAATGAGAACAATACCACCAAGTGGCTTTTAGGAGCATCCTTACACTAGCCAGCAAAACTTTGCCTTTGAAACATTTAACCTACATGAAGGTTCTGTAGACATTAATGATTGAATAAGTCAGGAAAGAATTATGGACAAAGGCCACCATTACCAGTGAGGCTTCAGATCGTAGTCACTGAGGTCTCAGTGGAGGAGATATAAGTTCCTCATGTTTTGATAATGTTCCCCTGAAATGAGTTTAAATGGACGCTCCTCATAACAAGATGCCCTCTCCCTGAGGTGCTCTGTCCCAGCCCTCATAACGAGCTCCAGAAATAAGGCTCACAGTTAACCCGAGCCGGCCTTCAGACTGTATGTCTTACCAGACTCTTTACTCTTTGTAAAATATTTTAAAAATTATGTGTATGTGTGTATGTCTATGTGAGGCTATGTGCACATGAGTGTGGGTGCCAACAGAAGCTCGACAAGGATATCAGATAACCTGGAGCTGGAGCTACAGGCAGTGGTGAGCCACTCAACGAGGGCCCTAGGAGCTAAAGTTCATGCCCTTTCCAAGAGCAGCACACACTATTAACCACTAAACCATCTCCCCACCTTCCTGGTCTCCACAGTTTTTTATTTCTTTTTTTTTTTGAGATTATAATATATTTACATAAGTTTTCCCATCCCCTTTCCTCCCTGAAACCCTCCCATATATCCCTCCTTGCTCTCTTTCAAATTCATGGCTTCTTTATTATTAATGCATGTGTGTGTGTGTGTGTGTGTGTGTGTGTGTGTGTGTGTGTGTGTCTGTGTCTGTGTCTGTGCATAAGGTTGAGGCCTTCTGGGCTCTCCCCCATCTAAGTCCGCATGTCTATAGTTGTTCGTGTTCAGCTCATACTTAAACTAGTCATGTCGGTGGGACCTTATATGTGTAGCTTCTGATATTACTAGGAGACACACTGGATGCTAAATCTCTTTCTGGGAGATTCCAGAGACAAGCTAAAAGTTTCCCACAGTAGCAAAACAGATTTGAAGTCATCCATGTTCATTTTCCCATTAGTAGTGCCTTAACTACCAAGCAGTATCTGCTTGATATTTTACATGGCCACCACTGCTCACAATAGAACCCTGGATATTGAGAGATTAGGGCCGGGCAACTCTCAATGTAAAGTTTGTCCACAAAAAGCAATTCACATAGAAGCTAATATTTAGGTTTGGGCAGTTCTGGATCCAAAAAGGTAAGTTCAGTCTGAAGGGAAGAAACACAACAGAAGTCTAAGGTAATCTGAAGAATTAGTAGTTCAGGCAATGGAAATGGGAGCTGTGGGGGCTACAGAGGACCACCCATCTCAGCATGGTCAGGCAGGCCTCACTTTGTCATTTTCTACCCTTGGCCTGGAAAATATGCTGAGGGGATTTCAAGCAAAGCCTCAAATTCCAGTCTTGATGAGAGTGGCAATATTCATTTTGAATTATGTTTGCAAAAGGCTGGTAGTGAAATAGAACAGGGCCAGAAAGGTGAGACAAAGGGGTGATGTCATTCAGAGTGGAGGGATTTTTGCATAATAGAATTTTCTCTTTGTAAGGCATTGTGGAGAGTGACATTTCAAAAGAGCACAGCTGCAGCAGAAGAGTCCATCAGAGGAGGTGGGCTTAGACCTGAGCAGGCGATGAACAAAACTAAGAACCAAAGAGCAAAGCCAAGCAATTGCTGTTACTGGGCTGCCTTCAAGTTCTACAGGCAGAGCTGGAGTCCAAGTCCAGTGGGCAAAGTCATATTAGCAGATAAATTTGGGGGAAGGTGTGTGTGTGTGTGTGTGTGTGTATGGTCACACATGTTTGTAAATGGTCATGTGTACTTACCTTAATTCAGGTTTAGTTCATACAGAAGGGTGACTGGAGATGCTTTGGTTAGAAAGACTAATGTGGGTCAGAGTCCAGTGTGGTTGCACTCTTCCTTCCACTTCTGTCCTGGGCTTCTTGAACATTCTGAAGGCATGTGGAATATATTTTACCAAACCATTCTAGAGCCAAATTCCAATTTTTCCATTTGAGAACACAGAGGCCCAGGAAGGCTGAAAGCACATGTAGGCCTCTTGGCTATTTTTATACTGGAATAAGGTGTCAGTTTATCAGGCCCTTACTTCCATAGCATTTATTTCCTGTCATGGCTTAAAGCCCTTGGTATAACCAAATAGATAAAATAAATACTGACTATGCAAACCAGTGACTTGAGTTCAAGTCCCAATGCCACCACTAAGTAGGGTAACACTGAAAATCAGTGCTGCTCTCTTAGCTACAGTACCCTCGCTGCGAGTCCATAGGGCTTATTGTGAATTCACAGGAGGAGACAACCACATAAAGAGAGCTTTACTTCTGAGCTGTTTTCTATGTAAAAGGCAGAAGGAAGCAATTTCACATTCATTTTTCTCTTCGCTTCCCACTCTTAGCTACGTTTTTGTTTGTTTGTTTCTTATAGCCACGCAATTGTGGTTCTCCCTTGTTATATTAGTTATCATAAGACATGCTGGTTGCTATAATAAAAAAACAACCAATATTTAGGAGCTTAATAAAACATATCAGCCATACCTATGGTCTGTCTGACATTCCACTCAGCACCACCACCTTCGGATGTTACACATTTTTCTACTGGATGCCTGCGTGCTTACATGGAAGGTGGAGGGATTACAGGGATGGTACTCATACACCAAGCCAGACAGTGGTAAGCAAGGCTTTTGACTATATTCCAACACTAGTTACATGTTCCTGGAGAGACACGGTGGAGATTATAACACAGCTCCAATAGAAACTGCATTATGGCAAGAGAGATGCAGGCAGGGCACCTTGCATGGACATACTATTAGTTAGCCATTGAGAGTGACAAAGTAAATATATCTTGCAAAGATCGATTTGCAAAGAGGAAGCAGATATTACATTTATAAACATGACTACAGAAATATGAGGCTCAAGTTCACAGTAACTTTTTTCACTTACACAGCTTCCCATAATGCCAAGCCTTATCTCTTCAGGAGATAACAGAAGACCCTGAGTGCAGGAAATGCTTCAGAGAAAGGAAATGCTCACGCTTATGTTCTCAGTATGGGACTGCCACCAACCTTTTGCTCTTTAACCCTATGGCCATTCATCATGCTTTCCACCCTGCTGTATAGTCCCCCCTGCTATTTATGAACATTTTGCCTGCTCTTTTGTTAGAAGTTTACAAATTCTAAAGTGCATGAACTATAAATACTTTGTGTACAAAACTGACCAACCATTAAGAAAACATAACAATTTTAAATGGCTTCGCGTGGTGAACTATATCTTTACCCACGATTTCAGTCAGTTAATCAGTAAATGCTGTGCAGACAGATGCCCCCCTCCCTGCTTTCCTAAAGTGATGTAATACATTCACCATCCCATGCATGGCGTTCACCAATGAAAGTGTTCCCCTAAAACCCATGTTAGGTCTCTTTACAGGAGCACACCAGAAGCAACAGCTGGAATAGCCAAAGGCCAACACATCCATTTGGCCTGGAAACCTGCCCATGTGTCCTACTATTGACCACAGAAGCCTCATGCCATCTGCCTTTCTGTCTGCTATGTACAGGGTGGTGCCAAGCTTCCACGGTCACTTAGCGAAAGCAGGATGTTTATGCTGTAGGCTCTGGTTGCTTCTGTCATCATTGCCCTATTCCTGTTTTGGGGCATTGTCTACACAACCAATTCATGTCTTCCAGAAGTGTTACTTCCCACCCCAAAGCCATTTCCTTTTACAACCTCTTCTATCAGTTCTAAGTCAAGTTTTATGGATAAAACTAGTTTTCAACTATAAATAGAGCATTGACTTTTTTCATTTTTGTTAAGATGCAATCCACACACAACAAACTGGAAACATTTAATATATACTATACGACAATGTTGGACACATGCATATATTTGCATACCTGACAACAAGGTAATAAATATATCAATTATCTCCTCAAGGTCCCTTCTATCTCTTTGAGTGTGTGGTCATATTGCTAACATGAAATCTCCTATCTAACCTAAATTTGAATGCCTGATACACTATTGTGGCTTCTTGGCACTGTGCTGTACAGCAAATCTCCAGAACTAATTTATTTTGTGTAACTGAAATTTTAAACCAGATGAGCATCCCTCCATCTCTCCCTCCTTGGAATTCATTCTGCAGTTCTTTGCTTTCTTGACTTTGACTATTTCCATTTTCTCAGAGAAGTAAAATCACGCTCTTTTGTCCTTCTATGCCTGCTTACTTCTCTTGACATAAGTAACCTCCAGGCTCATCTATGCCATTGCAAATGATGGGAATAGTGCTTTATTGTTACACATTTTCTTTATCTACACATGCACTGTTTGCTTTTCTACTGCTGTGACAAAACACTGTGACCAAGGCAACTTACAAAAGAAAGTATTTCTCTGGGCTTACATTTCCAGAGGGTTCTAGTCCATGATGGTAAGGCAAAGGCATGGTAGCAGAAACAGCTGAGAGCTCACATCCATATTCACATGAAGGAGGGCACACTGGAGAAGGCTGTCTCTTTTGAAACTTCAAAGCCTACCCCTAGTGACATACCTGTTCCAACAAGGCCACACCTCCTAATTCTCCCCAATGACAAGAACTAGACATTGTCCCTTCTCAGTCTAGCCACCACAATGCATTTGTGGAAGAACTCAGTTCCCTAAGCATCATCAGTGGGAGTGCTCTGTCCAACATGGTCCTAAGTGTCTTCCCATGAATCTCATCTTCATATCTTCTTTTAAATCTCTACAACAGTGAAAAGAGAATGATTCCCACAGTCAAGCAAGCTCTAGAAGCTTGAAATTAAATCCATGCCTTTCAAACTCGACTTTTGTTCACAGTATGAGCTATAGCACTGCTCCAGGATTCTCTAGAAGGGATATAGTATGCTTGAAGCCCATTTGATTTATACAACGCCTTTGCCAAGTTTTTCATAGGATTAGTCATGAAAGGAATACAGTGATGAAAATTCTACTCAAACAAAGACAGGCACTGTGATAATGCTCTAATGATAGCTCCGGACTCTTGCAGAAGTGAGCGTGGCATACAATCGCGACCGATGAACTGCAACATGTATAGTAGCCATAGAGACATGCCAGTCAGCCCCTCCTTCAAGGAAAGACTTACTGCCTAGTTGCTGTAAGTTAACAGCCTCTATCTACAAGTATCTTCAGTTTGTCTCAGCTAAAAGAGCCAACTTGTCTGAAGGCACGCCTTTCCCTTGCAGGCTCTACCTGACATCTAGGAATGGCAGGAATCTAAAGATTCGGCAATTTGGCTTTAATAGCACACACACTCGTGAACAAAAGCCTGTGTTCCAGATTACAGCGATTTCTCACTCGTCATCTCTGCTTTCTCTGCCATATGTCAGGTGCTGGGTTATCATCAATAGCATGTGGTCTGAGAAAGAAAAGACAAGACAGGAGGTGACCATTCTCCTCACATCTAGCAGCTGATTAATGAAAGACCAACAGCTCCTGGTGCACACAGGCTGTCATAACTGTTAAAACTTTTATGGAAGGTCAGCTGAGATGGAGACAAGTCCAAAAGAGGCATTAGTACATGTGGCATCTCAGGCATTTGAGACAGAGAAATAAAAGGTACGAGGCTAATAGAATTTCTAACGTTGTAAAGCACCATTGGAGTGTTGTAGAAAGATAGCAAAAATCTAAGAGCCAGTATAGAGTTTTAAAGTATCAAGAGGCCATTTTGACTACAGACGAATACTTAAAGAAAATGAAGTGTGGAGTCCTATCAGACAAGGCTGAAATAATGTACAACTACAGCATACTGGTAAGTTAAACCAAGCCCTTATTGGGAAAAGCTACAGACTTCAAACATGAAGCAGGAGAATTGGTGAATATTGCAGCACTCTAGATCTCAAGTATAACAAAGAACCATGAGTCTGTTATGCTTGCAGACAGGGGTCCAGCATGGCTGTCCTCTGAGAGGCTCTGCTGACCAGCTGACTCAGACACATGCAGACACCCATCAGCAACAAAGAAACATATGTGCCTTCCGAAAACACCATCCCGCCATGCTACCTAGCAAGGAATAGAAATGCCCATGATGTGTCTATCAAATGTACAAATTCATAAAGTCAAATAAGCCCAGCACATGGGGATCATAAGATAGAAGCATCATATTTAGAATGAAGGAGATCGTGGAAATATCTCAGATGCTAATGTGCCCGTTATATCTGTGTGAGGAATCCCTTATGCCCAACCAAAGGAAAACACTGAATTTGAAAGACAGATGAAGTGTGTGTGTGTGTGTGTGTGTGTGTGTGTGTGTGTGTGTGAATGTCACCTTAAGTGGCAATAGTGGGAGAGATACTTGCCAATGGGAAGAACTTCAGGCAGTGTACCTAACCATTCACTTCTTTGGAAAGAGAAGATACCCAAATTTAAAACATAGATGAGTTCATATACAGCACTAAATTGATTATAGATCTGATCAGGGATACAGATTGGAAAGTACTAGAAAATGAATAACAAGAGGGTCGAATTTAATCATATGTATGGACATCAGGAATAGACATAAGCATAGTGGGTTTTCGTTGTGTTTATTAATATACACCAGACTGTTTTATAGCCAATCTGTATCACTGGCCACCACAGTGCTATCACAATTGGACATGAACTAATGGGGCACAATAGCAAAGATGGAAGATATTCATGAACACACAATTTATGCATCAAATCTTATTTAACTACTCCTGCAATAGCATCTCCATGCTTTAAGAGACAGAAATAATCAGTGATACCCTAACATTAAGTTATTTTTAAATGATCCAACCTAGATACTTAGTGGAAAGTTGCATACATTAGACCCTTCATTCAAGAAAGGTCAATAGTTCTTTCTCACTGAAACAGTCATCTCTCCCATCTATGCCGTGGATGAGTTTGCCTTTCATGTTCATAGGACACAATCCAACATTTTGGTAAAGAAGTGCAGATCCCATCCATTGTCATGGGATCTCACAAATAGTCAAGACTCACTTTACAACAAAGAAGTGCAGAAGAGGACTTGTGACCATGAGACTCAGTAGCATTATGACATACTGTAGTGGCTCTTCCTGGTTGTCAACTTGACTATATCTGGAATGAACTACAATCCAGAATTGGAAGGCTCACCAGCGATCCTAATCTGGAGTCTGGGAGATCGAAGTTTCTGACCTGGATCTTGGTATGGAGATCTTGAGGCATAGTGGCTATGGATTCCAGAAGATTAAGACAGGGAGACCTCTGAGTTCGAGGTCATCTGGGATTAAAGGCATGGTGGCACACACCTTCAATCTAGGCTACAATTCCTGCTGGAGACCTACATAAGGACATTGGAAGGATGAAGATTGACACTCTTTCTCTCCTTTGCCTGCTTGCCTTGTGGGACTGAGCAACTGCTAGATCCTTGGACTTCCATTCACAGCTGCTGCTGACCATTGTTGGGAGTTAGACTGCAGACTGTAAGTCATCAACAAATTCCTTTACTATATAGAGATTACCCATAAGTTCTGTGACTCTAGAGAACCCTGACTAATGCACATACCACAACATGCTTAAATATTAGCCTGATAAGAACATCATAATGGCCTCTTTAAAAGCATACAATAAAGTGCAAGCCCCACACAATAGTTTGCAATGATGCAAAAACTGTCATTAAACGTACAATATATGAACTGAATCATAGTTTTACATGGCAGCATGCCTCCAAAAGGAACAAGAAACATGTGCAAGAACCAAGGTAAGAGGACAATGGCAGCCCCACTTCCTATGACAATCTACCACCCACTGAGAATCTTTGTGTTTTCATTCTTTAAACTCTGGACTTGACATAATGAGAGATTCTGGTTTCCAAACAGAGTGTGTGTAAATTCACTGGACACAGTGGGGATAAGACCACACCATCAGCTATAGCTGACACCTCAACTCTTTATACACATACCCAGTGATTGGACAGTAAGGAGCAGAGTCACCATCCCAGATAAGTAATCCAGCTGGTCCACTGACAATGCTCAGGCCCAACTTGGTAGCAAATGGACAAATACAAGAGTCCTAGTCTGTGGGAAGCAGAGTAAAGCATGCACTTGGCTCTTTCCAGAATGTTAACTGGGTCATATTAGTGTGGACCCCTTTGAGGGCTGGAGAAAGCACTTGGTGTGTGAGCCTGATGACCTGGGTCAACTTCCCAGAACTCATGCAAGAGTGGGAAGAGAGAACAGATGACTTGACTCAACTCTGCCTCTGACCATACACATGCCATGGCATGTGGATACCCCTATCCCTCCCCCTAATAACGATGATACACTTGAAAAAATTGTGTGTAGCTTAATAATTGATAACTGAGGTAAGAGCCCTATGGCCTAAAGTGATGAAGCCCAGCTCAATCATTCAACAGGATCTCGAGCGCAGGAGTGAGGATTGAAAAGAAAAAGACAATTAGCCGAACATTATAACATGATTCCAGCCAATGCTGAGGCTGAAGCAGCTTCAATTTTTCCTAGCCAGCTTTTATACCATTCTAGGTAGTAGCAGAGAATAGGGACAGTTTTCAGATCAAAGACAAAGTGATTAAACAAGGCAAAGATCAAAGAGATCACCAGGTAGCAATCAAACAAAGCAGTAAGCAAAGTCCCCAGAGTCACTGGGACTGAGGGCTTATCAGGATTACCAAGACAAAAGCAAAGTCCCTTGACTGGGTTCACCTTGATCCTTGCATCAGCCCAAATGTAAATATTCTTACCTGAGCCTACTTCTTCCTCCAGAGCCCAGTGACAAGTACTTGGCCAAATTTCTATAAGTAGCAAACTGTTGTAAGCAGCACCAAAAGCTCTCCACACTGAAGGGTAAAGGAGAGAGATAAACTTTGTCTCTGTAATTCCTTCCATGGGTGTTTTGTTCCTCCTTCTAAGAAGGAACAAAGTATCCACACATTGGTCTTCCTTCTTCTTGCATTTCATGTGTTTTGCAAATTGTATCTTGGGTACTCTGAGCTCCTGGGCTAATATCCACTTCTCAGTGAGTGCATATCATGTGTGTTCTTTTGTGGTTGGGTTACCCACTTAGAATGATATTCTCCAGATCCATCAATTTGTCCAAGAATTTCATAAATTCATTGTTTTTAATAGCTGAGTAGTACTCCATTGTGTAAATGTACCACATTTTCTGTATCCACTCCTCTGTTGAAGGACATCTGGGTTCTTTCCAGCTTCTGGCTATTATAGATAAAGGTTCTATGAACACAGTGGAGTATTTGTCCTTATTACATGTTAGAGCATCTTCTGGGTATATGCCAAGGAGTGGTACTGCTGGATCTTCCAGTAGTACTATGTCCAATTTTCTGAGGAACTGCCAAACTGATTTCCAGAGTGTTTGTACCAGCTTGCAATCCCACCAGCAATGGAGGAGTGTTCTTCCTTCTCCACATCCTCGACAGTATCTGCTGTCACCTGAATGTTTGATCTTAGCCATTCTGACTGGTGTGAGGTGGAATTTCAGGGTTGGTTTGCATTTCCCTAATGACTAAGGATGTTGAGCTTAGGTGCTTCTCAGCCATTCAGTATTCCTCAGTTGAGAAGAATTTTCTGGAGTCTAACTTCATGAGTTCTTTGTATATTTTGGATATTAGCCCTCTATTGGATTTAGGGTTGGTAAAGATTTTTCTCAATCTGTTGGTTGCCTTTTTGTCTTATTGACAGTGCCCTTTGCCTTACATTCCCATAGAAGGAGTTATAGAGACAAAGTTCGAAACAGAAACTGAAGGAATGACCATCCAGAGACTAACCCACCTGGGGATCCATCCCATAAACAACCACCAAAACCAGACACTATTGTGGATGCCAACAAGAGCTTGCTGATAGGAGCCTGATATAGCAGTCTCCTGAGAGGCTCTGCCAGTTCCTGACAAATACAGAAATGGATGCTCACAGCCATCCATTTTACAGAGCACAGGGATCCTAATGAAGGAGCTAGAGAAAGTACCCAAGGAGCTAAAGGGGTTTGCAGCCCCATAGGAGGAACAACAATATGAACTAACCAGTACCCCCAGAGCTCCCTGTGACTAAACCACCAATTAAAGAAAACACATGGTGGGACTCATGTCTCTATCTGCATATGTAGCAGAGGATGGCCTAGTTGGTCATCAGTGGGAGGAGAGGTCCTTGGTCCTGTGAAGGTTCTATGCCCCAGTATAGGGGAATGCCAGGGCCAGGAAGTGGGAGTGGGTGAGTTGGTGAGCAGGGGGAGGGAGAAAGGGATAGGGGATTTTTGGAGGGGAAATTAGCAAAGGGGATAACCTTTAAAATGTAAATAAAGAAAATATCTGATAAAAAGAAAAAAGAAAAAAATGAGAGATGAGCACCAGTTTGAACCAACTGTAGCAGCAAAGACCAGTTCACACCTTTCATTAGACTCTCTTTTTAAATTAACATTGAAGATGACAGATCTCTAAGTTTCATTCAAGAATCCTCACAAAGTTGCTTTTTGATTAGATAAAGACTGAATATGCAGTGGTAAGTAGGGTTATATGGACCAGCACTTTAACGATGTACTTACTCCCTGGATACATTTGCAGGAAGCCTAGAACACTCAGATTTTTCACAATAGGCTTCAGCAACATAAATCTGAGGTCATGCCTTTCTAGTACAGTCAACATTCGGTGTCTGATCTCAGGAATAGTAGAAAGGCAGGCCCATCCTACTTCAGTATGAAATACTCTAATGGGGCAAGAGTCACTCCATATCTCACCACTGGGTAGGGTAAGCTTCCCCAGGACTGCTTACAGGGAATTTCTTTCTCTATCTCTCTATTTCTCAAGTATTACTCTCTAGTAAATGTTTTTTATGTCAGATGCTCAGTGTCTGCTTCCAGAAAATCAAGTCGGTAGCATCAAAAAAGCAGTGATGACCAGTGAGCTGATATCCCTACTAATCTAAGATAATAATTTGTTTGAGACAGGGTCTCATTATGTATACAATCCTGGCTGGCCTAGAAGTCTCAATGTAGACCAGGCTTGGTTCAAACTGGTGCTCATCTCTCATTTTTTTTCTTTTTTCTTTTTATTAGATATTTTCTTTATTTACATTTTAAAGGTTATCCCCTTTGCTCACTGTACTAGTTTCTCACCGAGCAACCCTGCAGCCTGGATTGGCTCCAGCTTTCTCATGTGTTTTTGACCCATCACCAGTAGAAGAGTCATCCTTCATGTACCCACTTTAATACTTTATTTTCTAGACACTTCTAACACACCAGGAAGATATAAAGGATAGCAACTCAGATGAAAGATTTCTTTCTCTGGGTTGGTGGGCAAGTTGTAGAAATGGGGAGAATCACGGGTGTTATGATGAAAAATTAGAGAGTTCTCTAACCTTTTATAAAATAATCATAGAGGGAGAGAGAATTGGTCCTAACTAGGAGGGAGGGTGGCACAGAGAGTGCCTTTTGTATGCCTATGGTAATCTAGGCCTTGTGCTATGTGTACAGCATTACTTAGCATCCTCATGACACTGAGTCATAAGGATGAGCATCTGCCATGTGAATTTGGCTACCCAGCAGCATTCATTGTCTCTCTATCAAGAAACAGAAACTAGGCTCTCCTGTGGGGAATTTGTCTTTCTTCATTCTTAACGATGAATTTAAAAGACAATGGCCCCATTCCCAATTCCAGAGTCATAACCCTGATTGCTTCACCCATACAAAGCTGTATATCTGTTCTCCTGATTAATGCTGCTATAACTGCCATAATAAAATGCCACAGACAGTGTGACTTAAATAACATAGAAATTATTTTTTATTAATTCTAAAGATTAAAAATACTGATAAAAATGTTGCCAGTTTTTTCCAATGCCCATCTTCTTGGCTTTCTTCTTCCCATGTGTCTTCATAAGCCCTTTGCCTGTGTTTCTCCTAAATTCTATTTCTTATAATGACATGGGTCACACAAAATTAGGGTCCACCCATATGACCTCATTTTTACTGAATTACCTCCTTAATACTCTGTGGGGTGGTGAGCTGTACACAGATAGCCTGGTCCCTGGTCGAGCATAGGCCTTGAACCCCAGTGACCTGGTAGGTGGTGACTTCTGCCTGTGTGGGTCAACAAGGTGTTCGGCCACACCCCCGCACCCTTGGCTCCTGTTGCAGCTACAGCCTTCCACAGCACCCCTGCTTCTTCCCCACCCCCAGACAGGCATGTGGCCATCAGTGACATAGTCAATGCCCCAAGCTCCTGGTATTCTTTCTGGACTCCAACAACCAGGTATGCTCCACCCCACAGTTACCTGACAACAGCCAGGTAGACCCAGCCCACTATAAAAGGGGCTGTTTGTCCCCTCCTCCCTCTCTTACTTTCTCTTACTCTCTTGCTCTTACTCTCTTACTTTTGCTTCTTGCCCTCCTGCTCCCCCTCCAGTTCCCCCTCTCTCCACATGGCCATGACCTGCCTCTACTTCTCTACTCTTACACTCTCTCTCTCTCTCTCTCTCTCTCTCTCTCTCTCTCTCTCTCTCTCTCTTGCTCTCTCACTCTCTCACTCTCTGCCTTTCTACAATAAAAACCTTAAAACCATAGACTGTCTCTTCTCATTGGAATGCACCGTGCTAGAGCAATGGATCAGGTCTTCCCCTAATGAGCCTAATCTCCCACAGGGAGCCTCTCAGCATTCCCAAATGGTCTCTACTAACCTAAGCAATCTGCCTGACCAAACTAAAGACTCTCCTCCCCATGGTAACCAGCCAGAGCTCTCTCCTTCCTGCCCTTTTCCCTTTGGCCCAGGGGCCAGAGTCCCCCCCGAGTGCCCATACTCCATTATCAGCTCTTCCACAGCATTCAGCAGTATCTGTGATGCCCAAGAGTGAGAACCTGCCAGTCTTGGCCTAGGTGTGGGCCAGGATACACCAAGCCAACTCCAGAAGATCCACTGGGGAACTAAGACTGGACCCTCCCCAAACCTGTAGCAGAGTCCTGTGGCTTCTCACAGCCTGAGACCCACCCGGTGGCATGGAGTCAACCTTCCTGTGTCTGCCTCCGTGAGTGGCCCTATCCCTGTCAGTGACCTAGACATGGGACCCCATTTTTAACCCACAATACTCCATTTCTAAATACCCATGGAAAGCTAAGACTTCAACATGAGAATCTGAGAGAGGGCGTGATCCAGTTCCTAACATGACCTCCGGCCACAGTTGGTTCAAAGATGAGAACGTATTCCAGTCAGTACATAATTCTCAAAGAGATAGACATTCAGAATTACGGGAGGGGACAAGTCCCACTCTCTATCGGCCCAGATAATACTAAGATGGGGGCTTGAATTCCTACAGTCATTTTTATCCCACAAAGAAAGCCAATTCAAGGCATCACATAAAGGAAGGCAGACCAGAAGACTCAGGGAGACTCAACCTGAGTATATGGCTTGAACCTCTGGACCACCCCGTGAACTTAAAAGATGCTTGAACCAGTAAATCTTTCTCCTGTTCAAGCAGTTTAGACTTTTGTCATTTGCAACATCAAAATTCCTAATCCATCTCTGCTCTTCGGAGTCACAGGGCTGAGGGCTAGCACTCCTGTGCACCCACTAATGGTCTTGTAGTATCTGCGCTGTAACAAATGGTACACAGCTAACAACTAAATAACTAGTCTGTTGTTTAAAGGAGACTCAAGTTGGCAAGTGAATCAAACTAGGACCTAAACTCTAATACAGTGTCAGACAGTAGATATGGATGTCTCTAGTGTCAGAATGAAGTTATTGCTTATATTGCTATGACCTCCCCAAAGCAACTCAAGGGGGACAGGAACTTTACTTCATCTCCCCATTATGAGGACTATCCATCATGGCGGGAAGGCAGTAAGAGTGAGAAGCAACTGGGCACATTGCATCCAATCAGGTACAAATAAAGCAATGAGTGGATCCAGAGGTTTCTCCATTTTACTCAGTCCAGAAGCCCAGCCCGTGTTACGGAGCTACCCATTTTCAGGGTGGATCTTCCTATCCCAGCTAAATCTTTCTGGAAATGCCTTCACAATCACACCGGCAAGTTTGTGTCTAGAATGATTACCAACCCTGTCTGTAGACAGTGAAAACCAGTCATCACATTTGTCCTTCCGGCAGCCATACACTTCCCATAGACACCTCCCAAACTCAGGCACTGTGAGGCTGCTGCTGCTGCTGCTGCTGCTGTTGTTGTTGTTACTTTTGTTTTTAACAGCATATAATTTAATTTATTGATACTTTCTTTAAAATATCTATTAATTATAAGTATGATATGGTACTATGGTGCACCAATTTTAATTGTTTTAAAGATTTGTTTATAGGAAAAACCAAACCCCTACAATCTCTCAGTATCTTTGCATTGTTTCTGCTCACTCATTGCAAATAAAACACATTATTTTCCTTGTGGATATGAATGTGAAGCAGCGTTCATCTTCACAAAGCATGTTCCTTTGCTGTGTTTTTTAGGGTTTGTAGTGGATTGAAGGTAATGTGTCCGCAGAACACTTGCTTGGTCTCTAGCTGGTGGCACTGTTTGGGACCATCATGCAACCATCAAGGGGAAGTGAAGCCTCTTTGGAGGAAATGAGGCTTCATAGCCTAGCCCTACTCCCTCTGTTCACTCTTTCCTTCCTGAGTATGAATGCAGGATGACTAACTGACCTCTCGTCTGTCCGTCTGCTGCCATATCTTAGCCACCAGGATACACTGCATCCTCCAGGAATATAAGCCAAAACGAATCTTTTCTCCATTGGATTTGCTTTTGTCAGGCTGTATTATTGCAGCCACAGAAAAGTAAGAGCATTACCTATCGAACTAAGCTAATTAACTGTTTCATTTTATATGGGGTAAAATGGCCATCTTACTAAAAGCAATACAGATTCAGTGCAATTTTCATCAGAGTCCCAACTTAATTCTTAACAGACCTGGAACAAGCAATTCTCAACTTCATGAACAAAACAAAAACCAACCAACCAAACAACAACAACAACAAAAAACCAGAATAGCTAAAACAATCCTGTACAATAACAGGACTTCTGGAGGCTGTTCTTACACGCAGTCTATCACTGTCTATTTGAAACCCCAAAGGTAAGCGGGAATTTCAGAAGAATCACCCATCTGGGTTAAACCTCCCAAAGGCATCAGAAACCTGACATTTCTCAGAGACGGTGATTTTGAAAAGGGCAACGACTCTGCTGGCATTCTCCAACTCAGTTGAGTCCAGCGACATCTTTATTGTGCCAGAAGCTCAACTTGTGTGAGGCCTGGAACTGAAGTTAAACAGAGCATGCTTTCTGCTATGCTCACTGCATGAAAGACTGCAGCTAGCGAAGCACAAAAAGAAAGAACCAGGGATTGGGATTTCTGTGGCTTCTAAGTGTCTCTGCTCAGAGAGGTTTGGAAAGGCATACTGCCCACATTTGTGGTTGCTGTCATCTTTGGAGCCCAAAGTACACATCGTTGGGCAGAATCCATTGAACTCTTAAGTCTATTATAAAATCACAGTATTTTGCCACATGTTCACCACAAGCTAAAAATTCTTTTACCAAAATTTGTAAAGAGGAAAAAGAAAACATGTGGAAAAAAACACACAGAACCACGTGGGAATCTCATTCTTACCCTCCTCTTTACCAATGGAAAAGAATAATGTAACAGTAATAAGGGTGCAACATGATGAAACAGCCAAAAGCTGGAGAATTGGAAACATCCAACTTTGTTCAGGGCAGTTGTTTTTCCAGCAATAACATGTTTGCCTTCTTGAGTTAATCAGATGATGTGGTTTATAAATTGAGGAGACTACTTGGCATTCCTCCTTTCATTTTCAAAACCCCTGTCCTTATTATTCTATGATCTGAAGACTGAAGATCCATGACCAACAATTATGTGTACAGGGACCTAGAAGAAAAGCTATTAGAAATCTACAATGCTTGGCAATTTTACTCTGGTGATGTCCAAATGCTTCATTCAATTATTTCTCTTATTGTCTTAATTATAATCAGACTCATAATTGAATAGTATCCTGGGCAGATTATTAAGTGCTGTGAAAATTACAAAATCTGCTTAGCCATCTCCTTCTATTACAATCTTATAGTCCACATAAAACCTCAACACTTAGCACTGATTCATTGGATCGTTATAGGAGATGGGGGTAACTTTTCTGCTTCTTCTCTAATTGGTATAACAAATACTACACCCAGGCAGAAATGAACTTCAGTGAACTTACTCCACCAAAGGGATGAACTGTGGCTGGCTTTCGAACCATGTCTGGCCCTTCGCTGGAGAAGTACCTGAGCAGGCCTAGAACTAAGGCATCACTAACCTTCTATAAGATGTAAGTGCACAGAAGGGGCATACCACCTGCACTGCCCTACAGTCCAGTGGTTGTATATTCCTAATCCCTTATCTCTATGGCACATCCCTCTTCCTTGAGAGAGCTTTGAAGAGGACTCCTGAACTTCTTTTACATCCAAGTTCTTCTCTCTTATTTCTTGTCTTGCTTTTGTTGCTGTACACACAGGAGACTGTACAGTGATCACCAATTATACATACCCATGTTCCAGGTTAACAAGTTACATTTTTAAACACTCCAATTATCTTCAAATACAACTGTCAATTCCATTTAAAAGTTAACATTTCACACAGAATTCGTTAACAGGGACTCATGGGAGGTGATCAGGAAACCTGCAGGGGTCTGACCTAGATCCTGTTCATATATATTACAGTCGAGTAGCTTGATGTTCTTTGGAAATCCTAATGGAGAGAGCAGGAGCTGTCTCTGACTCTTTTGCCCACTTGTTGGGACCCTTTTCCTCCTACTAGATTGCCTTGCCCAGCCTTTATGCAATGGTATGTGCCTGGTCTTATTGTAGCTTGTTATGCAGTGTATGATTATCCCTAGAAGTCCTGCTCTTTTTTGAGGGGAGGGGAGATGAGTGGGAAAGTAGAGAAGGGAAGGTGGTGGGTGTCAATCATCAGCTTTGACACCAAAGGATACACTGAGGCAGGCAACCAGTGGGAGTCAGTACTTAGAGCCTCTGATGGGGTTGGTACAGAGACATGGAGGGGATGCTGCCTATGACAGCCAGTGAGTAGAGAAATTACTCAGCAGACTTTTCTCTAAGGGAACAAAACCTAATTTACTGACGCTGGCACTCCCTATGGTCAGGAAAATACTCTTAACTCTTTCAACTTCATGAGGCCAGTGAGAAAGAAAAGGAAAGAAAAAAGTTCATAGATAAACACACACATACATACACATTTTGTGGATGAAGCAAAAGGCAGACATCAATAACTTCATACATATAAATATATACATACCTATATGCTTACAGACCTACAGATAGACATATACATATTCACACAATGAATGGCTGGAGCAAAGCTCCAACAAGCGGGCTCCAAGCACTTCACACATATACATATATACACATAGTAGGTGGGTGGATAGAACAAAGTTCCAACAAGGAGGCTCCAAGAATTTCACATAGATAGATAGATAGATTGATAGATAGATAGACAGACAGACAGACAGACAGACAGACAGACAGACAGACAGATAGATAGATAGATAGATAGATAGATAGATAGATAGATAGATAGATAGAGTTGATGAGTAGAAGGAACAATGTTCCAACAACTTCATTCTTTTCCATGGCTTATATATTTTAGCAAAATCTTTCAAACAGTATAAAATTACATTGTGATTACTTTCTATTTTCCTTCTAGTGAATGGTTATGAAAAAAACCAATATGCTCCTCAGTACCTTTACAAGAAATAACATTACATACTACAGATAAGGAAAACAAATTAGTCCTAAGAACCCACGCACATGCACATTCATAACTAAGCAACTTGTTATAGAGTAACAAAATGTGAACAAGCAAGGCAGTTTTCTCAGCCAGTAATTCTTACTGACAAGCAGCAATTTGCAGTTACAAAGAAAGCATTAATTATTTTATTAATCTCTAAAAGTAATCTTATAAGAATCTTTAAAGACTCACAAATCTAAACTTCTATATAAAAATCAATCATATCTACTTAAAATCCTCAGAATGCATCTCTACTCATCAGCAATTCTTATTAAATCATAATCAGGAAGCTGGGGTCAAATTGGGTGTAAGAAATCAATTATCACAAGTCCAACCTCAGTCAGAGTCACATCAGCCAATGCTGCCATTGTTCTTGATCCTTGGCCATCCAGGGTCCCTAGCTTAACTGATAAGAGTGTGTTTTTCTGAACTTCAAATTCTTTCCTAAGATTTTCTATATCAAAGCCAGTAGCAAAAACATCTTAACCTAGCTTCACTAACAATTTTATTCTTCCAAATGTTTTCTAAGTATGAAGGTCATGGTGACAACCTACATGTTTAAGTTCTTTCCTAGGGTGGTGATTGAATTATTAATCTGCTCTAGCAGCAATGCCTAAAAGATATCCAGATTTATTATTGTGAGTGCCAGAGATACTAACCAGCGAGGGTCTGGAAGCCCCTTAGAGTTTTCATACATCTCTTCGTTTAAGAGGAAGTTAAGGCAGCAAGCCAAGCAGGACTCCATGATATCATGAAGTCCCCAGGATACATGTAGCACTCAAGGTCATGCCTCAACCAAGGTACACCCATCATGGTTGTGTTAACCAGTGGGCAGCATCCCGTGAGTTCTAAAGCCATCTGTAATTCCTCCAGCCTGGCCCTCAGCAAGGAGGAAAACCTACAGTAATGTAATATAAGAAAGAAGAAAAAAACAAACAAAATAAAATGTAGTCTTTCTCCCAGTCATCTACAAAATGCCTTTGTAACTAAATGCCATTCTGCAAATAGCTTTTCCCCTAAAACTGTGTGACTTAAAATGGCCTTTCCCTCCTCTGTCCCAGCTGCTTCTGTGTGATCTACATATGTGCAGTTATGAATGTGGGGTTGGCATCTATTTATTTCTACTAAGATGAAACACTTCATGTCAACACGTAAGTCTCTGAACTAAGAACAGAAACAAATGTCCAATTTAGCTACTGTAGTTCTTTTAGTATTTTAATCAATAATTACTTAAATTACCATCATAACTGAAAATTTCAAATATGTTTAAGTATACTGTGTATGCATGTGTGTGTGTGTGTGTGCGCGTGTGGTGTGTGTGTGTGTGTGTGTTTGCATATTATGGTGTGCATGTGGAAGTCAAATGACAACTTGAGGGAGTCAGTTGTGTCCTCCCACTGTATGATTCTGAGGGCTTACACTTGTGCCATTAGACTTGAAGACAAGAGCCTCTACCCACTGATCAACTCACGTAACATTTTTTATACAGCAATATATATTTAGAAAGAATCCATGCTGTGAGCTATAGAGTAATAAGGTACTTCCTCCTCTCAGGGCTATCTAAAGTAAGGTGCATAGTATATATTCTAGACCTCACAGAGACTCTTGATAATCCCAAAATATGTATGAATGAGGTTTTGCATTCCCAAGTACAGGCATCATATAATTCCCATCATAAAATATGATCAAGCAATTTCAGTGACACTGGAAGACATAAATAGGTTTTCTAAATTATTTATAATATTATAATATAGATGTGTGTGTGTGTGTGTGTGTGTGTGTGTGTGTGTGTGTGTAATTTTTATCCTATTTCTAGATAAGAACAATCACTTTCATTGTCAGCACCGGCAACATGTTTCTTCTTGGGGGGTGGAGGGAATACACTCAAAGGGAAGTTTTATGCTATGAGTATTTCACTCAACAAAGAAAGGGACAGAAGATGAACTGTCAGTTAGACTGAGGTGTAATGGAACATGTGCTTCACTGTGTAAGCCTGTCTCTGAGCTCTGGAACAGTTCTCAACCTGTGAGTCAGGACCATTCTGGCAAACTTCTATATCCAAAAGTTTTTACATTATGATTCATAAGAGTAGTAAACTTACAATTATTGAATAGCAACAAAATAATTTTATGGCTGGGGGCCCCCGCAATGTGAGAAACTGAACTAAAAAGCAGCATTAGGAAGGCTGAAAAATCACAGTTCTAGAAGGACAAAAACAAGCATGGCGTAGTTTTAAATGATTGCACATCAAGGACCTCTTGGATGACTCAAATTTGGTTGAAACTCTACATAACAAACTCATGAATGGTGAATATTAGGTATTTATTTTAAATCCAGAGTCAGTGATAGGATAAATCAAAATTACTTTAAATACTTAGAAACAATGCTTAAGAAAAGTGTTTAGATGATAAGTGGAGTATGAAACAGCTATAGATACACTTAAACGTGACTAAAGATGAAACGCCCTTCTTGGATGTCCTATAGCTGGGGTTTTTACAGGGAAATCCACTTCTGAATTTAGGGCTATGAAGCAATCCCATTGTACTTTCAATGACTTAGTTTGGCAGAATCACTAGGGCAAGCTCAGACGTGGAAAATGAGGGACTCAGATGCTGACAGACAGAAGTAGTAAAATACTATCTAAAACACACAGTCCTTCCCGTGTTCCCTCACTCTTTCCTCATCTTCTTTTCATCCTCCCCTCCAGTGCTTTCCTCCCTTCTCTTTCCTTCCTCCTAGAGCTCCCTTCATCCCTTCCTTTCTCCCTCCCTCCCCTAGAGGTCAGACCTCAGACCAACACTGAAATCACAGAGCACCACCAGACGTCTTTCTCTGCTTCCCAATTTTCCTTCAGAACAAATCTCTTACACATCTAATCCCATAATAGCAATTCCTTTCTGAATGCTTGGATGAACACATCGATATTTCATGATGTTTTGGAAATTTGGAGATTTGGTGCCATTACAATTGTGATGCTGTGTGGTTCAGAACTGGACTGGTTGTATTAGTGTCTGTGGTCAAATATTTAACAATTCTTATACATGGTGTGAAATAATCCTCTTCAATTAATGTTTTTATGCCTCCTACTTTTGAGTACTGTGCCAGAATACCATGCAGATAAAATATCTGTTAAGAATTAAACAAGCCTCAACCATAACTCCATTAGATATGAGCATCATGTAATTTTCTCTGTTTTAATGCATACTGAATTTTATAGGAATTCAGTTACTCTGCAAAACAAAGCAATTATCTTTCTAACACTGGGTATTTGCCAAGTGTGGCTTGCTGGTTCAATAAAGCCACATTAGACAGCAATCCACGTGTGACACTTGAGTAGCCAGACTAAATCCCTGAGTCAAACTATTTGTAGCTTGCTGTCCATTATTTTTTGTAGGAAGAATTATGTCTTATAGTTTATTTGTATTCAACACTGTACTTGTCCAAGAACATAATATTTTCTAAGTGCCTTCAGCATATTTTGTAGCTTTGCATTTAGGTCACTACCTTCATGTCCATGAATGTAGGCACAAGTGTAGATTTTTAACATACATACTTCCATTTCATGACAGAAGAGGGAAAAGTAAAACAAAAATACCATGAAGGAAAAAAAGAAAGTGGAGAGATGTGTTTCAGTTTTAGGACCTCTGACTCAGAGTAGGAGAAAAGCAACATGATTGTCAGAAGGAGAATCATAAATATATTTTTGGCAAGGATAGATGTTTTTCCATGTCTACAGTTCTTACTGTGTTCAACTGCACTCCTCCCACATTCTTCTCTTGATGAGGGCATCTGTCCTCATGCAATCCCTGGAGTACTCCCTACAGTTGCACTTCACAACTTGGAAGTCAATAGCTAATGACTCCAAGACACCTGGGACAAACAATTAACTCTCTTGCTGGGCGTGGTGGCGCACACCTTTAATCCCAGCATTTAGGAGGTAGAGGCAGGCGGATCTCTGAGTTCGAGGCCAGCCTGGTCTACAGAGTGAGTTCCAGGACAGCCAAGGCTACACAGAGAAACCCTGTCTTGAAAAAAAAAAACAAGAAAAACAAAACAAACAAACAAAAACAAAAACAAAAAACACTGCTCTTTTGGCTACACAGTCCAAAGCTGTCAAGCTTCCTATAAGATTGGATGCAGCTATGTACATGTGTAGACATAGTCATATGATCTATGTGGCTCAGAGATATATACAAAATCCAAACATGGGGCCTGGAACCAATCAGCTTTCCAGAACCCAACAGGGCTCCCACTTTCAGTGAACCAGATAGCCACCATTTTACCTTGGTCTCATCTATACCTAATTCGGTGGATCACCAGTTTCTGGTGCCTGAAAAGTGAAGATACACCTTGGGCTAAGAACTGTTACCAGACCAGAATAATTGCTTACCAAATAAGCAGAATGCTTTATGTATAATTCAATCCCTTTGGTTTTCAATAAACATTTATAAAGTGCCCCCTGGGCAGGGAGTGGCATGGGGTACTATACCATTCTAGGCTTTTATAATCTGGGAACAGAATGTAGGGAAGATTTGATTTCTTTACTTTCAGTATGCAGGCTAGTAAAGTCTAACCAAGTAAGTATCAAGAACAACAGACATAGGACCAGAGAGGTCTTATGTTGTTATGGGCAAAAGTAGCATCTCTCTCACCTAGAATTCATGTTGCTTCTTCATAGACAGCTCCTAATGTACTTTCTTCTCAGAGATTTGCAGAGTGAGCCCCACCTTAATGAGAAAGGGGCATCTCCAGCCTACCTCTCTACCCATTGAAAGGGTCAGAGCCCTTTATCAGCATCCCAGACATTTATTTTTGCTTCTGTCCCAACATTTGCTACCAAAAGGTTGTTCCCTGCCTATCACTCTCCAAACAAAGAGCTCATAAACCAGACAGTGATTTATGCTGATGTCAATTCATCATGTTTATTAACAACACAATTGGAGTGGTGTAAAATTAGGCTATAATGGTTTCTTGCCTTTATACATAATTGGCATTATTATATATTAATAAACAAGTGTCACAATTGCCAAAGTGCTCTGTGCTTTAAGGAATGTTTTATAATTAAGTCTTTGTTCTTCGTTTTCCTGAAGCTCAATGGCCATAATGCTTCTCATACGCATCATACTCTAACAAACACAGAGATCTCTGAGTAGAGTTCATGGATCCACTATATAAGGTCATATATTTCTTCCTAATCATCTGTTATCTGTTGCATACTATATACATTTCCATCTTTTTTTTTTTTTTTTTTTGGTTTTTCGAGACAGGGTTTCTCTGTGTAGCCCTGGCTGTCCTGGAACTCACTTTGTAGACCAGGCTGGCCTCGAACTCAGAAATCCGCCTGCCTCTGCCTCCCGAGTGCTGGGATTAAAGGCGTGCGCCACCACGCCCGGCTACATTTCCATCTTAAGGAGTTTAAGCAGCAGTGTGTTACCTAAATGAGCTACTAGCTATTTCTCAGAAAGGGCAGCACCTATGATATATCATCTATACCCATCTCCTTGTGGTGTATTTTATGAAGAAGATAACCAAGCAATGGGATACATTTTTTAAGTTCTGGGCATAAAAGGGAAGAGTTTAGCTCATGTTTCCCTTAGTTAACGAGCAATCCATCTCCCAAATCTAGCTTTCCTACAGGAGCAAAGCACAGACAAAAATCAGTGATCCTCCTTAAACACACTGTGAAGTCTCTTTCCTAGTGACAAGCTCGGTCTGAAGAAGTCTATGAATCACAGAGGGGCAAAGAAGCAAATATGGACTAAATACCCCCATGCTCTGGTGGCTATTACTGTGGACTTCTTATGGAAAGGGAACCTGAACTCACTATGGAGAGTAACATTCCCATAGTTGTAACTTAGCAAGTAACAATTCAAATCTCAGGCTCTACTCTACACATTTTCTATCAATGCCGTGAATTCAGAAGGCAAATTCATATTTTGAAAAGGGCAATGATTATAATAATGACTAATGTTGTGAACACTTGTTACATATTGTGTATCAGGAATCAATCAAGATTTTTTTTTAATCAAAAGTTGATCCAAGCACGGGAACTGAGACTGCATTAGTTAGGGAAGCAGAAACCAGCCTGAGTAGGGCCACAGGCCTCATCCAGCAGGATCAGCGCTGGGGTAGCGGGAGCGCAGGGTTGACTGACACCCGCCAGCTACCCACGACCCCCGCCCCAGGATTTTGGGACTGCTGGTGAGTGGAACACAGCTTCTGCTCCAGTCCAATCACGCGGGACCTGAGACTGCTCTGGTTGGGGAGAGAGAAATCCCGCCTACATAGGGCCACAAGCCTCTTCCGGTCAGAAAAGCACCGGGGCAGCTGGGGCGCAGGGTCTGCTGACACTCACCAGCTACCCACAACACCCGCCACAGGATCTTAAGACTTCTGGTGAGTGGAGCACAGCTTCTGCTCCAATCCAATTGCGCGGGACCTGAGACTGCATTAGTTAGGGAAGCAGAAACCTGCCTGAGTAGGACCACAGGCCTCATCTGGCTGGATCAGCACCGGGGTAGCGGGAGCGCAGGGTTGCCTGACACCCGCCAGCTACCCACGACCCCCACCGCAGGATCTTGGGACTGCTGGTGAGTGGAACACAGCTTCTGCTCCAATCCAATTGTGCGGGACCTGAGACTGCATTAGTTAGGGAAGCAGAAACCGGCCTGAGTAGGGCCACAGGCCTCATCCAGCCGGATCAGCGCCGGGGTAGCGGGAGCGCAGGGTTGCCTGACACCCGCCAGCTACCCACGACCCCCGCCGCAGGATTTTGGGACTGCTGGTGAGTGGAACACAGCTTCTGCTCCAGTCCAATCACGCGGGACCTGAGACTGCTCTGGTTGGGGAGAGAGAAATCCGGCCTACATAGGGCCACAACCCTCTTCCGGTCAGAAAAGCACCAGGGCAGCTGGGGCGCAGGGTCAGCTGACACTCACCAGCTACCCACAACACCCACCACAGGATCTTAAGACTTCTGGAGAGTGGAACACAGCTTCTACTCCAATCCAATTGCACGCGGGACCAGAGACTGCATTAGTTAGGGAAGCAGAAAAACGGCCTGTGTAGGACCACAGGCCTCTTCCGGCTGGACGAGCACCAGGGTACCGTCAGCTACCCACGACCCCCGCCGCAGGATTTAGAGACTGCTGGTGAGTGGAACACAGCTTCTGCTCCAATCTTTAAACAGTGACAACAATAACAACTAACCCCAGAGATTACCAGATGGCGAAAGGTAAACGTAATAATCTTACTAACAGAAACCAAGACCACTCACCATCATCAGAACCCAGCACCCCCACTTCGCCCAGTCCAGTGCACCCCAACACACCGGAAAAGCTAGACACGGATTTAAAAGCATATCTCCTGATGATGATAGAGGACTTCAAGAAGGACTTTAATAACACACTTAAAGAAATGCAGGAGAACACTGCTAAAAAGGCAGAAGACAATAAAGAGGAAGCACAAAAATCCCTTAAAGAATTGCAGGAGAACACTGCTAAAGAGTTACAAATCCTTAAAGAAAAACAGGATAACATAATCAAACAGGTAGAAGTCCTTACAGAAAAACAGGAAAACACATCCAAACAGATGATGGAAATGAACAAAACCATACTAGACCTAAAAAGGGAAGTAGACACAATAAAGAAAACCCAAAATGAGGCAACACTGGAGATAGAAACCCTAGGAAAGAAATCTGGAACCATAGATACAAGCATCAGCAACAGAATACAAGAGATGGAAGAGAGAATCTCAGGTGCAGAAGATTCCATAGAGAACATCGGCACAACAATCAAGGAAAATGTAAAATGCAAAAAGATCCTAACTCAAAACATCCAAGAAATACAGGACACAATGAGAAGACCAAACCTACGGATAATAGGAGTGGATGAGAATGAAGATTTTCAACTCAAAGGACCAGCAAACATCTTCAACAAAATTATAGAAGAAAACTTCCCAAATCTAAAGAAAGAGATGCCCATGAACATACAAGAAGCCTACAGAACTCCAAATAGACTGGACCAGAAAAGAAATACCTCCCGACACATAATAATCAGAGCAACAAATGCTCTAAATAAAGATAGAATACTAAAAGCAGTAAGAGAAAAAGGCCAAGTAACATATAAAGGCAAGCCTATCAGAATTACACCAGACTTTTCACCAGAGACTATGAAAGCCAGAAGATCCTGGACGGATGTTATACAGACACTAAAAGAACACAAATTCCAGCCCAGGTTACTATACCCAGCCAAACTCTCAATTACCATAGATGGAGAAACCAAAGTATTCCACGACAAAACCAAATTCACACATTATCTCTCCACGAATCCAGCCCTTCAAAGGATAATAACAGAAAAAAACCAATACAAGGACAGGAACCACGCCCTAGAAACAACAAGAAGGTAATCCCTCAACAAACCTAAAAGAAGACAGCCACAAGAACAAAATGCCAACTTTAACAACCATAATAACAGGAAACAACAATTACTTTTCCTTAATATCTCTTAATATCAATGGACTCAACTCCCCGATAAAAAGACATAGACTAACAAACTGGCTACACAAACAAGACCCAACATTTTGCTGCTTACAGGAAACTCATCTCAGAGAAAAGGATAGACACTACCTCAGAATGAAAGGCTGGAAAACAATTTTCCAAGCAAATGGCATGAAGAAACAAGCTGGAGTAGCCATTCTAATATCTGATAAGATTGACTTCCAACCCAAAGTCATTAAAAAAGACAGGGAGGGACACTTCATACTCATCAAAGGTAAAATCCTCCAAGAGGAACTATCAATCCTGAATATCTATGCTCCAAATACAAAGGCAGCCACATTCATTAAAGAAACTTTAGTAAAGCTCAAAGCACACATTGCACCTCATACAATAATAGTGGGAGACTTCAACACACCACTTTCACCAATGGACAGATCATGGAAACAGAAACTAAACAGGGACACAGTGAAACTAACAGAAATTATGAATCAAATGGATCTGGCAGATATCTACAGAACATTCTATCCTAAAACAAAAGGATATACCTTCTTCTCAGCACCTCATGGTACCTTCTCCAAAATTGACCACATAATTGGTCACAAAACAGGCCTCAACAGATACAAAAATATTGAAATTGTCCCATGCATCCTATCAGATCACCATGGACTAAGGCTGATCTTCAATAACAAAATAAATAATAGAAAGCCAACATTCACGTGGAAACTGAACAACACTCTTCTCAATGATACCTTGGTCAAGGAAGGAATAAAGAAAGAAATTAAGGACTTTTTAGAGTTCAATGAAAATGAAGCTACAACATACCCAAACTTATGGGACGCAATGAAAGCATTTCTAAGAGGAAAACTCATAGCTCTGAGTGCCTCCAAAAGGAAACTAGAGAGAGCACACATTAGCAGCTTGACAACACACCTAAAAGCACTAGAACAAAAGGAAGCAAATTCACCCAAGAGGAGTAGACGGCAGGAAATAATCAAACTCAGGGGTGAAATCAACCAAGTGGAAACAAGAAAAACTATTCAAAGAATCAACCAATCAAGGAGCTGGTTCTTTGAGAAAATCAACAAGATAGATAAACCCTTAGCCAGACTCACTAGAGGGCACAGGGAAAGCATCCTAATTAACAAAATCAGAAATGAAAAAGGAGACATAACAACAGATCCTGAAGACATCCAAAACACCATCAGATCCTTCTACCAAAGGCTATACTCAACAAAACTGGAGAACCTGGATGAAATGGAGAAGTTCCTAGACAGATACCAGGTACCAAAGTTGAATCAAGATCAGGTTAATGATCTAAACAGCCCTATATCCCCCAAAGAAATAGAAGCAGTCATTAATAGTCTCCCAACTAAAAAAAGCCCAGGACCAGATGGGTTTAGTGCAGAGTTCTATCAGACCTTCAAAGAAGATCTAATCCCAGTTCTTCACAAACTATTCCACAAAATAGAAACAGAAGGTACTCTACCCAACTCATTCTATGAAGCCACAATTACTCTGATACCTAAACCACAAAAAGACCCAACAAAGATAGAAAACTTCAGACCAATATCCCTTATGAATATTGATGCAAAAATCCTCAATAAAGTTCTTGCTAACCGAATCCAAGAACACATCAAAACAATCATCCATCCTGACCAAGTAGGTTTCATCCCAGAGATGCAGGGATGGTTCAATATACGGAAATCCATCAACGTAATCCAGTATATAAACAAACTCAAAGACAAAAACCACATGGTCATCTCGTTAGATGCGGAAAAAGCATTTGACAAGATCCAACACCCATTCATGATAAAAGTCTTGGAAAGATCAGGAATTCAAGGCCCATACCTAAACATGATAAAAGCAATCTACAGCAAACCAGTAGCCAACATCAAAGTAAATGGTGAGAAGCTTGAAGCAATCCCTCTAAAATCAGGGATTAGACAAGGCTGTCCACTTTCTCCATACCTATTCAACATTGTACTTGAAGTCCTAGCCAGAGCAATTCGACAACAAAAGGAGATCAAAGGGATACAAATTAGAAAAGATGAAGTCAAAATATCACTTTTTGCAGATGATATGATAGTATATATAAGTGACCCTAAAAATTCCACCAGAGAACTCCTAAGCCTGATAAACAGCTTCGGTGAAGTAGCTGGATATAAAATTAACTCAAACAAATCAATGGCCTTTCTCTACACAAAGAATAAACAGGCTGAGAAAGAAATTAGGGAAACAACACCCTTCTCAATAGTCACAAATAATATAAAATATCTTGGCGTGACTCTAACTAAGAAAGTGAAAGATCTGTATAATAAAAACTTCAAGTCTCTGAAGAAAGAAATTATAGAAGATCTCAGAAGATGGAAAGATCTCCCATGCTCATGGATTGGCAGGATCCAATATAATAAAAATGGCTATCTTGCCAAAAGCAATCTACAGATTCAATGCAATCCCCATCAAAATTCCAACTCAATTCTTCAACGAATTAGAAAGTGCAATCTGCAAATTCATCTGGAATAACAAAACACCTAGGATAGCAAAAACTCTTCTCAAGGATAAAAGAACCTCTGGTGGAATCACCATGCTGGACCTAAAGCTCTACTACAGAGCAATTGTGATAAAAACTGCATGGTACTGGTATAGTGACAGACAAATAGACCAATGGAATAGAATTGAAGACCCAGAAATGAACCCACACACCTATGGTCACTTGATCTTCGACAAGGGAGCTAAAAACATCCAGTGGAAGAAAGACAGCATTTTCAACAAATGGTGCTGGCACAACTGGTTGTTAACATGTAGAAGAATGCGAATCGATCCATTCCTATCTCCTTGTACTAAGGTCAAGTCTAAGTGGATCAAGGAACTTCACATAAAACCAGAGACACTGAAACTTATAGAGGAGAAAGTGGGGAAAAGCCTTGAAGATATGGGCACAGGGGAAAAATTCCTGAATAGAACAGTAATGGCTTGTGCTGTAAGATCGAGAATTGACAAGTGGGACCTCATGAAACTACAAAGCTTCTGCAAGGCTAAAGACACCATCAATAAGACAAAAAAACCACCAACAGATTGGGAAAGGATCTTCACCTATCCTAAATCAGATAAGGGACTAATATCCAATATATATAAAGAACTCAAGAAGGTGGACTCCAGAAAGTCAAATAACCCCATTAAAAAATGGGGCTCAGAACTGAACAAAGAATTCTCACCTGAGGAATACCGAATGGCAGAGAAGCACCTGAAAAAATGTTCAACATCCTTAATCATCAGGGAAATGCAAATCAAAACAACCCTGAGATTCCACCTCACACCAGTCAGAATGGCTAAGATCAAAAATTCAGGTGACAGCAGATGCTGGCGAGGATGTGGAGAAAGAGGAACACTCCTCCATTGTTGGTGGGATTGCAAGCTTGTACAACCACTCTGGAAATCAGTCTGGCGGTTCCTCAGAAAATTGGACATAGTACTACCGGAGGATCCAGCAATACCTCTCCTGGGCATATATCCAGAAGATGTCCCAACCGGTAAAAAGGACACATGCTCCACTATGTTCAGAGCAGCCCTATTTATAATAGCCAGAAGCTGGAAAGAACCCAGATGTCCCTCAACAGAGGAATGGATACAGAAATTATGGTACATTTACACAATGGAGTACTACTCAGCTATTAAAAAGAATGAATTTATGAAATTCCTAGCCAAATGGATGGACCTGGAGGGCATCATCTTGAGTGAAGTAACACAATCACAAAAGAACTCACACAATATGTATTCATTGATAAGTGGATATTAGCCCAAAACTTAGGATACCCAAGATATAAGATACAATTTGCTAAACGCATGAAACTCAAGAAGAATGAAGACCAAAGTGTGGACACTGTGCACCTTCTTAGAATTGGGAACAAAACACCCAGGGAAGGAGTTACAGAGACAAAGTTCGTAGCTGTGATGAAAGGATGGACCATTTAGAGACTGCTGTATCCAGGGATCCGTCCCATAATCAGCTTCTAAACGCTGACACCATTGCATACACTAGCAAGATCTTGCTGAAAGGACCCAAATATAGCTGTCTCTTGTGAGACGATGCCGGGGCCTAGCAAACACAGGAGTGGATGTTCACAGTCAGCTATTGGATGTATCACAGGGCTCCCAATGGAGAAGCTAGAGAAAGTACCCAAGGAGCTAAAGGGATCTGCAACCCTATTGTTGGAACAACATGATGTACTAACCAGAACCCCGGAGCTCTTGTCTCTAGCTGCATATGTATCGAAAGATGGCCTAGTCGGCCATCAATGGAAAGAGAGGCCCATTGGACTTGCAAACTTTATATGCCCCAATATAGGGGAATGCCAGCGCCAAAAGAATGGGAATGGGTGGGTAGGGAAGTGGGGGGCGCTATGGGGGACTTTTGGGATAGTATTGGAAATGTAATTGAGGAAAATATGTAATAAAAATATTAAAAAAAAAAAAAAGAAATTACAAAATACAGAGGAAGTCTACTCTAGTAAAGACAAACTTATGTTTTTGCACATTCAAAAAAAAAAGAGTGAGATGAAATGTATGGTGATACATTTTAATCTCTGAAGATATTCATAAAATGCTAGGCCTGGTGTGTGAGCTATCACATGGTGGTTATTGGTACAAACTCTTTTAGCTTTTACTTTGTAAAGAGGTTTGAATATGATGAAATGTCATTTGTTAACAAAAGTCAAGAATTAAAGGCTTTTAATGTAAAAAAAAAAAAAAAAGTTGATCCAAGGCCACTAACAACTTTTCCTGGCATATTTCTTCATCTGTATGAATGGCATGTGGAAGAAATTAGACTTCACTTTTCTGTTCTCATTCTCTCTCTCTCTCTCTCTCTCTCTCTCTCTCTCTCTCTCTCTCTCTCTCTCTCTCTCTGTATGTGTGTGTGTGTATGTATGTATGTCTGTCTGTCTGTCTACTTCTATGTGTGTGTGTGTTATATGTGTCTGTCTATCTGTGTCTGTGTGTGTATGTGGGGTATATATGTGTATTAAGATTTGCATACAATATAATCCTTTCTTCCCTCTTATAGGTGGAAGAATTCAAAGTCATTTGCCTTGGCTCACACAAGTAAGAAGGTAAGAGCCGAGAAATCAGAAGTAGATCATAGTCTAGGTTCAGAATCCATTACTAGGTCTACTTAACCCAAACAAGATGGAAAGCAGTGATTAAATAGTAGAGGGCAATCTACTCGAATGGGGTTGCCTTCAGGATGCCTCACGGTGAATTTTAATTTGATGCATACAAAACTCAGTTAGAGCTGGTGTTGAATTCAATGCTATTGCGTCATGATAACAGTAATCTAACCTGATCGCCACTCTTTCAGAGGCTGGCTCACTCTGAGTTTTGAGTTTTTATTGCCCCTCTCTGCTTCTCTGCAAGTAATAAACCCTCTTCACATAACTTGTGGTGTCTGAGTGCGCTGCCTCACCTGACTTAGGCAAGCAAAAAGAGGCTCAGCCTAACAGGTGATGGGCTGCAGTGGTAACAAGCACACGGGACCAGCATCACCTCTGCCATATTTCAATGTCTTCAAACAGTGTAAGTTTATTTCTTGACAATGTCACATGTCTGTTGACAACAGATTAGTTTGTACTCTGTTCTAAGGTCCCCTCTCCCAGGACACAGGCTGACCATGATTCTACTCAAGGCATTTTTCATATTCACTGCAGCAGAAGACAGAAGGTACCTCAGTGTTTTGACCAGGCAACGAAACGTTTCTGCCCAGAGATTCCATTCATCACACCACTTCCAATCCTGCTGGTTAAAGTCTATATCCACACTCAAATTCAAAAAGGAAGAAAAAAATGTCACCTATCCATGTGTTTGGAATGACAGAGAACTAAAATGCCAATGGATGTCCCCGGTGACCACCATGGACTGCTTTATACTTCCCAAGAATAGTTAGTTAAGGGAGATTTTCAGTTGCATGTGGAAAGCTTAGACGGTTGAGAATTCTGAGTATGTTGGCTTCTAAGACCTCCATGCTTACTGTTTGATTGGTTTTGTGTCATGTTTTTATCTCTGCTGATAGACTGTAACTAGTCAAACAGGATTATATGCCTTATAGATGAGCTATAGTAACACACAACCATAATTGGGAAACAATAAAAAAATCAACATGTCCACTTATGGTAGCAAACTATGGAAAGAGTAAGAGGAAGGGGTCCTTCTTTGTCTTATGACATATATTAAAGCAGTACTGACTCTACACCCTCAAAACTGTTTCTTTTTTTAAAATTAGGTATTTTCCTCATTTACATTTCCAATGCTGTCCCAAAAGTCCCCCATACCCTCCCCCCCCCACTCTCCTACCCACCCACTCCCATTTCTTGGCCCTGGCATTCCCCTGTACTGAGGCATATAAAGTTTGCAAGACCAACTGGCCTCTCTTTCCACTAATGGCTGACTAGGCCATCTTTTGATACATATGCAGCTAGAGACACGAGCTCCGGGGGTACTGGTTAGTTCATATTGTTGTTCCACCTATAGGGTTGCAGATCCCTTTAGCTCCTTGGGTACTTTCTCTAGCTCCTCCATTGGGGGCCCTGTGATCCATCCAATTGCTGACTGTGAGCATCCACTTCTGTGTTTGCTAGGCCCCAGCATAGCCTCACAAGAGACAGCTCTATCTGGGTCCTTTCAGCAAAATCTTGCTAGTGTATACAATGGTGTCAGCGTTTGGAGGCTGATTAGGGGATGGATCCCCGGGTATGGCAGTCTCTAGATGGTCCATCCTTTCATCTCAGCTCCAAACTTTGTCTCTGTAACTCCTTCCATGGGTGTTTTGTTCCCAATTCTAAGAAGGGCAAAGTGTCTACACTTTGGTCTTTGTTCTTGAGTTTCATGTGTTTTGCAAATTGTATCTTATATCTTGGGTATTCTAAGTTTCTGGGCTAATATTCACTTATCAGTGAGTACATATTGTGTGAGTTCTTTTGTGATTGGGTTACCTCACTCAGGATGATGCCCTCCAGATACATCCATTTGCCCAAGAATATAATGTATTCATTGTTTTTAATAACTGAGTAGTATTAGATTGTGTTAATGTACCACATTTTCTGTATCCATTCCTCTGTTGAGGGACATCTGGGTTTGTTCCAGTTTCTGGCTATTATAAGTAAGGCTGCTATGAACATAGTAGAGCATGTGTCCTTATTACCAGTTGGAACATTTTCTGGATATATGCCCAGGAGAGTTATTGCAGGATCCTCCAGTAGTACTATGTCCAATTTTCTGAGGAACCACCAGACTGATTTTCCAGAGTGATTGTACAAGCTTGCAATCCCACCAACAATGGAAGAGTGTTCCTCTTTCTCCAGATCCTTGCCAGCATCGGCTGTCACCTGAATTTTTGATCTTAGCCATTCTGACTGGTATAAGGTGGAATCACAGGGTTGCTTTGATTTGCATTTCCCTGATGATTAAGGATGCTGAACATTTTTTCAGGTGATTCTGAGCCATTCAGTATTCCTCAGGTGAGAATTCTTTCTTTAGCTCTGAGCCCCAATTTTAATGGGGTTATTTGATTTTCTGGAGTCCACCTTCTTGATTTCTTTATATATATTGGATATTAGTCCCCTATATGATTTAGGAGAGGTAAAGGTCCTTTCCCAATCTGTTGGTGGCCTTTTTGTTTTATTGATGGTGTCTTTTGCCTTACAGAAGCTTTGCAATTTTATGAGGTTCCATTTGTTGATTCTCATCTTACAGCACAAGCCATTGTTGTTCTATTCAGGAATTTTTCCCCTGTAACCATATCTTCGAGGCTTTTCCCCACTTTCTCCTCTATAAGTTTCACTGTCTCTGATTTTATGTGGAGTTCCTTGATCCACTTAGATTTGACCTTAGTACAAGGAGACAGAAATAGATCAATTCCCATTCTTCTACATGATAACTGCCAGTTGTGCCAGCACCATTTGTTGAAAATGCTGTCTTTTTTCCACTGGATGGTTTTAGCTCCCTTGTCAAAGATCAAGTGACCATAGGTGTGTGGGTCCATTTCTGGGTTTTCAATTCTATTCCATCGGTCTAATTGTCTGTCACTATACCAGTACCATGCACTTTTTATCACAATTGCTCTGTAGTACAGCTTTAGGTCAAGCATGGTGATTCCACCAGAAGTTCTTTTATCCTTGAGAAGAGTTTTTGCTATCCTAGGTGTTTTGTTATTCCAGATGAATTTGCAGATTGCCCTTTCTAATCCATTGAAGAATTGAGTTGGAACTTTGATGGGGATTGCATTGAATCTGTAGATTGCTTTTGACAAAATAGCCATTTTTATTATATTGGATCCTGCCAATCCATGAGCATGGGAGATCTTTCCATCTTCTGAGATCTTTAATTTCTTTCTTCAGAGACTTGAAGTTCTTATCATACAGATCTTTCACTTTCTTAGTTAGAGTCACACCAAGGTATTTTATATTGTTTGTGACTATTGTGAAGGGTGTTGTTTCCTTAATTTCTTTCTCAGCCTGTTTATCCTTTGTGTAGAGAAAGGCCATTGAATTGTTTGATTTAATTTTATATCCAGCTAGTTCACTAAAGCTGTTTATCAGTTCTAGGAGTTCTCTGGTGGATTTTTTAGGGTCACTTGTATATACTATCATATCATCTGCAAAAAGTGATATTTTGACTTCCTATTTTTCAATTTGTATCCCCTTGATCTCCTTTTGTTGTCAAATTGCTCTGGCTAGGACTTAAATCTATGTTGAATAGGTATGGAGAAAGGGAAAGCATTGTCTAGTACCTGATTTTAGTGGGATTGCTTCAAGCTTCTTACCATTTACTTTGATGTTGGCTACTGGTTTGCTATAGATTGCTTTTTATCATGCTTATGTATGGGCCTCGGATTCCTGATCTTTCCAAGACTTTTATCATGGATGGGTGTTGGATTTTTCAAATGCTTTCTCTGCATCTAACGACATGATCATGTGGTTTTTGTCTTTGAGATTGTTTATATAGTGGATTACGTTGATGGATTTCCGTATATTAAACCATCCCTGCATTCCTGGAATGAAACCTACTTGGACAGGATAGATGATTGTTTTGATATGTTCTTGGATTCCGTTAGCGAGGATTTTATTGGGTATTTTTGCACCGATATTCATAAGGGAAATTGGTCTGAAGTTCTCTATCTTTCTTTCTGTGGTTTAGGTATCAGAGTAATTGTGGCTTCATAGAATGAATTGGGTAGAATACCTTCTGCTTCTGTTTTGTGGAATAGTTTGTGAAGAACTGGGATTAAATCTTCCTTGAAGGTCTGATAGAACTCTGCACTAAACCCATCTGGTCCTGGGCTTTTATTGGTTGGGAGACTATTAATGACTGCTTCTATTTATTTAGGGGATATAGGACTGTTTAGATCATTAACCTGATCCTGATTTAACTTTGGTACCTGGTATCTGTCTAGAATTTGTCCATTTCATTCAGGTTTCCCAGTTTTGTTGAGTATAGGCTTTTGTAGAAGGATCTGATAGTTTTGGATTTCTTCAGGATCTGTTGTTATGTCTCCCTTTTCATTTCTGATTTTGTTAATTAGGATACTGTCCCTGTGCCCTCTAGTGAGTCTGGCTAAGGGTTTATCTATCTTGTTGATTTTCTCAAAGAACCAGCCCCTCGCTTGGTTGATTCTTTATATAGTTTTTCTTGTTTCTACTTGGTTGATTTTGCCGTCTATTCCTCTTAGGTGAATTTGCTTCTTTTTGTTCTAGAGCTTTTAGGTGTGTTGTCAAGCTGTTTGTGTGTGCTCTCTCTAGTTTCTGTTTGGAGGCACTCAGAGCTATGAGTTTCCCTCTTAGAAATGCATTCAATTGTGCCCCATAAGTTTGGATCTGTTGTGGCTTCATTTTCATTAAACTCTAAAAATTTTTAAATTTCTTTCTTTATTCCTTCCTTGACTAAGGTATCATTGAGAAGAGTGTTGTTCAGTTTCCACGTGAATGTTGGTTTTCTATTATTTATTTTGTTATTGAAGATCAGCCTTAGTCCATTGTGATCTGATAGGATGCATGGGAAAATTTCAGTATTTTTTTTTATCTGTTGAGGCCTGTTTTGTGACCAATTATATGGTCAATTCTGGAGAGCTATCATGAGGTTCTGAGAAGAAGGTATATCCTTTTGTTTTAGAATAAAATGTTTTGTAAATATCTGTTAAATCCATTTGTTTCATAACTATTGTTAGTTTCACTGTGTCTCTGTTTAGTTTCTGTTTCCATGATCTGTCCATTAATGAAAGTGGTGTGTTGAAGTCTCCCACTATTATTGTGTGAGGTGCATTGTGTGCTTTGAGCTTTATTAAAGTTTCCTTAATGAATGTGGCTGCTCTTGCATTTGAAGCATAAATATTCAGAATTGAGAGTTCCTCTTGGAAGATTTTAACTTTGATGAGTATGAAGTGCCCCTCCTTGTCTTTTTTGACAACTTTGGGTTGGAAATAGATTTTATTAGATATTAGAATGGCTACTCCAGTTTGTTTCTTCAGACCATTTGCTTGGAAAATTATTTTCCAGCCTTTCATTCTGAGGTAATGTCTGTCTTTTTCCCTGAGATGGGTTTCCTGTAAGCAGCAAAATGTTGGGTCCTGTTTGTGTAGCCAGTCTGTTAGTCTATGTCTTTTTATTGGAGAATTGAGTCCATTGATATTAAGAGATATTAAGGAAAAGTAATTTTTGCTTCCTATTATTTTTGTTGTTAGAGTTGGCATTCTGTTCTTGTGGCTGTCTTCTTTTAGGTTTGTTGAGGACTACTTTCTTGCTTTTTCTAGGGTGTGGTTTCCGTCCTTGTAATTGTTTTTTTTCTGTTACTATCCTTTGAAGGGCTGGATTCATGGAGAGATAATGTGTGAATTTGGTTTTGTTGTGGAATACTTTGGTTTCTCCATCTATGGTAATTGTAAGTTTGGCTGGTTATAGTAGCCTGGGCTGGCATTTGTGTTCTCTTAGTGTCTGTAAAACATCTGTCTAGGATCTTCTTGCTTTTATAGTCTCTGGTGAAAAGTCTGGTGTAATTCTGATAGACCTGCCTTTATATGTTACTTGACCTTTTACCCTTACTGCTTTTAATATTCTATCATTATTTAGTGCATTTGTTGTTCTGATTATTATGTGTCAGGAGGAATTTCTTTTCTGGTCCAATCTATTTGGAGTTCCGTAGGCTTCTTGTATCTTCATGGGCATCTCTTTCTTTAGGTTTGGGAAGTTTTCTTCTATAATTTTGTTGAAGATATTTGCTGGCCCTTTAAATTGAAAATCTTCATTCTCATCTATTCCTATTATCTGTAGGTTTGGTCTTCTCATTGTGTCCTGGATTTCCTGGATGTTTTGAGTTAGGATTTTTTTATATATGTTTTGCATTTTCTTTGATTGTTGTGCCAATGTTCTCTATGGAATCTTCTGCACCTGAGATTCTCTCTTCCATCTCTTGTATTCTATTCCTGATGCTCGCATCTATCGTTCCAGATTTCTTTCCTAGGGTTTCTATCTCCAGCGTTGCCTCACTTTGGGTTTTCTTTATTGTGTCTACTTCCCTTTTTAGATCTAGTATGGTTTTGTTCATTCCCATCACCTGTTTGCTTGTGTTTTCCTGTTTTTCTTTAAGGACTTCTACCTATTTGGTTGTGTTTTCCTGGTTTTCTTTAAGGACTTGTAACTCTTTGGCACTGTTCTCCTGTATTTCTTTAAGTGAGTTATTAAAGTCCTTCTTGATGTCCTCTACCATCATCATGAGATATGCTTTTAAATCCAGGTCTAGCTTTTCGGGGTTGTTGGGGGACCCAGGACTGGCTGAGGTGGGAGTGCTGTGTTCTGATGACGGTGAGTGGTCTTGGTTTCTGTTAGTAAGATTCTTACGTCTGCCTTTTGCCATCTGGTAATCTCTGGAGTCAGTTTTTATAGTTGTCTCTGGTTAGAGCTTGTTCCTTTTGTGATTCTATTAGCCTCTACCAGAAGACCTGGGAGACTAGCTCTCTCCTGAGTTTCAGTAGTTAGAGCACTCTCAGCAGGCAAGCTCTCCTCCTACAGGGAAGGTGCACAGATATCTGGCGTTTGGACTTGCCTCCTGGCAGAAGATGAAGGCTCGAAACAGGGCCTGTCCCAGAAGCTGTTAGCTTCTGTAGTCCACGTTCTCACCTCCACAGATTAGTCTAGGAGGGATCCGGGAACCAAGATGGCTCCGGCAAAGCCCTCCCAGGCAGTGTGGACACCTCTCCTCTGGCAGGGAAGGTGCCCGGATGTCTGGAGCCTGAAATGGGGTCTGCCTCAGAAGCTGTCCTCTAGGGACCTTGGGGGTGTCCACTGACTCTGTGCCCAAGGTGAGCCGGTGCTGGTGCCAACTGGAAGGGACTTGTGACCCTGGTCAGGCCGGCTTTTCTGTTTCCCTAATACTGTCTCACATCCTGCGTGATTGGAACGGAACAGAATTTGTGTTCCACTCATCAGTGGTCCTAAGATCGCATGGAGAGTCCTCTAGGGACCTTGGCGGTGTCTGCTGACTCCACGCCCAGGTGACCCGGTGCTGGTGCTGACTGGAAGGGACTTGTGACCCTCTAAAAGTGTTTCTTACCTAACTATCCATCTTGAACATCACAATTTTGTCTTGATTTGAAAATTATGAGACTGATGATGTTGTTCATGCCTCTCTCATTTCCCTGACAAAACCTATTTAAAGGAAAGTTAGGCTTTTTGTGACTTACAGTTTTTGAGTACAGCCCATCATGCCAGAGAATGCATGATACCAAGAGTGGATCTAGCTGCAGCTGTTGGGCAAGTAATGCTGTTGCTCATGCAGCATGTGCCATTGGGAAAAAGACATGAGGTGTTCAGCTCATTGTTTCCTTTATTGTATTTATTTAGTCCAGACCTCAATAGGTGTTACCAACATTCAAACTGAGTCTTCCCTCCTCACTTAAACTATTTTAGAAATGCCCTTGAAGACAATTCAAGATTAGGGAAAAATCTACCATCTATAGAATATAAATTTTAACAACTTGAAAACTGTTCAACTCAGGCAAATGTAGAATCTCTAGTAGACTGTCTAACACAGTTGCTGCTAAAAATGTTGCTCAACAATTTGAAGGAACATTTGCTTGTTTCTAAGTTCCATGAGCTGTATGTGAGTGACTGCTTGCTACAAAGGAATGTTTTGCTCTTATGTGTTCTCTCTAAATTATTGAGGAGGTATCCATATATATATCACAAAATTTTCACAAAAAGTATACAGTTCTCTTGGAATTCTTTGAAGGTATTCAGTAATGCATCAGAAGTCATGTCTTTGTTAAAGAATTCTAGACTATTTACTTAAAACACATCTGGATCAGATAGCCCACCTCTACAGAGGCTCCACCTACCAGAAAGCTCTGTCTACATGGTATGAAGCTCCATTGTTCTATTTCATGATTTGAGACAGTTTGTGCTCAGGTGTGGCAAATGACTGTCCAATATGAGTATGCTACCCAGTCTGTGCAGTTAGAGCCTTGTCTAGAGTTACTCATTAGGCACAGGTCTTTTCATGACAATATGCCTAGGATGGGATGGCTTAAGATACCCAGAGATAACAGCTGTCTTTCAAGAGAGGTATGGTGTTCATTAGATAGATGATGGAAAGTGATTATAAGCATGTAGCATTCCTACAAAGGACGGAGAATAAAGCCTTGGGAACTCGATGGTGGAGTTTTCTGGAACTGGAGACAGTCCCGGACAATGCTATTCACTTCAATAGTGGAGTAGCAGGCAACACTAATGGAATGGACTGAGCTCCTCATTAAATAATTCTGTTACTTGGAGACTCTTACTTAAGTAATTGATGCTTCTGTTTATTTGCTTAATCAATAATTAGGTTGGAGGAAATGGTAATTAATATTCTCTAGATTCCATTCTCCTCTGATCTGACTTTGCATGTTGGCCTTGGACAAAGAAATACAAAAATTCAATTCATTTAAATATCATGGCATCTGCCCCACATTTATTGCTCTGGTGGAAGATATCAGAACATGAGTATAAAAGGATCATTTTCCTTCTACTGGGTTGCCTCATCCAGCCTTGATATGAGGGGTTGTGCCGAGTATTATTGCATCTTATTATGCTATACTGTGTTCTGTTGATATCACTGGGAGAACTGCCCTTTTCTGAAGGGAGACAGAGAAGCAAAAGATCTGGGGGAATACGAGGAGTGGAAAGAGAGGGTGCTGTGGTTGAGATGTACTGCATGAGAGAAGAGTAAATGAAAAGAAAACACAAAACAAAAACAAAAGGTAGGAAGGAAGGAAGGAAGGAAGGAAGGAAGGAAGGAAGGAAGGAAGGAAGGAAGGAAGGAAGGAAAGAAGGGGATACTGCTTGTATTGAATTGATGAACACAAGAAAATCATGGGAGAGAAAAGGTCAACCTGCCTTGGGGTAAGCTGGCCTCCTTACTTTAAAAGTCGGATGGGAATATGAGGTATAATTAGCTTTATAACAAACACCTTACAGCGAGCTTTAGAATAGCTTTAGAGCATGTTTTATTGATTAAGCCAACACAAAAGGTTGAATCATACCTTTATCCTGACTCACCTTCAGAGTTGGTGCTGTAACACTGCAATTTAGAAAGGAAAGATGCTGTTCTATTTCCTATATTCCACTTGAAGGAGTTTCTTTAGCCATAAAATTGAGTGCATGTTCTCCATCCAAGCATAGAGTATCCACAGAGAAAGCTGCCTTTGATTGGTCTCGACTGATGAACCTCTGCAGCATTTCTCTGTTTATTCAATGATGAATAGCACACAGTCCCTCCTCTGAAATGTTAGAAATCTACCAGGGACTCCCCTATGGGGCAATCACCTAACTAATTTATGCTTTACACTGGGTTCTATGGAAACACATGTACAATGTTGAATATTTATTTTCTTGGATTAAGCATTACTAACCTGGAAGTCTTAGTTCCAAATACAACTGAAAAGTTTCTCACGCCCAGATAAGAATTATGGAGAAGTGACAATGCAACTGCTGCCAAGATACCTAGGTTATGGGCGTGCAAAGCCACAGGCTGGATACCCAGTGTTGACTGGCTGTGGGTTACATTACACTTATTAACATCCCATCGTATCAGTGATGGGGGACTCATACTTCAAGACTATATGGGCATTTAGGGAGGGCCTCTCCCAGCCCCATTGGACCTCATGGCCTTGACCTACACTGAGCAGTGTTTAATGTGTACACATTCACAGAAGCACGTGTGAAGGCTGCTGGGAACATTGCAACCATCTGCCACTCTGGCTGGACTGTGTCATTGTTACCTTGAAGGGACACTAAGAAAGGGAATGGTTTAAGTAGCAGCCAATACTTTTTTCTCTCTCTCATTTTCTACATCTTTTCTTCCTTGATACTTGGAATGATATTCCTCATGTTACCTCCTTGATATTTGGGAAACATCTTTCAATCATTTCAAGGTGCACTTACACAATGCTTTGATTTGTTTATATTCTCATTCACTGTCTCACATTCTCTCTAAATGCACAGATTGCTGCCTCTGTGGCTCTTCTTGGCCATTTCTTTGACTCCTCAAAGTTACAAACACAGCATCCATAAGAACTTACAAGTTCCTGCTCTGTTCAAAAGGACAGGTATTTTCAGTTTTAATTACATGCATCTGAGCGTGTCCACAGAGCTCAAGTATACTTGACCCCTCTAACAGGAGTCTCCAACATTGGTGCTGAGAGCCAAACTTTGGGTCCCGTGCAAAAGCAATATAAGTGCTTCTCCTCTGAGCCCTGACTTCATTATCAGATTCTTGACTTTACTGATCTTTTCTAGGACTGTGAATATTTTCTGTGGGTGAGTACATAAGGCCTTCAGAAGTCTCTATGCCATATTTCTTTCCTAATGTCTACCACTGCCAGTCACTTAGACAAGCATGGTCAACTGTTCCTAATTAAATGACACTAGACTTCTGAATGGTTTTTGGCTTGTTTCTTTTCCCTTTTGCTTGTACATATTCTGTCACCTGGTAATTTAAAAAATAAAAAAACGGTTGGCTTTCTTCATAGTCTTTCTTGTGAAGACCTCCTTAATTAGGTGTTGTGAGAAGGCCAGGACTCTCTGACAGTGCAGAAGTATACAGCAGAAGAGGTTCCTACACATGGAAAATGAAGCTAAACTTTGGCCTAGATCTAAGATTCTGAGTCCATAAAACAACAGCGAAATAAAAACTATTTTTTGTTTAGAAAATACTGTTTGGTTTTATTGTTGATATTGTTGTTTAAAAAATAAAAAAGAACTACCTGTCTATTCTGCATTATCTTCAACTCTCCTTGCGTAAATTCACAGAAAAGAATTTTCTAGAACATAATGGATTTAATTGCAGAAGGCTTAAACTGACTGTGGGCAGAATTCAGGTTTACAGATAGAGTTGGTGTCACTGGTATGGTGTCTTAAAATTTGAATATAAACTCATACAGGTAGGGTGGCTCATTCTATTACAAACTCCAATTCCATGTCACATGTCACCCCTTCTGCACATACATTTGTCACCTGTGACAGTGATGGTAAGCCAGATTTAGAGTAATATGATTAGGAAAGGAAATAAAGAACTAAGTGTGAGCCTCATGCTAACAAGGGAAATTCTCTTGGCAATGACATCAGCATTGGTCTTACAGTAGACTGATAATAAGGATTATCTTTTGAAATTCATCCTTAGTAACTTCTGCTCTAGAGGAAAATCCACAGGCTATTCTGAGCAACTTTCTGATTGAAACAGAGGAGGGGGAAAATGTTGCCATTTCTGTCTGGATTTATGTTAGTACTAAGACAAAATTACAAACATTAATTAAGAGTATCAGCACTGGTGATGGAGAAAGCTCCACGGTTAAGAGGTCCAGAGGTCCTGAGTTCAATTCCAAGCAACCACATGAGGGCTCACAACCATCCGTAATGGGATCTGATGCCTTCTTCTGGCACACAGGTGTACATACAGATAGAGCACTTATATACATAAGATAGATAGATAGATAGATAGATAGATAGATAGATAGATAGATAGATAGATAGATGGATGGATGGATGGATGGATGGATGGATAGATAGATAGATAGATAGATAGATAGATAGATAGATAGATAGATAGATAGATAGATAGATAGATAGATAGATGATAGCATCAACAAAGAGTAGGGGCACTGTACTTTCTCTTGAGACTCCAGCTGTCTTAGGTACCACATGGATTCGTTTGCCTGTAAGCATCTCTTGTTTGTAAGTCCTGTTTGATTTAGGAAAGTTGTCCTGTATCTTTAATTTTGTATATTTTTAAAGACATGAAATTATATATCACAAAACATACAGCTCAATGGTACTTAGCATCTTCCCCACATTACCTGTCCATAATCTGTGCTCAATTCTAAAACATTTTATCACCTCAGATGGAAACCTTATACCCACTAAGTGGTTTGTCCACCTTGCTACTCCATCACTAATGTTCCACTTGCCTGGATATTTCAGGTAAATATAATCAGAGTATCTGATAGTTTATGTCTTTTTTCCTTAGAATCCTCTGTCTTTTGTGTACATGTGTGTGTGTGTGTGTGTGTGTGTGTGTGTGTGTGTGTGTGTGTGTGTGTGTGTGTATCTGTACTCACAAGTGTGTGTGGAAGTCAAAAGTCATTATCTGTCATCTTCCTTTATTGCTCTCTGCTTTCTATTTTCTGGGACATGCTTTTCCAGTGAGCTGAAGATTACTGATTCTGATAAGCTGGCTGTCCAGAGAGCTCTGGGCATCCTCCTCCCTAAGCTCCTAATGCTGAGGTTACAGATATGCACTACCACATCCAGTTTTATGCTGGTGCCGGGAATTTGAACTCAGGTCCTTATGCTTAAGCAATGCCCACTTTTACCAAGTGTGTCCTCTTCAGCTCCAGTATTATTCTGGATGTCCATCCACACCATAACTAGTATGGAAATGCTATTCCTCTTTATGGTTGATAGGTTATCATATGAACTCACTCTTCAGCTCTTGGACATTCATTGGATCAATTTTCTTCTTTTGGCTAAGGAGCCCAAAGTCTAAGTACTGGAGGTGGTCTCTTCAGGTTCTCTATTCCCACTGTTGGGCATTTCAGCTAAGGTCACCCACAAAAATTAAAACAGAAGTTCCAGTGACAAAATTTTATGCAGAAAATGACTGGAGAGTTTTGTTTAGTGAAACCAATGTTGAGTAATAATTAAATGTGACAGAATGGAAGTACCATCTTCCACGTGCTCATCCCATACCAACTCTCTTATTGTCTTTTCCTCTCACTTAAAAACAATAGGATTGTATAAATGTTCAGCAACTATGTAAATCAACCTAAGTATACCAATTATTAAGTTTTGTATGCAATTTGTCTGCATTTTCCCAAAATCTTTATGAAAGCTTAAGTCAGAAAAAAAATCAGTGGATCTTAAAAGAACCCCTTTCTTTTTGCTTTTATAAACTTCAGTTTAAAGCCAAGCCTAAAGACTAGAATGTAATAAAATTTATGCTCCTATGTAATTAAGAGGAAACTGAACAGATTAAACAATGAGTAGCATAGAGATTTAATTTTGAAATTTTATAACTGTATATAATTTTTGGGATATGTCTTAGTGGCTGAGCACTTGCCTAACACACATGAAACCTTGGATTCATCTTCAGTTCTAGAAAAAGGGCACAGAGAGTCCAGTCTTGTGGTAAATCTTTGAGTGTGTTAGCATTGTATTTTATAAATTATTTTCTGAAGCAGAATTAAATGAAACAGGAAGAGCATATGTTTTACAATATGTAGTTTTGGCAAATGAGAGAACAGCTGAATACAATGTGTATGATGATATTTTAATAAAATGTATTAGAGCAGGATGTGTTCAAGTGAGGTGATAGGACACTAGCTATGAACATATTTGAAACATTTATATGTAGCATAACAAATAATATAGCAGGAGCTATTTTACTTCATAAACTTTGCTCTGAGCTTCCATGAAGAAAAACAATTATTAAAAATATTATGGTTTCTAGAATAGACAATGCAAGATCAAATATTCCAAAGCAAACAACTATAAACTCTACTTTGAAGACTTTAAGCCACTTTTAAAAGTTATATGGCCATATTAAATAACACATCAGTGGTGTGGTATTAGAAACAGATACAATTAGCCAAAAAGAAGTGATTAAAGTATCAGAATAAAACCAATAGTAATTATTTTGCATGTTATTTCCATACTTTCTTCTACAAAATATTTAGTTTGTAAGTAGGCAGGTTTTGTTGTTATTGTTGTTGTTGTTGCTCCTGCTCCTACTCATGTGCTTGCTGCTGCTACTGCTTCGCTCCTCCTCCTCCTTCTCCTGCTCCTCCTCCTCCTATGCATTGCGCTGCCTTATTCTTGTGACTTCTTGTAACTTCTCATCTCTGATAGAATCCAGGGCTGGCTCAGTTCCAAGAAGGAGTATAAGACACTTTGCTTAGGAAGTGACTCCAAAAGTCAGTCCTGAGACCGGGAGGGTCAGAGTGATGGGGGAAAGTGGGTGACAAAACTCATCAAGGAGAGAGGAGGTGCCAAACATTGGCCGTAAAAAAAAAAAATCTCAATTCTTTCTTGTCAATGACAATCTTTATCATGTGGCCTTTGGGCAAATCGTTTGGTTTCTCTGAGCTTCAGTTTCTCCGAATGTAATATGGGAAAAGTAGAGATATTTATCCCTCAGGCCTGCAAGGAAGTGTGCATGAGTGTCTGTAAACTGTGGGATAATACTGAGTGTGGTGGTTACCCATGACAACAGCAAGAGCAGAAGTGAGTCAAGAAGTGAAGGAGGGATAGGATGGGATCTCAGAGTCATTTTGATTTGCATTTCCCTGGTGGCTATGGATGCTGAATATTGCTTCAAGTGCTTCTTGGCCATTTAAGAGTCCTCTGTTGAGAATTCTCTGTTTATATCTATACCCTACTTTTTAAAATTTGATTATTCTATTTATTAATGTCTAGTCTCTTGGGTTCTTTATATATTTTGGATATCAGTGCTCTGTCGGATGTTGAGTTGGTGAACAACTTTTCCCATTATATAAGCTATCATTTTGCCTTTTTGAAGGTGCCCTTTGCCCGACAGAAGCTTTTTCTGTTTCATGAGGTCCCATTTATTAATTGTTGATATTACTGCCTGTGCTATTGGTGTTCTTTTCAGGAAGATGTCTCCTGTGCCAATGCATTCTATTTCTTACTTTCTCTTCTCCCATGTTCAGTGTATTTGACTTTATGTTAAGGTCTTTGATCCACTTGGTCTTGAGTGTTGTTCAGGGTGATAGATATGGATCTCTCTGCATTTTTCTATATGCAGACATACAGTTAGACCATTATTTGTTGAAAATGATTTTTCTTTTTTATTGTATAATTTGGCTTCTCAACAAAAATATCAGGTGTTCATAGTGTGTGGATTTATGTCTGGGTCTTCAATTCTATTCCAGTGTCTATTTTTATTCCAATACCATACAGTTTTTATTACTGTTAATCTGCTGAACAGCATGAAGTCAGGGATGGTGATACCTCTGTAAGTTTTTTTTTTTTATTGTACAGGATTGTTTTAGCTATTCTGGGTTTCAGTTTTTTCATATAAAGCTGAGTATTGTTATTTCTGTAAAGAATTGTGTTGGAATTTTGGTGGGGATTTCATTGAATCTGTAAATGGGTAGAATGATCATTTTTGCTGTGTTAACTCAATCCATGTGTTAAATCAAGCCATGAGAATGGGATATCTTTCCATCTTCTGATATCTTCTTCGATTTCCTTCTTCAAAGATTTGAACTTCTTGTCATATAGGTCTTTCATTTGTTTAGTTAGAGTTACCCCAAGATATTTTATATTATTTGGCACTATTGTGAAGAGTTTTGTTTCCCTGTTTTCCTTCTTAGCCCATTTGTTCTTTGTATATGGGAAGGCCCAACCATATCCTATAACCAGGCAAGATTTCCAGTGAAAAATTTGGGACACCAATCCAACCATATTTGTCACGTCAGCATGATGTGCTGGGGTAAAGATGGCACAGAAATTGTTTGAGTGTCTAAACAAGCCAATGAAATAATGTATAATGATGTTCTGCTGTACTCATAGATAGGTGGATAACCAAATTGTCATCAGAGAGGCTTTATCCAAAAACTGATGGGAAAAGATGTGGAGATCCACAGCCCAAATTAGGCAGATTTCAGGGACTCCTGCTAAAAGCAGGGAGGAAAGATTGTAGGATCCACAGGGTCCAAGAGCAACACAAAATCCCACTGAATCAATAAATCTGGACTCACAAAGGATTACTGAGATTGAAGCGACAATCAGGGAGCCTATATTGACCTAACCTAGGCCTTCTGTATATATGTAATAGTTATATAGCCCCGTGTTTTGGGGGACTCCTAACAGGAAGCAGAGACTGTTTCTGATGTGTTTGCCTGCATCAGACCTTTGTCCTCTTACTGGGTTACCTCATCCAGCCTTAATATGAGGTGGGGGAGGGCTGCCTAATCTTACTGCAACTTGCTATGCTATATATGTTTGATATCTCTGGGAGGCCTGTCCTCTTTTGAAGGGAAATGGGGGAGGAATGGATAGGAAGGGAAGGGGGATAAAAGGGAGCAGAGAGAGAAGGCAAAAATCTGTGGTTGGAATACAATATATGAAAGAATTAATTTAGGAAAAGAATTAAAGGAGGAAGAAGGGTTGAAATGACTGTGACGCTAGAGGACAGGAAACAAATCAAAGACAGCTCAAGATCCATGTAGGGCATCCCTACACATCAGCTCACCAAGATCCATGCAGGGCGTCCCTACACATCAGCTCACCAAGATCCATGCAGGGCGTCCCTACACATCAGTTCACCAAGATCCATCCAGGGCGTCCCTATCATCGGCTCACATTCAGGGTCTCTCTTATCTCTCCAGTATTCACTTCCCAGTGGCTCCCCCCTCCTTTGGATTATGAGTTACTGGAAACTCCCATGTGTCACTGAAATATCTCAGGACACTCACTTGCCTCTTCTCAGCCCCAGGACAACTGTGACCAACCCACAACCATGATTCTGACCAAACCATACCCAGCTTGGCTGTATTCTGTTTATGAGATGCCTCCCATGGTGACCGGTCTGCCAGGCTGCAGGGACATTTCTGTGAGGTAAGTAACTTGAGATATGTCTCTACCCCAGGATTACATTGCACAGGCATGATGTTAAATCTCTACTAGCTAAATAGAATCATGTTCCAATACCGAGTTATGCTTTTCCCAAAGCCTGTGGATTTAAAATCTGTTACATTTTACTGTGAACCATTTACCCCCTCTCTTCCAACTCAACCCTCTCTTCCTGCCCTCCTGCATTTGTACTCTCCAATCAGTTTTTTCCTGTGTTGTATGTAGATTTTCTGATGGTCTTAGCAGATGTAGGAGTTCTTATAAGTCAACATATTCTTCTTAGAAAGAATATTCTAGAACTTATTTCTAAACTTAGTTTACTTAGCCCACTGCCTAGTATGTAGAGTAGCCAAGATGAATATTTGAATGAAGGAAATGTAAAACTAGAACACAGAGTTTTACAGAAGAAATAGAGGTAGCATTAAAGTCATGAAAAGAACTTGAATCTTACTACCTTTGTACATCTGTCCCCTATTTGTCCTGGGGACCGCTGTCCTTTCAGTACAAGCATCTACAACAGATACAATAAATCAGCATAATGAATATAGAGTTTTTGTCTATTGACAGAAGAATCCTTAACTCATCTTGGTCTTAGTTTATCACCTGTCTTCAACCCCTTTCCTCCGGAAACTAATCCTAAGACTAAGATAAGATTTGGAATGAGACTAACTGTAACAGGAAGAGATGCTACAGAAGGGGAGATACAGCACAAAAGAATAAGTGCATTTAGGGCCAGCTCTATGACCATTAACAAACATTAATTCTCAACTCACCCAGAACTAGTTCCCATATTCCTAAGAGTGACACTGATTTTTCTGAAGAAAGGACAATTTTCATGGGACAATCTCCAGAGGTTACTGGTCAGTGATTCTGACCCAGGCCATATCAGAATTGATTAAAGGGGCCACATCATGAGCTCCAGCACTGTTCTCACAGCTCAGATTGCTGCCCTGTTAAACACTCCCTTTACCGAAGACACTCACTGAGGTATGCCAAGCAGCTCCATTTACTAATTATGAGATAGCATTCCCTGTAATGAGGCAGGTGCTGCTGGATATCGAGGCCCTGTGGAAGGAAGTAGGACATCTCCCTGTAGCAGCAGCAACATCCCCATTAATCACCCTGCCAGACACAGAGCTCAGTTGCATTCTCCCATAACAAGCAAACACTGCAGAGGCTGTAGAGCCATCTACAACCAGAGCTAGGTGAACAAAACTTGCAGGACTTAGGGTGGCTTGTCATGCATTTCATTTTTCCACTCTCACACCCTACATATATACACAAATGCACACAAACACCCTCATCACAATGTTTTCATTCTCCTGTAACAGTACCCATATTGTTTCTGCTTGACTGACTTGGTCACGACCATCATAAGACATTTTCTTCTCCATTAATACAGCCAGTGATCACCTATAAAGGAGTAGGAAAATCTCCACTTCTCTCCAAGTCCTAAATTCTACCACTTCTTCCCCAAATAAATTGTTACAGTCATGAGAAAAATTTTATTAAACAAACAAAAAACAAAAAGTCCCTGTGACAACAGAACCATGTCTAATGCTGGAATTTAGCAAGAAGTCAGCTCTGGTTTCATGAGGCGGCACTGAGAGCTTGGGAACATTCTACTGCTAAAACTCATGATGAATGACTCGAGGAAGAAGGGGGTGCTATCTCTGAGGCGCCTTCTCTTTCGGTGTCAGTTTCAGGCATACATAATAGAGAGTGGCATGCAGGCATGTGGGCATGTAGCAAACTTGCTTGTTGACTGACAAAGATAAGCTACCCCCATGTCATCCTGGCACCAGAGAGCTGCTGACACTGAGTCGGGGCTGACTGTGAGAAGGGAAGCTACCAGCAGAGAATGAAATCATTCTGCTATCTCTCTATTTAGCTAGGAGCCATCAGCTCTCTCAGAGCTTAAGCAGGTACATCCACCTGGAAGTATGATACCCAAGCCGGTGGGTTGGTGCTGGCTCACCACTTGCTACATCTCAAGGATGATATAAATAACTTCTGCATATTCTTCCGCCAGGGTCAGACATGATTCATATCTTGCTCAGTTACCATTATAATTTGTTGGCGCTCTCTCTCTCTCTCTCTCTCTCTCTCTCTCTCTCTCTCTCTGTGTGTGTGTGTGTTTGTGTGTGTGAGTGTGTGTGTGCATGTGTGCGTGCACGCTTGAGTGCGCGTGCGAGTGCGTGCAAGTGTTTCCATGTGCATGTGTGCATACGTGTATGTTACTTTTTAAACTTATTAAAGTTGCACACATGACAATCAATTAACCATGAACAGCCCAGCTTGTGTTTCCTAAAAGTTAGGAACACTACAGCAGCAGAATCAAAATCTGGAAACCCAATCCTACTACATTACTATCATTTGATCGCATCAACTCTGCCTCAACTCCAATACGACATATGTTCCAGCTTGTATATAGTCATCCTGTCTCTTTGACATCTTTTCATCTGAACCTTCACTCAATTTCTCTAAGTGTTTCATGCCGCCCATTATTGTCTTGTAAGACAGGGTCTTGTCATGTAGCCTGAGGTAGCCTCTGACTCAATGTAGCCCAGCCTAGTCTCAAACACACAGTCCTACCTCAGCCATTTAAGTTATGAGCTTACAGGTGTGCACCAACACACCTAGCAAACAAACCTAACAACTTAAAGAATACAAACTAAATCTGTTTAGAGATTCACGTGCCTCGATTTGAGTCTATCTATTATATGAATGTGATTAGGTTAAGCTTAAACAACAAATAAGCACTACTTGATAAAAAGAAGTTCACAGGAGACTCATCAGCTACTTTGACTCTTATTTCCCTACAAGAAACATGTCTTAGCACACAAAGCAAGCAGAATGCCCTGGGCAGGTGAGTACTCAGTAATAGAGCTTATCAGATGAACCCTTGGAAATAGAGCAAGTTTACTGAAGGCTTTCCTGAGCTGCTGTGACTAGGGACAAAAGCAAGTTTCAGATAGATCAAACTAATTCTGGGTGACTGGACTCCCAACAGGTCCCAGAAATGTTTAAAGAAATAGTAAAAAAGGTAACAGCATCAGAAAATATGAAATTCGGATTGCATTTATCTAATCAGAAATAAACCAATCTTGGGGGAAAAAAACCCTCAAACGGGAAAATAGGATCCAAAACCAGGAAAAACCATAAAACAAATAAAGAATGATAGAAATGATTGGATTGAGCTTAGTGATAAAATAAAAATGAAAGACATAAAATGACAGAAAAGGCTCTTTTTTTAGAAGAAATTAAAACCAAAATTAGACATCACAAAGGAAATTATTACAAAATTAAATAATAATGTATGCACAGGAATACACATGAGTGGGCTGTAGTGATGAGCAGAACACCACTGTTCTGTGGGGCAGCATCACACACTGAGCGATACATGTAGACTTAGAGCCCCTGAAGGAGTTAGAGGTGGACAAGAAAACATGGTGACAGAAATTTGTGAAACTGAAGAAAACCACAAATATACAGAGCCAGAACAGCCGATGAGTCCCCAAGAAAACAAAATCCTCAGCAAGTTTTATTATAACTCAAAATTTAAAATCAAAATCTTTAATTCAACCAAATATGGAAAGATGATCCATTAGATATAAATCATGTCGTGAGGAAAAAAAAAATGGTCTTTTTAAGAATAACTATGAGCCTGGCATTCTATACTCCAAGAAAACTTTCCAAAGTCAAAGATAAAAAACAAGGATATTTTCCTTCATAACTGAGCTGAATTGGGCTCACCTAAAGACTGGATTCTTTAGGCATGAGTCGGAGACACCAGATGGGTATTTGATTCTTCATAAAGGCATAACTACTCAGAAAATAGTAAAATTCATCAATAGCCATGAAGCATACTTTGCTTGTTTTTGTCTCCTAAAAAAGATGTCTATTTAAAGCAGCAATATTATCAATATAGCTGAAGGTCATGATGTGGGTAGAAATATAATTATTGGAAAAAATAGCTGTAAGAAAAGGACATGGTAATATTCTCCACACATGAACTGTGGCATGTGCCTTACCCCTCACACAAGTAATAAATAATAAGAATACAGATTTTTAAAAAGAATGAGAATGGAGACATATCAACATAGCCTATGAATGTTATTTATTTATTTATTTTTTGCCGGGGAGCTCTTGACTCTAGCTGCATATGTATGACTAGGCAATCACTGGAAAGAGAGGCCCACTGGACATGCAAACTTTATATGCCCCAGTACAGGGGAACGCCAGGGCCAAAAAGTGGGAGTGGGTGGGTAGGGGAGTGGGGGAGGGTATGGGGGACTTTTGGGATAGCATTGGAGATGTAAATGAGGAAAATACCTAATACAAAATATTTAAAAATTAATTAATTAATTAAAAATTTTTAATAAGGAAAGATTCTAAACAATTAAAAATAAGTAATAGCTCAATGGACTTGACAGATTCCTCTAATAAAATGCAGTATCAAAACTCAGTGGAGAAGATACAGGTGTCCTGAACAGCCTTTTTTCTATTATAAGAACTGAATTCATACTTTTTACACACACAGAAGGGAATTTTAAATGTGGACAGCTTCACTAGAAAATTCTGCAGACAATTTAAAAATGAAATAATGCAGATTCCATACAAACTGTTGGAGAAAACACAATAAAGACTCCTGCTCAGGTTACTAAGGTGACTCCAAACCAACAAGAAAAACATCACAAGAGATTCACGGAACAATATCTTTTATGAGCATAGACTATTTAAAAATTTTAAAGATAATCTTACCCGCCGGGCGGTGATGGCGCACACCTTTAATCTCAGCACTTGGGAGGCAGAGGCAGGTGGATTTCTGAGTTTGAGGCCAGCCTGGTCTACAAAGTGAGTTCTAGGACAGCCAGGGCTATACAGAGAAACCCTGTCTCAAAAAAACAAAGCAAAACAAACAAAAAAAAAATCTTACCGAAAAAATGGCTATTGTGAATCCTATGTCCTGCTCTTTCTTCTTGTCAATATTTCACTTGTAATTAACTCTGGATTCTTTTCTTCTCCCTGTGTTTTTCATTGAAGATTAACAGGGCTGGATATTGCCATGCCATGATCACCTCTCAATGTCCATCGTCCTAACCCAAGTCTTATCTTTCTGTAGGTGACAACCATTGTAAAGTTTCTCCTTAAGACTATTCAAGACAGCTCCCCACCAGCAGAGCCTAAAGCTAGAAGAAAGTCCATTTCTCTACACGTGGGTGAGGTGGGGCATAACAGAAAGGAGAAGCCAAACACATAAACAGAAGAAATCTATTTGTTACATATCCTTGGGGTTCGGAGTGCAATCAAGAGGCCCACAAGAAGTCTGGGGCTTCTAGAGAGCTTAACTAGTGACTGGGAAGCAGCATAAAGGACTACATCACAGGAGTATGTTCCACTGAGACCTATCAGAACGGTCCATAAAAGGTTTTCTGTAAAGATTAATTTAAAAAAAAAAAAGAACATTTTTCATCAGGCTTAGCTATAGAAAGTTAGGCATATCATGTGAAATAAATTAACAACACAGTCTTGGGCAAAACTAAGTTAAAAAAAGTTCTGGACAAAAGAAACAAAAGGTACATGGTGGCAAATTTTAATGTTTCTTAGAAGTGGACTAAACTGTAGCCTGGTGTTCAGTTTCCCAGGAAACCCATCACAGTCATCTTTGGAAGACAAATGACTGGTTTTAGCGTTGAGCTCATTGTAGTAGGTGGCTCACACAAGAGGTTATTTTATATAAAGCCATAGAACTTTGTATTTAGTCACTACAGTTACTTTTCACTTTAGTAAGAGGCTCCGATAAGCAAATCATCAGAGGCCAGAGAGCTTGGTCTCCACCTCAAGTCGTTGAAGACATTGACTAGGATGATCACCTATAACTGCTGTTTCTCTTCTTCCTTTCCTTTTCTTTTTTGCTTTATATCTAGGATAGCATACTCAGAGTTAAATATGTATAGGGTAAATCCATGTGGATACAATGCCACTGCATGCAATATAAAGGCAATATTAAATAATCTTTGGGGAGTATATAGCCCAAACTTTACACTTTTATGATGTCCAGTATGCTTCTCTTGCCTCTCCCGTGGGACAACTGTCTGTAAGATTGGAGAAATTCATCATGACCCATGACCCCCACATCAAGGACTCTCCAACAAAGTATTACACACATTTGCAACTGCCTCAGGGAAACAAGAACAGGACAGATCACCACATGTAAATTCCAAATCCCACAGGGTCCGATTTGGGACCTGTTGCCTCATTTGCCTTCCCTTTGAAACAGATGCAATAGTAGATAAGTCAGTGATGATTAATTTGGGTAAGATAGAAAGGGTATGTTCTCAATTTATTCCTTTTTTCCCCAAAGCTTAGACCTCTAAAATATCAGCAAACTTTCCCAAAGTTTTATTATTCTTAATTTTTAAAGCCTTCCTTCCTTAGAGGACAATCTGATCCATGTGTTTCTGGTTGGTGTCCCTCTTGCCAGGTTCTGTGAGGTTTTTTTTTTTTTTTTTTTTTCCTTGAGAAGCATTCCTATGTGCTTCCAAGCATTTTTTTTTCTCTTTTTAAAACCTGGAAGTCATTCTTCACCAGATATAAATTAACTCGTGTACCAAAAGTTTGAATTCAGGTCACAACTTCACATCTTTAAACTGAAACATTTTGAACTTTGGCACAGCCTTCTTCATACTTGGCCCATAGAGACCTCGGCTAAAGAATATATTTCTTGATTAAAGAAGTTTTGAGTTCTAAATAAAATGAAGAAAATATTGAATGAATGCAACCGATGATAAAGCCTTCCCTCCTGTGGCAAAGGGAGGGACCCAAAAACTCCTTAAGTCTTGCATCACTCGTGGGTGATCACGAAAAGGTTCACAACCACTTGATTTGTCCCCAAAGAATCAAATACTAGAATCTCAGAGAGTTCAACTAAGTCTTTTATCAAATGGTCATGATCAAAAAAGTTACAGAAAAAAGGGCTAGCAGAAGTACAAATCCATCAGGTGCCACCCGCTCTTTTGCACTATGAAATTCTTACCTCGATGGCATGGTTCTGCTTAGTTTCCTAGAAATTCAGGTTGAGTTCTACAATAGATGTATAAAGGAAAAACTACCCTTTTCCTTTTATTACTGATGTTTCAAACAAAATATACATTTTCAGGACTGCACCTTCTAGATGACTTGGTTACGATGGTAACTGTCATCTACTCTTCCCACCAATGAGACATACTTGCTGTACCCAGAGAACGTAAGAGCTGAAAGACACTGAGTCAAGCTCAATCCTTACGGGGGCTGCTTCTATCTTAATAACAGCCCTGAGTTTTCCACTACCTTTTCCAAAGCTAAGGCCTTGATCAGACCTGTCAAGTATCGAAGCCAAATCTGGAGGTATAAAACTGGGCACAGCCTTTGTACTTCAAGAATGCATCATTTAGAGCTTCTTCCTGAGAAGCTATGCCAGTTGGCCACTCTCCATAGGGGCTATTTTTAAAACACCAGCATCCCATATCGAACACCATCCTTTCCTTAGCTCCTACATGTGTTTTGCCCCCTTCCCCAGCACCAACTGTATATAATTCCATCAGTAGTTTTTCCCTCTAATTAGTCCTATAGTGAGAGCTTGCCTTTGAAGGCCTAGCTCTTCCACTAAAACATGAAGTCCTCGGATTCTTTGAATGTATTATTCATCAAAAACAGTTCTGATGGCTGGCATTTTAGAAGGTTTCTTTTTCAGTATTTGTTTGTAATAGTAATTCAGTAAGTATGAACACTGTTCCTGAGTCCATGCCCAGCACTGACCAGTAGCAGGTCAATTATAAAATGGGCATACATTTTAGTGCCCTCTTTTCTAATATGACAACCATTTTCTGTGAAAGGCTGGACAGTAAATAGGTATTGCAAGCTTCATGTGTCATCTGTCACTTATTCATCTCTGTTTTCCTTTGCAAACATGGACAGAGTAAAAAAATCACTCTTAGCCTGCAGTACAGAAGCAAACCAAGAGCCAGAGTCTATGCAGGTTCATAGACTCATACCTCAGACCTAAGATCATATTGCACTACAGAACATTGTGTAGCAATGGCAATACCTTCTGGGATACTTAGATTCCAGCCACCAGCCATCTGATACTATGGAGTGCATAAACTATGGCTAGCGTGACCTGGAAACTACATCTTTAGTTTGATTTCATTTTAGTTCATTTTTAACCAGAATAGTTATAGGAAGGCATTGGCTTATCAATATGATCAGAGTCTTTAGAGATGATTCCCACCACCCACCCCTTGGAAGTAATATGAGTAGATTTCCCAACTAGTCACCCAACGACTAAGAAATGCAATTTGATACCAGAGACAGAAAGTTCCCAAGTTGGTTAAATACACAAAACAAGACTGCATTGGTGCACAAAAAGAACAAAGGGAAGATTTCCAGAGCAGATGAGTGCATATGACCACTTCAGCTGATGAGCTCAGAAAGTCAAGGTCATTCGTTGCCATCTATAAAGCTAGCACATAACATGATGAATTGGAAAACAGTGATTTCATTTTATCTGCTGAGAAAGCCATGCCTACAGTCCTTCAAAGGTCCCACCTCATTATCATTCCTAAGAATTGGGCTGCCATTTAAAAAAATCACAAAAGCCTCTTCTTTCAGGAATTGATGGGTTCAAGTGGTCAACAAGATGCTTCCATTTCCACCTAGTGAACGACATCAGTATGACATCAGTAAGGTTAAAGACAATCCTAGGAGCAAGGGAAACTTCCAGCAAGGCTTAGGAGGCATAGATGAATAGTGAGAACCCGATGGATGACACAGTCAGTGTGTCTCCCTGCTCCAGGAATCACAGGAGAGAGACATTAGAACAAGCAAGCTGGAAGAGTAAGATACAGAATGTGTTGAATAAATGGATTTTAAAATTGAAGTCTTGGAACTGAAACACTTAGTTGTGTTAGCAAGAACCGAGATAAAACTTGGGATTGTGGAGGATAAAATGGTCATCAGATGTCAGGAAGGAAGGGAACAAGTGACTGAGGCATGAGACGGGCAGCTGAGGTGGGAGCTGAGGTCATTCACGATGAGGAAAGAATTGGCGATAGAAGCCAAAGTTTTCAGGGAACTGGAAACAGGAGTGGGATGACAAGATTCCATGTTTAAAAATAATACAGGGACAGTAAGAGCAGCAGATAGCAAGGGCAGATGGTATAGCCCTCCCCACACCCACCTTCTTTTACATGAGCCTTTCCACTCCCACATGAATAGCAACTACCTGGGAAGGAGACAGTGTCAGACTGGGCATGAAGCAATGGAGGTAAGTACTGACCTAGCACATGCAAAGCTCTTGACTGCTGATTGTTGACGATTCCACAACCCACCTCTTCCTGGAATGAGACCACTGCCTATTCAGTTCCCAAATAAGACAGGAACCGTTAGAACTTCCAACTTTAGCCCAGTCTATAACAGGCATTGATGAGTTGGGTCTAGCCTCCCTCTCTACTTAGAAGAGATTTTGGTAAAGAGTTCTAGGAGTAAGAGATTACCAAAAAGAGACTGAAAGACAGACTGAAAAATAACTTATTTCAATGAATTGACTTACAAAATTGTAAGACTGGTAAATCCAAAGTCTGTGGAGAAGGCCAGGGAGCTGGAGACCCACAGGAGGGCAGATGTTGTAGCCAGAGTCTGGCCCCAATCTCCCTGGAGAGTTGTTTTACCCGAAGGCCATCAACTGATTACATAAGCCCCATACATAATATGAACAGAAATATGCTTTCCTTGAGGTCTAGTGAGCTAACCATATATGATGACTCAGACCTGTAATTCTAGTGTTTAAGGGGCCGAGGCAGGAGGACTGTTGTAGGCCAGCCTGAGCTATAGATTGGCAACAGGCAAGTGTGGGCTATGACATATACAGCAAGACTGACTTAAAAAACATATACACGAAAGCTGTCTTAGGGGTTTTACTGCTGGTGAATAGACACCATGACCAAGACAACTCTTGTAAGGACATTTAATTGGGGCTGGCTTACAGGTTCAGTTCATTATCATTAAGGTGGGAGCATGGCAGTATCCAGGCAGGCAGGGTGTAGGAGGAGCTAAATCATCATCTGGAAGCTGCTAGCAGAATACTGGCTTCCAGGCAGCTAGGACAGGGGTCTTAAAGCCCACACCCATAGTGACACACCTACTCCAACAAGACCATATCTACTTCAATAGGGCCACATCTTATAGCGCCACTCCCTGGGCCAAGCATATACAAACCATCACAAAAGATAGATTCTAGTGAGTTGAATCTTTTTACCACCAAAAACAAAACAAAAACCCCACACTAACAGCAATGTAGAGTGATAATAAAAAACTGGTTCTCACTATCTAGCTGGACTTTAATGTAAAACAGGTTCACTAGCCTTAAGAATACCACACATTACCCATAGGCAGTGTTGGCAAAAGTATTTTGCACAACAAGAAAGAAAATTTTGTGATGACTGTCATTCTCCTTTTGTCTGATTTTTCCCTTGTCTTTCTTGAGGGAATTTTATTTCTCATTATTTGTTTTATTTTGTGCACTTATCTCATTAAAAATAAATCTATATCTACTGTCATTGGACCCGCTCACTCAGGAGGAAAAAGAGACTGACATGTCTCTCAAGCAGAGCTGAGTGAAGGACTTGTGAAGCCAGTTACTTGCAACTGCTGTTGTTTCTCTGAAGATCTTGTTAATGTCTCCTGGATACAGGGGATGCTAGGGATGCAGGCGATGCTAGCAGTTCCCAGGCGTAAGCACACTGCTTTGTTAATCAGAAACTATTATTTACACTACAGTATTCACAGCACACAGGCTGTAGCCCAGACCTAAAGAGCCTGAATTATAAATACTCACTGTATAGGGATCTCATACATTTTAGAACCTTGCTAAGAGTCTAGAAACTCCCTAGCATCTCCAGAGAAAGAATTAGGTAGTCTATGAATGTAAGTTTTTAAATTTCCGTTATTGCTAAGCTTTTACTGGAATGTAGCATATCTGTCAGCTGCAAAGGTAGACTACAAACTGTAGAAACTTCCACAGTGCTTATTATAGATATTTTTCATATAATGTCATATGTGATATTGATACTTCAAACTATCATTAATGCTTGTCACTACTACAAAATCACATCAATTTTTAAACCCACCATTAGATTTAGTTATTCCATGCATTAAAAACACATTTATTTTTATATCAAAATGTTCATGTTTGATAGATATTTCTCAAGATGATTAGTTTCTTCATAATCACATTTTACATTTATATTATCCTAGTGGGATGCTTAAGAATATTTTTCAAAACCCTCAAACTTTTTAATAGTTTTTATTATTTCTATTTTTTGTGAGACTGGGTCTCACTATCTCACTATGTAACTATGTAGCTAAGGCTGGAACTACAGGTAGATTTAAGTTTCATCATCTCTATTTGAGCTTTAGACAACCACTGTCTCTTATCACTTCCTGGTTATCAGTTAACATGTTTTCTACTGGCTTTGACTTCCTTCCTAGATACTTATTGTCTAAGGTTCAGAGGATGACCTATGATAACCACACTCTCAGTTTGAATGAGTGAGTTGGTTAGGTACATAGCAAGCCAAAACAATAGTATAAGTACCAAGAGATATGTAAATGATAGGTAAATAGGTGGACAGACAGACAGTAAAACATCATCAAATAGGGTACTCAAAATATCCAGCAGAAAGTGGCTGTGGAAGCTCCAGGTATCCACAGATGGAACTAAACTAAATTTTAAAAGTATGCATTTTTTTTACATTTTATTTTTACTTGTGTGTCTCTATGTACATATGTACCCTATGCCTGCAGGTACGTGTAAAGGCAAGAGGGTGTCAGATTCCTGATGTAACTGAAGTTACAGATGTTTGTAAGACACCCAATGTGTGTGCTGATAAGCAAAGTGGTCCTCTGGAAGAGTATCAAGAATTCTCATCTGGGATAAGGACCCAGAGCCTATCACCACCACCAACAACAACAGAAACAGGAACAGGAACAGGAACGGGAACAGGAACGGGAACAGGAACGGGAACAGGAACGGGAACAGGAACAGAAGTATACAGCTCTTTCTACCATCAAATTAAGTTCTCTCCCTTTCTGAGCATCCTTCCACTGTTAATCTTCACTAAACAGACTGAAAGATAGGTTACTGGGTGTCAGCGGAGCCTGAAGAATACCCAGCAAAGCCTTGATAGTCTTTAGATGCAATTGCACAAACTTTCCTCAGCATTGAGGTTTGTCCCATTTTCTTGAGAATATAGGAAAAGGTTCAACTTAACACTAAGAACACAGATAGGAAAAAATGTCTGTCTTGTCTAGTATTTCTGATAGTCTGTTCAAATAATAATGTTAATAGACTATAGAAAACTGGAGTAGAAGTGGTTAATGTGACACACCCTTCAAGTCATCCTGTACTTGTGATGCTACACAGGCATCCATTTATCTGTCCAGTGGGAGGAGACAGGCTGATCCATCGCACACTGAATTTACTGCGAAGTCCACTGGAGAAGCAATTGCAACTCGCTAAAGGAACAGAATGAGACAATTTTCCCTTCAGAACACTCGGGATAGAAAAGGAGAGAAGAAATTATTTATTATGGGGCTCCCCTAGAGCTCATCTTCTCTAAGAGAAAAAGCCAGACATAGACTCAATCAGTTTTGGGAGACATTTATTTAGGTAAGCTAAAGAAGTGTTTCAAAGATGGACTGGAGTGGACTTTCACAAAGGGGAGTCACAGCCCAGCTGGTTCAGCATTGTGGATTTTAAAGAATCTTTTATGAATATTTATGAGGCAGATGGTATATCATGAGATAAGATGGCCTTTTTCCTTCCCAAAACACAGTGTACCAGAGCTCCCTTTTAGAGTGTTTCCTCCCATGATTCTCTAAGAAAGTCCACAAAAGTGGGGGTGAGGCAAACCCCCACTGAGGCATGTAAATGACACCGTACTGGAGCCAAGGTGTTTTGAGGGTGCAGACACTGTTAGTGAACATTTTTGGAAACATGTCCTGGTGTCTCAGCTTCCGATGGAACAGGAGCACTCAACCTGCAGTCTCAGAGACTTTTAATCACAGAGGTGACCGGACATCAGGAGGCATAGCTCCCCAGATGCAGCTGTTAAGACTGGCTACAGTTCTCTCAGCTATCTCACACCTAACTCCTTTTTGAGGCTGCCTTATTGTGTTGCTGAGTTTAAGAAATACAGTTTAAAAGACCGGTCACCATGTTTTATTGTCTACATGTATGAAAGTCTTAAGAATAAAGTTAAAAAATATGAAAATAAATAAATAAAGATTCATCATTTAAGCCAGGCAGGGTAGCATATGCCTGGAGTAGCTGAATGTTAGGGGTACAGGCAGGAGGCAGGGGTTCATGGCAAGCTTGGCTGCAAAGGGGGAACCTTGTCTCCAAACAATTCATTGGGAAATAATTTGTTGTTTTCTTCATCGTCTTTAAATTGCTCACAACAGTGGAGTAGAATGATGTTGAATATTCCCAGACTCATCAAACTCTTCTCTTCCTTACCCTTCCCTGAAGTATGGTAGCCACTACCTCTCACACTCCAGAGCCCTTGAGTGACAATCAGTCAGACACAGGCCTATGGGTTGGATTTTTATACAGCTTTGCCTTCCATTTTCCTACCTATGAGCAAAAAAAAACCTCTTGTTATTCCCTCCCACATTTCTTGTGGCTTTTGTGCCCTCCTTTATCTTTTACTGGGAGAGAGAAGGTGGGAGAAAGAGGGTACTTACACACAAACACATTGTTCAGCAGCCTTGATCACACTTATATCACTGCCTCTGGGATTCCTAAGAGAACTATAAAGTTGGGTGATTGGTGAGCTCTTTCTCCCCCAGAAGGATGCTGACAAAGTCTATGGTGAGTTTTACCACTCCTGAAATTCTCACCAGGAAATCAAATCTGATCTAATAGGGAGGCAGTTTTAAATGTTGCAACCCAAAAAGTACTTAGGGTAAGCATGGGGTAATCCGACCCGTTGTATGTACAAGACTACAACTGTTGAAATATAACAAGCCTAGATTTCACAAGGCCTAGATCCTAGATCTAATAATATAGTCCCATGGGTTGGTCTTTGACCATTCACAGAGAGGAGAAACAAAGTAGGCAGCATACCAAGAAATCAGCCTTGCTACTGCACTCTTTAGGACACTCAATCCTAGACTCACATCGTTTCCTCTTAACTAAATGCCTTCTAAAGTGAGATCAGGAATTCACACTTATTATAACCTTCAAGAAAACAGAGTGCATGTAAAACACTTAAAATGGTGCTAGTAGGTTTAGGGTGTTTGAAACTTACTTTATGATATTCATAGTTTTCTCTGTAAATCTAAAAATTTTGAGTGTCTGGGGGAAAAAAAAGCAGGCCACTAATGCATGTTACTTGTTATCTAATGTCGTTACATTATCTCCAAGGAAAGCCTTCATTGTAGTTCTTCCCATTTCACAGATAAAGAAGTTGAGGTTGGTAGGGAAAGAAAGGCTACCCTTAGTCTATGCCAACAGAGAAAGCTGGACTGAGATTAAAAAACAGAGATGACATAAAAAATAAGACAGGGCATACAGAAGGGGTAGGACAGAGGTCCAGAGGGGGAGGAGGACTGGGAGGACAGAGGAGGAGGACAGGGAGGACAGAGGGGGAGGACAAGGAGGACAGAGGGGGAGGACAGGGAGGACAGAGGGAGAGGACAGGGAGGACAGAAGGAGAGGACAGGGAGGGCAGAGGGAGAGGATAGAGTACAGGGGGAGCATAGATGGGGGGACAGAGTACAGGGGGGAGGACAGGGAGGACAGAGGGGGAGAGCAGAGTACAGAGTGGAAGAACAAGGAATACCAAGGGGGAAGAGAGAAGGGAAAGGGAAAGAGAACCCTGAGGAAAGGAATTCCTAAATTTCTATCGCTGCCTCAACTCACTATATAATTTGACTCCTTGAACATTCTAATTTCCAATTTTAACAGCTACATAATAAGGAAATAGTCCTTCCTTTCCACAAGATTTATGGGAAGACTGAACGGGCCAAGGTCAACACGTATGTCTTGTAAAGAATGCAGAATTGGATAAACAAAAGGAGGACTGGTGTCACAAGTATTTCCAATTCACAGATCATAAAATACGTAACATGGTTAGTTCAAATGTCATCTCTGCCTTTCGCACCTCAAACGTAGCATTTATGGAATACAGTTACTGAACTCCTCACACCAGTAGCTGGCATCGAGTAGACATAGATAAGCAGGAGTCAGTTACTGCCTTGATGACATTTGCCAGCCTGTCAGCGCATGAAAGACAGAGATCAGATGGTGAAACACATGGTAAAAGGTTTAGCATAGGAGAAGGGCATCCATGCTGTTTTTGAAAACTTTGCCTATGAGTGGGGATCAACAAAGCTTCTGAGAGGGGTTTTTATGGGTTCTGAACGATAAATAAAAAGGGTTTGTGTCTCTATCTCTCCTGTCAGTTGACCCCAGTGACTGCCCAAGCAAGACATCAGCTCTTAGAAGTTGCTAAGCAGTAGCCCTGGTAATCCTAAGCCTGGGTATGTATGTGAGCAGGGTCACCATGCTGCCGTCCAGATGCCTCGTCTCTCAACATTTACATCATCCATTGTGTGGTTCCCATCTACCCCCTCTCGAGTCTAAGACTAAGCCCTCACAAGTAAGCATCCTCTGAGAGAGACGCTGCCCTGTCTTGAGTGTTGTTTTTACTCCTATTCAGAGAGACTTTGAGGTAAGGCTTGCTATCCCTACACTTGCAAGGAGCTCACATTACCCTTTAACAGATTATTGTTAGAATAATATTTAGGGTTGGCATTTCTACGTCTGTGGTCACTGTGACTGGAAGACATGCTGTTAGCCGCCTATGCCCACCACAAGAAGCCTGGCCTTTAAACATCACTGCACTGGCAGAATGAGACAGAGGAAACCCTCATTGAGATGGGTTCTGACAGGAAGGAAAATAACCTGAAAAACTTTGATTTCTGGAGTTAGTTAGTTAATTAGTTAGTTTAATTTAGTTTAGTTTGGTATGTCTCACTCCCTTTTCTGCCCTAAACTGCCATTTCTAGTCTCATTGCTAGAGATATTTGAACACTTGGTAATCAGTGTCTACCAAGTGAATAGATTATTTTGCCAGACATACACAATGACCCCCTAGTGGTGAAGAGAATCTCTGCAGGCTTCTCATGCCTATCTGCCATGCTAGGGAGCCTTCCCTCTTCCATGTATGCACTAATGTCAAATGCTTAATACACGTGGAGCAAATGTCAGAATATAAAGTAAAGTTGAAAACTGTAATTTTTACACACACATTTATACAAAGTTACAAATATATGAAGGCAAAAGCCCTTTTAAGGTCAACTTAGAGGTTTGTTGCTATGACAAGGTTAAACCATCCCTGGCTAATGGCGCTATCAAGTTTAACTTATCATAGCACCTTCTGGGAAAGTGATACACTTAGAGATTTCCATAGCCTGCTAGTGAGACGGCCACTTGGCTGGACTTGTCAGGTGGCCATGAATGGTCACTACTGCCATCCTCTGAAGAGGACATGCTGTTTGCAGGTGAGCTGTGATTTGGTGAAGAGTCCCACCCAACCGAGACAATGTTGGGTATTACTGAGAGCACTCAAGCCTTCTGGAGCTATGTGCTCTTTCTTCATTCAGGTTTTCTAGTCTACTCAATGTCACTAAGGAAATATTACCACAGACCCAGCAATTGTTAAATAAATGAAACCTACAAGTAGCAAGGAGTGACTCTGGCATATAGAAGAGGCTTCAGACTGTATCAACGCATGACAGAAGGCAGAGAGCATGAGAAAATAAGAGAGAGTGATCCCCAGCAAAGGAAGGCCCAACATCATATAAATGAACACATTCCCACTCTATTGTGATTCCTGAAGGGCCCATCGCCTGCCTCCTCAGAGCCCCACCTCTCACACTTACCCTGGGAATGCAGTTTGCAACACTTGAGCTTTGTAGGATGCGTGCAAATGACAGCAACACAAGAAAAGTTTCCTCTGATTCCTAAAGAATTACCTTTCACTTGTTTTCCAACAAACTTTATCCTCAAGTAAAAACCTTCTACTCATCTCCAACTGATCTGCATTCCAGGCATTTAGGTATTGTCAATAGAGGAGGACTAAATGACAACAGCCTGGCTCAGTGCAGGGGCAAGATGCCCCATTTAGTTCACTAAACAGGTCTTTAAATGTAGATTAAGAGTCTTATCCAGGGTGTTAGGTTTTCTAGGTTCAGGAGGGTCTGGGCATGATGCATTATCTTATTGAATTTGTTTCCCTTATAAGTTACAGCTCAGAAAGGTCTGGATAGGAGACGTTGGGTGTTAATACTCCTGGACATGCTGGAGACATACTCATAGAGTGGGTCAGAGTGTTGATAGTGTATATGTTTTCCCTTTGTCATCCTAATCTCAGATCTGCCACAGGTTGGCTGTTTCCCATGCAGAGACTCTAAGAGGGAGGGTTTCAGGTGATGTGCTGGGATTGAATTCTCCCTCCCCCTCACTCAGAGCTTAAGCCTGCTCTTTCAATGACACTTCACAATACCTTGGATAATTGCTTGTCTGAATTCAATAAACACTTCATGCATTAATAGGATTTTACTAGCAGTTGAGCCCCATCATGAAATTTGATTTCTTCTTTTCCCCTCCCCCTGGCTCCTTTGTAAACAGCTTGTGAAATGCTTGTCACAGCCCTCTGTTTGCGTGGGTTCCAATTATAGCATCAGCCTACCCATACCCCTGCACTCTCCAACAGGTGTAGAATTGTGTTGCACTGTACAATATCACCCAAGGAATTTCCCAGTATATTTATGCAAATTCCATATGCCCCAACAACTGTGCTCAGTGCAAAGTCTATACACGAAAATGACCCATAAGATTGTCGTAGTGTAGGCTTTGTCTCTAGAAGTATAAACTCAATATGTTATAACTGGTATTTTCTAAATTTCCATATCAAAAATTCTAGTACCTATCTAGTCACTATCTGGTTCTTCCTACCCCCAGCCTCAAACCAAGCAAAGCCCTGTACAGCTTTAAGTAAGCAAGCCAAGGGAGCATTGGTTATGCTAAGGTCAATTTTATCAAGTCCACTTGGCAAGCTGCTCGTACTCTTTTGACTCCAGATATTAAACTTGGGAGTTGTGTGAGGTCTTACACAAATATTGCCTTAGTCCTGACTCTCACCTCGAGTTTCATGACTCATCATCTCAAGTGCAAAAAAAAAAAAAAATTAATAGCTTCTGCCACGATACTGAGTAATTTCTCCTCACAATTCAGTCCCCAAATGGTCATAAATGTGCCTCTGGCCTTAAGAATCACTTAAGTGTAGTTGCACTACATCGTCTGGTGTGAATAGAGTCCTTGTTATTTGAAACTAACAGCAATTGGAATGTGAACAGTGGAGTGCTTTCCCACATTATCACGAGTTCATCTACAAAAGTTATACCCCAGTTCTGCAAACAGTTCCCACCGGGGACCACAGCACTATCAAACCAGCTAGAGTAGTTGCAATAAGCAGAATCCTGCCACTCAACCAGAAAATGCAATTCTGCAGAATTAACCCCCTACTTAATTCTTTCCCTATACCTTTAACAAGTACTTTACAAGGTTGATACAATTAAGTAAGAAAAAAAATTAAAAGGCATATCTGGAGATGTGAGCTGTAAGAGTTATTAGTAAGCTTCCTACTGACTCTTCCTTCTGATCCATCCTCTCATTTGTGAGATAAACACTTGTGCGTCGGAGGAGAGAAAGCACCATCAGTTGGTTATTAGGTGACTGTTGTGTGAATGCACAGACATTCACAATAGTCTCGAGTCACTGGGAACAGTAAACAAAGGCATCCACAGATTGAGGTCTCTCAGAGAAGACAATATAGTGACACGTTCTTGTTCCACCCTCAGTAGCTGCAAGAAAGCAGAGAAGACTCTTTCTTTAATATCTGTAAAGTGACTTAAACAGTACTTGAGGATTAAGTATGATGGTGGAGTTTGTGGAGCCCTTGGATAAGTTCTAGAACACTCGATAAGTCCCACAGGATTCTTAAAGGCTCTACTGATTATAGGCCTACTCTACGAGGTGACTGCTGATACATCTACTTGAAGAAATGTCACATCTATGCATCACAATGGGATGTTAACCATCACTGAAATGTACTAGATTTTTATTTATTTTTTTTTAATTTTTTATTGATTCTTTCACATCATGTACCCCAATCCCACTCATCTCTCCTTCCCTTTGTATCTAACCTTTGCAACCTCTTCCTACCAAAAAAAGAGAATTAAACAAAACAAAACAAAACAAAAAAAAAAAAAAACAAAACAAAACAAAAAGCCCTCTTACCATTGAAGCTGTAGTATGTTACAATGTGTATCACAGAATACCGTTTTGTCCATACGCCTTTATTTGCAAATGTTCATTGCAATGAACCATTCATTGGTCTGTTTCAAGGTCTCTGGTACCTGCTTCACTATAAATACTAGATCTTCACCAGGACTCCTGTCTGACATCCTGTTGTTACTCTGTGTCAGACATTCTTCAGTTTAGGATCTTCAGGACCAGCCCTCTCACCTGCTCAAGCATATCATAAATGGAGTAGATGTTGGGGTAGGCCAACTCCAAGCCCTGCATCTAGGTCTGTGAGGTAGCCGAGTTGGTCAACCTGCCAGCTCTCCTCCACCCAAACCACCAGGGCTGCCCTCCATCCCTGCCCTGGCCAGACCACCAAATGCCATAGCTGGAAAGGGGCATGGTCAGCTGATCAGATCGCCTGCTCTCATGTTCTCTAGACTGGCTCCACCCACACCTTTGCTACCAGGGCTAGCTCTACTGTATCGCCCAGGCAAGGTAGAGAACCTACTCTCCAGAAGGCTACAGCCAGTCAGGGCCAGGAACAGCTCTCCTGATTTCATGAATTCAGGATCAGTTCTTCTGCCTACTGTAGACAGTAAGACAGGGCATCTCTCCCTTGCCCAGCCCACCCCATGACACACTATGGATGGGACCAACTCTCCCGAGCTCATACTTTCTGGGCCAGCTGACCAACTCCCCTACCATCAGGATCAGCTCTACTATGCTGCCTAGGCAAGGGGCGGGTCACCTCTCCCTAGTATGGTACCCAGTGAGGGTCAGGGTCAGCTCAGCACAGTGTCTTAGGCAGCAGTCCATTCCAGTCCATTCCAATCCATGGAGGTAACATGGGCCTGGGACATCAACACAGATGCCCCCAACTGCCATAGGGCCACAGACCCAGACGTGGCCCCTGGCAGCAGCAAGGGTCTGTATGTCCGTCCCCATGACCTCAGGTGGCATCACAGGCCACTCAAATCAGCATGCCCTCAGTGGCAGCACAGCCCTTAGATATAAATATGATACCTGGTAGCAGCCCAGATCATGAACATCTACTTGGCCTTTGGTGGTCACTCAGGCCACAGACATCAACACAGACCCCGACTTCAGGAGGACCATTACCTAGACATGGTCCCTGGGGGCAGCCCAGGCCAGGACCTCACCATAGCCTCCTCATATCTGCCTGTTCCTCACCACTATTGATTCTCCAGTTTCACCTTTCTCTACAGTGTACAAACCCTTCGACTTAGCTTCCTCTTCCATCTCTCCACCATGTAGTCTACCTTTTCCATCTCTCCATCACACATTTATTTACTATAGTGGTATTCACAGCAGGTGGCCCACCCAGGGCCATGCCAGGTGCTTAGGTGTCTTTCTTAAGGCCACCCCAGTCAGCTTGTATTTCTTTTAAACAAAAAATGTGAACTGGGGCTAGAGCGCTTTTTCAGTGGTTATCAGTTTGTATTATTCTTCCAGGGGACCTTAATTTGGCTCCCAGATCTTGTGCCAGGCAACTGACAACTACCTGGGGGACCTGACATCTCTAGCTTCCATGGGTGCAAGCACACACACACATACACACACACACACACACACACACACACACACACACACACGGGGAGAGAGAGAGAGAGAATTCCCATTATACTGGCATGATCCCAAACTACTGAGGAAATTTTCCTAGGATTTATCTTAAAATTAGAGTTTTGAAGCCTTGTCTTTGGCTGTAGCACTCCTGCCCACAGTATCTCCCTAACATACTAGCAGATGAAGAATTGTTGTAGCCTGAAGCAGGGGTGTGTGTCCAAGATTACCGCACAGGGCCCTGCTTTAAAATCTCAGCTTCCTCAGAACACAGTGTGAAAATCATTTGTCTGGATCATATCATTTTTCATCTAAAGAAGTTTACAACTTTTTGGAGTTCAAAAAAGTATCTTGTTATTCTAACAGTCTCCAAGGTTTAGTCTGAGTTCACTTTCACTTTATCAAATCAACCATTCTCTAGCCAATGGGATTATCTTCATCTCAAATATACTCAGCTTTAGACCCTAAATCCCATGCCTTTCTCCAGGAATGTCTTTTTAAGTCTTCCATGCACCCTTGCCTACTGATATCCCATGAAGCTTAACTCTAACTTTCTCCCAGATGCCCATCTCTCTATGTACAGTCAAGGACGCCTTTCTTTCTCCTTTGCCACCCTATGCCAACCTCCATGGAACTTCCTCAGTCTATAACATGTCATGGTTACCTACAAAAGTCACACAACCCTATCTTCTCTGCTAAACAGCAAGCATGGTGAGAAACGGTAGTGACCACGAGTGACATCTGCCAAGATGTATGGTTAGAAGACAGTGGTTGCATGGGCTCAGAGATCTAAGCAGAAAGCATGAGGCCTGCATGGATCTGGACTAGGTCTTTTGAGTATTTGTGATGCTTGTTGGATTTGTAGTCTGGCAGGACCTCCAATAGGGGGAGCAGGGGTATCCCTGATTTTTTTGCTTGTTCTTGGGATTCTTTGATCCTAGCTGGTTGTCTTGTCCAGCCTCAACATAATGGCTTTCACTTTGTTCTATTGTATCTTGTTTTATCATATTTGGCTGTCATCCTGCTCTTTTCTGAAGAGGAAATGGAGGGAGAGTGGGTCTCAGGGAGAGGGGAGGTGGAGGTTTTAGAGGAGTAAAAGGAGGAGGAACTAGTTGGGATGCATTGAATGAGAGAAGAATCTATTTTCAATTTAAAAAAGAAAAGAAAAGGAAGAAAAAGAAAAAAAGGGAAAAGGAGGAGGATAAGGGTAGGAGGAAGAATAGGAGGAGGAGGAAGATGATGGTGATGATGATATTGATGATGATGATGATGATGATGATGATGATGTGATGGTGATGATGATGATAGTGGCTGGATACCACTACAGGATAAATTTCCCAGGCGTCTCTGCTATCAAATCTATATGATGATGTTTCCACCCATAAGAAGTGGGTTAACCTAATGCCCGTAACTTCTAAAGGACACTTTCTTTCAGACTATTAGTTAGCATCTTTTGATTAAAATAAGTATAAGTGGAGTACTTTTTAATATTGGACTAAAATACCTGGGGGTGCTCTTACATACTCTTTCCTTATCCCATGCAGTATATCATGAACGTGCCTGTTTCTTAGATTCAACTATGTTAAAAATTCTCAATATTCTCAGTGATGGAGGAAGAGAATGCAGGAAGAAGCCTGGCTCCTAGATTGACTCTTCGAGCATGGCTTCCTTACATGTCCACACATCTCTCTTCAGGGTTGTTCAGGAAGAGAAGCATCATCGTTCTCTCCTCATACAGTGTTGCAACAATCCACATTATTTGTAGCAAAAGCTCTGACATAGACCTGTGAATCACTCCGACAGTCATCACAGTGTTCTACAGAATAAAGTAGCCTAGTCTTCAAATGAATTTCTGCTCTAGACGTTTTGTATTAAATATAAATATACATGCTGTAGTGGGTTACACAAAAACTATCATGTCTTATCATTTTGACTAATATTATTTCAGCAATATCAAAAATCTTATATTTCCTAGTTGATGGTTTTGTTCTGTGTGCATTCTTCAACTCCTGAGAATGAACAATTTACATGATACATGAAGGCTACCATCATGTAAAGGGACTTGAATAAAACAGTATTGGGTGAAGCATCTTGATGTTTCTTTCAGTATCCAGAGTTAGCTCTGCAGCCCTGTAGACACTGTTGTGTAGTCTAGTGTCTTTGCTCTTACCCTGTTTTATCTCCCTATTAACCAGGTTAGTACAAATGGAATTGGCTCTAGGGGTTACCACTCAGGAAGGCAGCTGTTAGAGCCAACAGTACCTTCGTTACAATTGTGATGTATTAAAGGATGCCCAAAAGGAAATCCATCCAAAATAGAGGGTACTGAATCCACTATCAGAAAGTAGCTAACGTGAAAATATATACCACTAACAAGAGAAAAAAATGGTTTAAAAATCTACCTAAAGAACTATATTTATTCAAGTTTTATCTTTCTTCTCCTGGGCTTCAAGACATCTCAATTTCTAGCTTCCCTCCATCCTCATGTGTCATTTGTCCTCAGGGTCCTTGAAAGGGACCTTATTATCCCAGGCCTCCCTCAATCATTAACCTCTTCACTTCCCAGTCACTTGAAATCATATCCTGGCATTTACCCAATGACACAATTAAAAACCCAGGACTTTCTTATATATCCAACTTTCTGTTTAACCTGTCTACTTGGGCATCTGATACTGATTTCAAACAATAGGACCCAGACACATTTTTATATGGCTCATCCATATGTGGCTTCTGTGAGTCAGCTAATGGCAACTTTATCCTTGTATTTGTTACTGTAACACCACACTCTCGTCTTCCAGTACTCCCCGTCTCAATTACGTATATTTTTGGGTCCCATTAGCCTCTTAATTTACTATACTCCCATCTTCCCCAGACATTTGCCCTAGCTGCTCTCTACATATGACACCCTCCAGATGCCGCATAACTGAGCCCCTCCTTCCTACCAATCTTTATGCATATAACACCTTTCTAAGCAAGATCCTCATGACAAACCTGCTAATAAATGTAACTCCTATCATTTTCTTTTGAAAAAAATTACTGATGTTTATTTATTATGCAAAGTGATGGGGTTCACAGTGAGGTTTTTTTTTTTGTTCTACTATATTACGTATTTTGACTATAGTCACTCCTCATTAGCCACTCATGTATCCCTTCTCCCTTTGTCCCTCCCTCTCCTCTTCCCAAATCATACTCCTCTTAATATATATAGTATATATATATATATATATATATATATATATATATATATATATTCCATTATATAATACAATATTACATATATCATGTTAAAAATCTTTGGTTTATTTTAAATTGATTTTTGTACATGGTGAAAAGTATGGATCTACTGTCATTCCTCTGCATGTAGACATCCAGTTTTCCCAGCATCCATCACAGAACAGGCTGCCTTTTCTCCAGGGCATGTTTTGACACTTCTGTCAAACTTAAGTTGACTCTAGCCACCTAATGGGTTTATCTGAACTCTAGCATTTTCAATATAGTTATTTTGTTTGACTTTCTCAGTAGCATTTATCACATTCAAACATGATATACATCTACTTATTATAATCATTTCATTTTTATGTCTTCCCCGATGAGTATTTGAATTCCAAAAAGGATCTTATCCTTCTCATTAACTAGAATTTCTCAACTTTATAAAGAAACTCCTGCACAGTATGGGCAATTGCATTATCATTGTTAAACTAACAAGTATTTACTAAATATTACATTAGGGTGGGCATTCTGCAAGAGCCCTGAGAATAGACAACCCATAATAGTGGTGCCTATTCTGCTGTGGCTTCAGAAGGAAGCTCTGAAGAGTGTAAATTAACATGCAGTGTTTCAAGAACCTGAAAAATGGTGATGAGATGGACTATTGGAACATACTTCACTACAGAGGAATTCTCAGGGAACAGGTATTAAATAGTCGAGGAAGAACTGAAATTACTCTTCAAGGAGCTGTAGAGGGGACAGAAAGAACTTGCTCACCTCCTCAAAAAAATTTCCTTCCATTCCGCTATTTTATAACATGAATAATAGTCCTGCAATGTATAGAATATACACAAATTCAAAAGCCCATGAATTCTTTCAGTGGGATAATTTAGCTTAGGTGAAGCATAGAGTTTTCCATCCAGATACTCAATTTGGAGAGAGATGACTATTCAGAACAGGAATGTATAGCAGAGCTCAGTGTTAATTCATGTAGTGTTGAACAGGAAGTTCTCATTTAGGGAAACCTGTAAAGCAATCTAGGAAGTTGGGAGATTCACCAGTATAGCCAACATTCTATTATTTCTTTACCAGCTCAGAAACGGAATGAATGGTTGCTGGTGGGTTTGATACACTTCACCGGCTACCAACCTATAAGTCTCCAGTGCCTAATGAGATATATAATTCATTATTGGCAGTGAAAGATGCATGCTACTTTCAATAAATTAAAATCATCTTTTATCATAAGGTTTTGGAAAGTATGGACCCCACTGCAGACATTTACAGGAGACCCGTGTAAGTAGGCAATGTTAACTGTCACTAACTAAAGTTTTACACAATCCAAACTTTTCTAGAGGTCTTGCTAAAATGATGACACAAGTTCTGGACATTCCAGGAAAGATAGGAAAATGGGCTCTTCCTTCAACACTGCTCCCAGAAAATACACCACCACTGAAGAGACTATCTGAGTAACTTCTTCAATTACATTTAGTCTGGAAATATAGAAGTGGTACATTGCTTCCTTTTGAGATAAGTGCCTTACAGCCAAGAGTAAAGGCATTCTTCCCTCTTATCTTCCTTCCATTGTTTTTATCATGAAAAACAATTTGTATCCTGAAATGGTTAATACTGATCGTTTATTTTAAGTTAAAAGGAACACAATTAAAATATGTACTATGTGTAGCTATTCCAGTTCATTAAACAAGCTGAAGAGTATGTATATATTTGCATGTGTTATGTGGACATCTGTATGTGCATTTATACATGTAGGGAGGACTGTGGTATCAGGAAAGCTAAGCAGACATTCTAAAATACTAAGGAAGCTTGGCTGGGTGTTAAAATTATGAGTGATTTATTTTCTGCTTTCATGTCTTTCACAGTTTGCTATAACCGGATTACTTTTCTACCCAGGAAACTACATATAGAAGGACACTAACAGAATAGTGATAAGGCAAAGACAGATACAGGGGTTTGGGTAGTTGCAATGAATGAGCTGAGATTCTCTGCATCAATATCCCAAGGTATTAAAAGAATGTGCAGACATGGCCATGGAGCCAGCATCAGGGATTCTAGAGGGATCAGAGAGTGAAGGCATTGATCCAGAAGCTTGCAAATTTACAAATGTTGTCCAGATTTTCAAAAGAAGAGAACTGGTGAATGTCAAAGACTGTATCCCAATGCATGACATCAATCCCTATGTGAATTCAAGAAAAGATGATGATTAAACAGATGGCTCTGAGTTCTTCACAGAGGAAGTATTGGGCTCACTTGGAACATGCCATGCCAAACTAAACTCATCTCTTTTAGCTTGGACTAAGAGGTTTCAACACAGAGAGGGGTTGTTATTTCAGCAAAGGCACAAGATAATCTCCACTGACATCTGCTAACTGTAGCACTTTCCTCATGGGTGGAATCAGGCCAAGGAGAGACATCAGCGGACACGCCCTCCAGAATGGAAGGGGCTCTTGGGAAATTGAACACATGGCAGAGATTCGAGGAAGGGAAGAGACAAGTCATAGTGCAGATCCCGCCGTGAGAATATCTCCTGAGACGCTCATGCCCGGATGTCACCTGTAAGGGAGGGCTCCCTGACCATCCTCACTGACCTTCATTTTGCTTTTCTCCAACTCGTTTCTCATCCTTTAAACACATCCTACTGATGTATTAATTTTCCTGTAGCCATGACCCCCACCCCCAAAATGTTGGTCCTATGCGTGTAAGGACAATGTCTATTGTACTCAACACTGAATGTCTAAGGCCCTGGCACATAAGAGCCAATCAGTATTTGCTAACTAAATAAAGTCTGTTGAACTTAGTTTCCCACTAATGTCCAAAAAACGGCACTATTTCCAGGTGTTGTGTCTTTCTTCCTCATCTATGAACACCAAAGTCTCAACATGACCTCCCTTCTCCTCAGTCTCTTTAGTGCAAGGAAGGTCTCAGACATCTAAATCTTCTCTGACCTGATAAACAATGAGGTGGGTAAACAATGGGAGATATGCAAATGGCATGGTAATCATAATTAACCAGGTCTTTGGCATCAAACTGTGATATGGAGTGCCTCACCATAATTATATAGATTGGTTGGTTACATGTCAGCATGGTCCAGTGTAGACTAGTATTTCACTCTCTCTGCAGCTAAGCATGCCTTTCCTTGAAAACGAGCCAATTACTGATGGGTAAAGGTTTTTCTCCTCCAAAGGCCAATGTAGCAATAGGGGAGAAACAAGGACCCTGTGGCCTAGATTTCTACCATGTCCCTAGAACACTCCCCATTGGGTATGTCTGTGATGGATTTCTGGAGATTTTCTCTCTAGGAAGAAAGATCTATCCCCAATGCCAGAAGCACAATTCCATGGCCTGGGGTCCCAGCAAGCTAAGCACCATACCTCTTAGTTTCCAGACTCTAGACACACTGTGCTCAATGCCCTCTCCAGGAGGATTTCCATGACTTGATAGCATGGAGTCTCTCTGTGAAATCATGAGCCACAAAAAAATCCTTCCTCTTAAGTTGTTTCTTGTCAAATATTTACTCACACAAAAAAATGAGAAAAGTAATGAATACAGTGACCTACTGGTTCAAGTTTTACAGGGGTTAAGCTCAGTCTACATAAGGCAGCCACTGCTTTGTCTACAGGGCTTTAGACTAGAAGAGAAGCAGGCTGGTCCTACTTGTTAGGAATGGGTTCTAAAGCCATGTTTTCTGGCTCCAAATGTCAGCTTACTCCTCACTACCTGTTGTTTTTAGACAATTGCTTAATTCCTCTGAGTGTAAGTTGGTACAACATTAAAATGTGTATATGCATCAGCTACACAGTAAAATGTTATCAAAGATTATATGAATTAATAGTGAAAACTCTGAGAGAGAGCAATGCATAATAATTTGCTAAGAAATACTTAAAGTCACAAAATGCTTAGTATTTACATCTTTGTTAACCACTGAACTCAGCCTAAACTTTCAGAGCCCACATTAATAGAAGAACAAGGATAGGTAGATATTATAAAACACTAGGAAAGATGTAGATTTCAAAGTCCATTTTGACATACTCTGTTTGTGCAATTCTGGTCACATCATTACTGCTGTCCAAGATTATAGTTAATAATTTCTTAAATTGGGAAAAATAAACTATTAGTAATTGTTTAATTTTTATCATGGTAAGATTATAATATGTATAATGAACATTACAAAGTATATAGTGCTATTATGCAGACACAAGACTTTCTCTTCCACACCAGCACTTATAAAATGAACCAGTCATCAAAAGAGGTGAAGGCATGATATATACCAATCAAATGCACCAAAGATGGAATGTGACTACCTCACTGTTCTTCTGGCTATGCAGCTAATTGGTTGTGTGGCCTTCTGAAAGTCCTCTGGACTTTTGGTACCCTCATCTGTAAAATACAATGGAGGATCCCTAGTGTCACTTCTGATTTTCATCTGCTAGACAGACGGCAGATCAGGATATTTGCCGATGTGAGTTTTGTGCCAACAAAGCAGCATATAGAAAATATTTGCCCTATTTAGTTAACAATCAATGTATTAGTACATAATGATTTAGGTGCACCTAAATGATTAAAAGGTCCAAAAGGTCTCTATAGCAGAATTTTCCATGTCCAATCACCTTGAATATTAATACAACAAGAAGCCTGTGATTGGACAGGGAAAAGGAAAGTGAAGTATAGAGTTTCAGAGATGGGGACAGAAGAGAAGGAAGTGAGAAAAGGAGGAAAATGGAGGATGAACAGGACGATTCAGATTCTGTGTGGTTTGAAATAGCCACAGATAGCTATAATATCATATAGGGATATAATATCATATAGGGATAGAATAATTGAGATAACTTGTCTACTCTAGGTGGCAGCTTGTATCGTTATCAATTGGCTCTGAAATTATTGTGTGGGCCTCTTGTGAATTGATAACTTATTTGTATATAAACCTGACTCATTAATTATCAGCTTCTAGAGTTTTGATTTCACCAGGTTACTGAGAATTGTGACAGATAACCGCGAGATGGGTGGTCATTCCACAGGGCTGGTGTGGCAGCGACCCACCAAGGGAATATAACGAGTTGGGTAGAGACATATAGGGAGCGCCAGGACAGAAAGTCTCAATGAGATAAAAACAGGAGGGCCATTGCCCACCAGTGCATGGCTGGCCAGCCCACTGGGGTAGAGAGTAGCTGGGCATAGTGCAAGAATCTGCCATTCTTTCTTAATATTTCCTGCAACAGGTATCTTCTTACGAAATAGAGAAATATTGAATGATTACTAAGCAGGAACACTTTTATTTACTTCAGCCTCCTCTGAAAGTAAGAAGGAATTCTTTTTAGATGCTGTAAGTGAACTTCAGAAGATCATTCATCAAACAATTTTTATAGTACCAAACTACTGCTGATGTACAGTTTATTCATTCTCTAAATATTTCTGAGTGCCTATGATTTGAATGAGACTAAAATGATTAAAAAATATTCTGTCCCTAAAACACTCATATTCCAACAGAGAAAAACATAAATTATTCAATAGATTAAATTATGAAGACTCCTACCAATTAATAGTAGAAATTTGACAAATGGACTATATGTTCTAAAGGGTAATTTCTAGAATTGGTCTGGGAAATTGTTTTTAAGCCAGAAATATTATAGTAAAATCCAAAACAATTGACATGTTGTAAAGAAATGGGGGCACATGTGTTAAACAGGAAAAGACTTAATTTGGGGATACAAAGGGAGGAACAAGCTTAAAATGTCACTTGAAGATGGACAAAACTAATGACGCACTCTGAGTATGAGGTGGGAAGTAGGATTTGAGATGGAGAGACCAGGAAGTACAAAAAACTTTTCACTCTGTGGAATGCAACAGAACAAACAATATGTCTAAAAGCCATGAAGAATTCAGACTGACTGTGTGAATTCCCTTCCTCTGCACTAATATATCCAGGATTCCTACTAACTACTTCTGTGGCACTTTTTGGGTCAATAAATTACCAGCAGGCTCCATTCACTTTCTGTATAATATATAGCGTCTCAGATTATCCCAAATCTACCATTTATTCAAAAAGTCACGCCTAATACAAGTAAAGATGTTTGGACCTGAAAAATGTCCTATCCATCCTGGATGGCCTTAAAGTTAACTATCCAGAAAATGGTTCAAATGTCTGCTGTGTATGCCCAAAGGTGATCGCAGACAGCCACAAGGCCAATAAATGGAAGTCACAGGAAGGCAGATTTTCACTTTAAAACAAGAAGAGGCTCTCTATAAGCTAAAGGTTTTACTAGACCAGGAATCAAAAGTCTTTCAAGCAAGGGTCTTGGGTTAGTACATCACTGTGAGCAAGTTCTGATAAGGAGTAACTTAAGGGAGAAAGACTCTTATTTTGGAGCTCTGGTACATTCAATGGTAGTAGGAGCTCACTAGCTATTCCACTCCTACACTGTCACATAGACCCTTATTCAAAAGGTTTAACAACCTTCCATAACAAGCCACAAGCATGTTAAAACACATGAACTTGGTCTGAAACATTTCACATTCAAATGGTAACAGGTCTAGACCAGATATACTGTAGTATTTGTAGACCATGACATCTCTGTGGTAACCATGAACTCCACTTCTATAGCAGAAAAGGAGCCTTAGTTGATACATAAACAACTGTGCATAGCTTTGTTCCATCAAAACTTGCATAGTTTGCCCATTCCTGGAACAGGCCAAACAAAGCAAAATGGCAGTTCACAAATGCCATCTCCTTGCCCCAGACAGGCTTCAAATGTGTTTTAAAACAGAGAGAATTTTACTAAAAGTACAGACGCCTAGCTTTCATTGGGTAACCCAGGGCCCACATTCCTGTATGTCAGCAAATGTCAACAATTGTCTGGAGTTGAGTAATGGCTGCCCACTTTGGAGGGAGCAGAGGCTCTGCAGGCCACCAAACACCCCACCACAGACCTGCTTCCTGCCTGATTCTGGGTTTTATACCAGGTACCATTTAGCAGACTAGCCCATTTTTTCCCCTTGTGGTAGGAAGTTATTTCTCTAAACCTGCATCTATATCAAGTGGAGTAAAATAAAAGATAGATTGAAAAGGCCACATTTCAGGAAAAACGAGAAAAGGCATATGGGTTTAATATGCATATAAAGGATGCTGTGTTGAAAGATTCAGTGTTTCTATTTTTCAATTTGTATTTTTCTATTTAAACTTAAAATATTTGCATATTTATATCATGTTACATTCTTGTGCTGTAGCTTGGTAACAATAAAAATATTTGAGTCCACATCTACATTTGATTTTCTTATTACAGTCTAGTTTTATCCTGTCATGCTACCTGGGCATCTCTCATAGGCATAAGCTACCAGGGTACCCTCCCCTGTGACTAAAAACTGGAAAATTCTTGCTTTATACACACACTATATCCTTAAAACAAGGCAAGTGAGAGCTGAGATTCTGTCAGCATCTACTAGAGGACAAACTCTTACAGAGTTATGTGACAGATTTCTAGCAGTAGCATCCCCTGACTTCTTATTCTCTGACTACAAAACAAAACAAGTCACATCTTATTCAGGGACAGGTCACCTTTTAATAGGGATCACAGGCCACATAGTTTAAGACTCCAAAGAGTTCCTTTGCTACTTGTTTGCAAATGAATGTCCTTAGAACTCATTGCATGCCCGTTTAAACTTTTACTTGCTTGTTGTAGGAATAACACAACATTACAGGTATTCAAAACAGTGTTGAACTTCTATAATTATTAGTCTGGAACAGTCTTCATGTTTCTAGTTATCATCACAGAGAACCACATGCCTTTGCAATTACATTCATTCCGGTTTGGGTTGCACAAATCTTTTGGTCACTGTTAATGTGATCAGGATTCTACGTAGTAAGATATTCTCTATGATGAGCAGCATGTGTATGGGTTTACATGTGTGCTTGGACTTTCCTCATGCTCTGTTGGGTGTTTTATATTCTCCTTTAGGATTGGAATTTTTCTATACAAAACATAAACAGACAGAGTAAAGAGCAAAGCTGAAAAACACCAGCCAAAAGAATATGTTGGGCGATGGAGAGATGGCTATGCAGCTAAGACAGCTTGCTGCTCTTCTAGGGCACCTAAGTTCAGTTCCAAGCACCTATGCCTGGAGGCTCACAACTACCTGTAACTCTAGCTCCAAGATGTTTAAACACTCTCTTCTGATCTCTGTGGGCACCTGTACTCACATCCATACAATCACACTCAGATACAGCATACACACACAGACACACACACAGAGAGAGACACACACGCACATACACACACACACACACGCACACACACACAAATAAATACAATTCTTTTTTTTTTTTTTGAGACAGGGTTTCTCTGTGCAGTCCTGGCTATCCTGGAACTCACTCTGTGGACCAGGCTGGCCTCGAACTCAGAAATCAGCCTGCCTCTGCCTCCCGAGTGCTGGGATTAAAGGTGTGCACCACCACGTCCAGCATAAATACAATTCTTAAATGAGATGTATAGTCTCTCTCCATGAAACATCAAAATGGGGAAAGAAACACACATTACTTAATGGCTACTAGGCCACTTGCCTGTACAAACAAGAGGCCTTTTCCACTGGCCCTGTCTCTGCCTAAGCTGCTAGTATTTTCCCCAACTTACCAGATCATCTGAATCTCACTTGGAAGTTTGTTCATGTGTGCTCTAGTTTGTGATTCCATTGTGTATGTGTATGTGTGTGTGTGGGTGAGTACATATCTACAAAATCATTTTAGAGATAAAAGGGATTATTTCAGCTTACACTTCTACATAACAGCCCATCACTGAGACACTCAAGACTTGAATTCAAGGCAGGAACTGAGGCAGAGACTGCTGAGGAATGCTGACTATTGGCTTGCTCTCTTCTGGTTCAAGCTCGGCCAGCTTTCTTATATAACCAAGGACCACTTACTCAGTGTGGAACATAAGTGGGCTGGGCCCTCCCACATCAATCAACCATCAAGACATCTTTCCATAGGCATGGCTACAAGCCAATCTGATCTCAGCAATTCTTAAATTGAGAATCCCTCCTCCCAAGTAACTCTTGGCTTTATCAAACAATTAAGAATTAACCACGGCAGTCTGTCCGGACTTATGGAACACATAGGCTCCTGTTGGATCAGTCCACCATTGGGTCAAGCACTGAGGACGATTGCATCATTTGTCTGCCCATCTGTGGGTGGGATCCAGACACTGCTGAGGATTGAGAATCAGTCATGGAAAATTACTGAACAGTAGAACCTGTAGCCTCTGGTAGGACCTAGAACCCCAAAGTTTCCAACAATTAAAAACCATTTGCTCAGTGTGTTCTGCTTTTGATAAATGCTCATCAAGTCTGTGATGAGGAACCAGATAGATTTTATAAGTAAAATAAGAATACTAAAAGCCATCCAAGTCAGCTCACTGATTTAACTTGTACAGTACGAGGGTTTGACCTACCGATTTGGACATCACCAGGTATAGACTTAGTACCAGAGTCTGGGATCCTGCCCTAACGCCTTGGGATAATTCCATCAGAGCTTAGTCTCCTCATCACTGCTCTGTAGTAGCACTGATCACCAACCTCCATGACACCAGGAGACCAAGTGACCGACCACCCTTCATCATATGTTTTCATCAAATCTCTTTAGATAAAAACAATGACACTTTTTTACATTTCCAGTTAATAATTATTTCTGTAATGCATTACTACCACCAAGTTTTTTGACATTTTTCTTAAAAATTTTAATGCCTCTTGCTTTCAGGACAAAAAAACCCCAAACAAACAAAAAACAAAACCAAAACTCTTTCAAGAGAGCCTTTGCTCTAGGCAAGTAAGTGTTGTACTCCAGGTTTCACTGACTCCAGATCGCCTCACTGAGTGACACCAAAGATACATTCGTTACATTAGAAAAAGGTTGCCTATGGCAACATTAGCCAGTGGAAAAGGCATTTAAATGAAATGGCCATGCACACCTGGAAATTAATTTCTCACGCATGACTTTTCATTTGTAAATCCATCACCAAATGTCCTGGGTGAATTGCTTGAAGTGTCTACACCACGGCTTCCCAACGGAACCACAACTGGGACCACAGAGGCTTCAACTGTTCTACAGCAAGCTTCCTCAACTCTGCGCTCCTCAGCCCACACCCTGGCTTGTTATTTACTGCACTTTACACATGTATTTTATTTCATGCCTTTATTAATCCAAGTCTTCCCTGCCCCCATCTCAGCAGTAACAAAAGAAGCTGTAGAAAATCAATGAGCTCAGAGCTGAGAAACAGGGGTGAGCCCTGAGTACCCTTTCAACCGACTGGGCATGGGCTTGCTGAGTGTAACCTGAAGTCTAATAACACTTTCCAAACCAGCCTGAAAGTGCAAAGGAGAACTGGTTTGTTCCCCAAGTCAAGGCTTAAAATGAAAAGGCTGGTGTTGTTTACACATGGGGAAGAAAGGCTGACAGACAGTAATCCTTCACTAAGGATTAAGGAAGAGAAAGAAAGAGGGATGGGGGTTCTGTTTTCACTCTCAAATCTCAGAATTAAGTCAGGGAAGGAGGGGGGTGTGGCTGGGTGTCTAGGAGGGCGCAGACACGCATAGCTTCATGTGTTTGTCCTCTGGGCTCAGTTACACACACCTCACCATGGCTAAACTGAAAGGCCTGTGCTTCGTTGACAGATTGGCAGCAACCAGTCTGCATGGAACTTCAGCAGCCCAGGGAGGTTCATAAGCAGCCTTAAGGCCAGCTTTGCTCTGAAGGGTGGCTGACAACATGTCTGGCCACTCAACTTTTCTTCCAGCAGTAGTCTGAGCAGCTCCCAGGGTAAACCTGGCCAGGCAGGGACAGATGGGGGTTTGCCATGTCGCTCAATGGCTATCGAGTTTTAAAATGATTGGCAGTTTAAACTAAGTAAGAAAGAAGGGAAATGGAAAAAACGTCACCAGGCATCCTCACCCGTGATTCAGACTGGAGACTCGGAGTTCCCTGGTGAAGCAGGCATTATCAGGCCCGATGCTGTCATGCCACAGAAGGGCTGTGGACACTGGGTAAAGAAGACAACGTGAGAGAGGCTCTGAGCCCCGGGGATTCTACTCACTCCTCAGACCAAGGTTTCCATATTTGTGCAACAACCTTGTTAGGGTTTCTAGTCACATGGTCCTGGGCCATTTGAAAGTAATTAAGCTTCAGGTGATATCTTTATGTCACACAAAATTACAAAAGGAGTGATACACCCCAAACCAAGGAACACTGCCGTATGCACACTGTTTCTGTGGGGAGGTGGGAAGAGCGGTCCATAGCAATATCAAGGCATCATCTCGTTTTCACTGTGGATGTCTCCAAATAACAAGCAACTTGAAGTATCCATAGCATGAAGTGAAGGGTCACAGAGTGAAAACCAAGTCACATTCACACAGTGTCATAGACTCCGTGTCATCTCCCAGGATAAGCAACCTTCCCTTCAGGGTTGGTTTCTACCAATTTCCCTCTCCAATGTTAACTTTGGGTTATTACTTGGAACTTCAGTTGTGTGTTGAGTTTGGTTTCTCCACTCTGTGATATAGACAGGTAACCTGGGAAATCTCATTCTCTCTTTCCTTGGTGAGATGGGACTGGGGATGGGGGCGGATCACTTTCTATATGATAGCTATGAGATGACGTAACACTGCATCTATGACACCAAGAAAGAGCCCTGGCTGAGACTCAGCCTAGAAGATCTCAGGTTTATCTACCGTCTTCCCGCATCCATGTGAGTGTGTCTGAGGTTTTTATTGTCTTGAAGTAGTAGTAGTTGTTTACCCAAGCAGAGCATCTGTCATCTTCAATCCTTAGTGGCTGTGTGATTTAAAAAAACAAAAACAAAAAACAAAAACAAAAAAAAACAAAAAAACTATACCTAGTCCAATCTTTGAAACTATTTTTTTCCTGCCCAATTTTAATCAGCCAACATGTAAACATTTAGCAGGTTTGCATTTCACAATCAAAGAGCCTTAAGTTTAAATTCCAGGTTTGTTCCCTGTTGCCTTGGGATAGGCATCTTCTTCCCTGGTAACCACAACTGGTTTTAGCTTGTAAAATGAGAACTGTAATGATTCTCTCATGGATAGTCTTTGTCAAGATGGTGAGGTGTCAACTGTAGGTCTGAAGGGATGGATCTGTGAGGGAAGCACTTGCTGCTAAACATCAAGAGCTGATCTCAGATTCCGAAGAAGAAGAAGAAGAAGAAGAAGAAGAAGAAGAAGAAGAAGAAGAAGAAGAAGAAGAAGAAGAAGAAGAAGAAGAAGAAGAAGAGGAGGAGGAGGAGGAGGAGGAGGAGGAGGAGGAGGGGGGGGGGAGGAGGAGGAGGAGAAGGAGGAGGAGGGGGAGGAGAAAGAAGAAGGAGGAGGAGGAAAAAGAAGAAGAAGAAGAGGAGGAGGAGGAGGAGGAGGGGGAGGGGGAGGGGGAGGAGGAGGAGAAGGAGAAGAAGAAGATGAAGAAGAAGAAGAGGAGGAGGAGGAGGAGGTATGGTGACATATACCTATAATCTCAGTACAGGAGATAGGCAGAGGCCTGGAGCTTCTAGGCCAGCTAATCCAGCTCTCTCAGGGAGCCCCAAATTCTGGGAGAGACCCTGTCTCAAAAAAACAATAAGGTGGAAGACATTTGATATTGACCTCTAGCCTCTATACATACATCCTTGCACACATATATTCATAAGCATACACACACACACACACATATATATATATATATATATTTGTATATATATGCATACACACACAAACACATGCACACACACATACACATGCATGCACATACACACACACATGTACACTGCTCAACACGTGTATTTACATGAGGATTATTACTATAACATTTATAATACTTATAATTTTATACTGATGAATTTCATATGTTCATATAAATGTACATTGTATTGAATTCATCCCAATGTGTTTAAATATACTTAGATGTTTTAATGTTTGTAGTGTACAGTTTTTACAATAGTTTCTACCTTCTCAGAGATATTAACAGATATAAAAGATATATTGACTTTCAGAGGAAAGGGACTCTCTATACATTAGAATAACAATACTTCATATTCTCCATGCAGAAACATTATAAATTTCAGAACTTCACAGGCAAAAGTGATTCTGATCTCATTCTTAGAGGAACAAGAAGAGGCTGTTTAGAAGAGGCACATGTTGGCTTGATAATGGAGCAAACAAAAGTGGACATTACTGTGTATGTTTCCCATTGTTGAGGTAAATCTCCAACCCAAATATGCCCCGGCAATGAAAACATGACTCAGTTAATATGAATACATGCTGTGTGCCTAGATTGGGCAGATCTGCTAATCTACCATCTTCCACATCTATGAGACCCCTTAGATCTTGTGGTTTCTCCAGGTCATGAGCTTCTGCTCCACTTTTCTTCTTCTTCTTCCTCCTCCTCTGCATCCTCTCCCTCTTCTATTTTCTCCTTCTTCTCTCTCCCAAATTTCTCTCCCCTCCACTTTCCCTTTATCTGCCCAATCACCAGCTCTCCTTTATTTTACAAATTAAGGTGGGAAGCCGGTTTACAGGAAATCACCTAAGTGCTGACTCCTTCCTTGTTCACAGCCACTCACAGGAGAACAGAATTAACATCAAATATAATTAGCCTCAGGGCTATCCGCAACATCCCATGATGAAGAAATCAAAAGTATAGGTGACTCAGGCCCGAGAGTGTTTCTGTAAGCCCAAAGCCTTCCAATGCCCACATATCTGTAGATCACTCCACCATGGTACCACACTTCCCCACTGCCACAAAAGGTCAGTCTGTCCTACTCCTCTCTCTAGGAGGTAGAACTTTCTCCTGGAAAATAGGCTGAACTTAGTAACTCACAGCAACAGTACATGAGACAGCAAAGACAGTGATTAGACTCAGAGGAAACCTGGTAGTAACTCAACCAGGCCATCAAGGTCAACATCATCAGAGGTGAGCCCTGTCAAGGCCATGTGCCCTGGCTGTGCTGCTGTGGAAGGACAGGGAAGTTCTTACCTCTATGGTTCTTCTTCCAGAGAAACCATAACCCCATTCTACTCATGAAAGTGCAAGTGGCAACCCCAACTAAAACTCATCCTTCAAAACTGCCTGTCCAGTATGCTTCATAAGTTCAAAAACACGGAAAGACTAAAAATGTAATTTGTCACATACTATACAAGACTAAGACAATTCAATGGTCAAGTGCAATGTGCCATAGTGGAGTAGATCCTAGATCAGAAAGGGGGATATTAGTAGAAAATGAATAAAATTTAAATATGGTGTGTATTTTCAGTACTGGTAATACACCAATGTTAACTTTATGTGTACAATATTGACTTTCTTGGGAGGTGGGAAAAGGTATAGTAAACTCCGTATGCCATTGTGACTTTTCTGTTGTTATTATTAGTTCAAGAGTGTTCAAGGTTTAAAAATCAAGTAGTCAGGCTGGAGAGGTAGATTTGTGATCTCATACCTACATAGCATGCAGAAGGCCCTGAGTAACACTTCCAAGAGACACAGACAAGGAGGGAATATGAGGGAGGGAAAGAAAGAGAGTTAGAAAGAAGAGGAAAGAAAAAGAAAATTAAACAATCAATAAATGTTGAATAGGTGAAATGAATAATGATAATTTTATGACATAGAAACTCTATATTATTTATTACAATAGAGTACCACAGGTAAATGGTATAAGTTCTCTTATACCTGTTACAAGTATGTATTTCATATAATTAAATAGGCATGAATAAAATTGTATATAATTTTATATCAAGCAATTTTATATATAACCTATATGCAGAATCTTATATTTATACTGATAGAACACATATACATTATTACATATGTGTGTACACACAACATACATGTGTATGTAGAATACACCAATTTATGATGCTATAGACTTTTATTCTCTCAAAGTATTTTCTCATAAACCAAAAGCATAAGTGTGAGTTGTGGTACCATATCAATGTAACAGAAAACACTTTCCCACCACTGCAAAGATCATGAACCTGCCTTTAGATGAGAGACCACAAATGTGGCACAATATGGGGTGACAGTGAGTGGCAGTACCAAGTCACTTGAAGACCAGGAGACCAAGATGAGGACCCCACAAAAGAGCATGGAGGGTTGGCCATCACACAGTTAGGAGTTCCAATTCTGTTAGTTGACTCTGCCACCTTGAGCAAGTGATTTGAACCTCCTGAATTTCTCACCTTTCATCCGTAAAGGACGGATGGCACTCAGATCCCAAGATCTAGGCAGAAATTAATTAACTGAACCTGTAAAAACCATAGCTCTGATGAACTTTGGCACAGCAATGGCAGACCCTGCTGGGTGTCTCTCTCACCAGTGTGCAGAGAGTGAAGATGATATAGTGTTCCCAAGTGGAGGAGAGTTTGCTGATCTGGGTTCAGTGCTACCAACCAGGAAGGGTTACAAAAAAAATCCCCCTGGAGAACTGAAATTGTGTTGATGTGCTCAGAGGAGAGAAAAGAACCTAAATTGCTAATATACGAGTTCTACCTAACTAGGCACCGGTGCTACCCCAAAACACTGGCAAGGCATTATATAAACCTGCATGGTTATATTACCTACGTTCTAGTTACTTGTTGATTGAGGGCTGTGTAACAGGCAACCCTAAGACTTACTTAAAAGAAAGAAGAAACCGGATTTGTTTTTATTTCAGATCTGCAAATGGGCTCCAGTTAGATGGAATGTTTTGGTTTGGTTTCCCATAGTATTAGCAAGTAGCCCAGGTTAATGGGTGTCACAATGACCAAGTTGGGTCATTCACACATGTAGGAATTGATGAGCTGCTGGTGAGGACCTCAGCTGGAATTCTGCCATGATTGAGCTCTCTGTGAATGCAGAACATTCTCACAACATGTTGGCTACATTCTAATGGTAGGCATCCTAAGAAAGAGAGCCAGACAGAATCCAGGCCTCTTGTGAGTTAGCATGAGAGCTCATAAAACAGGTCCTGGAGTCCGTGGAAGAGCACTTGCCTACAATGCACCAGGTCCTGGGTTCAATTCGACACTACCAACCAACAACAGCAAAAACTAAAGGTATCCAGTATCTCCTTCATCATGTTGTTCCCTCAAAAGTAGTTCTAAAGGCTATAAACTCCTAGAAAGAAGGTAAAGAAGCCCACCCCAGACTGTCAACTTCATAAGGTCACAAAAACATATCAGCCTGAAAATATTGCGGTAGCCACTTTTGAAAAATACACTCTGTCACAGCAAAAGAGTGACTGATAATCAAGTTAGCCAGATGAAAAGGGACAGTCAGATATCTTCATGTCATCTACTAACAGAAAAGTATAATATAACAGAGACTGGCAAGAATGGAGTATCTCCCTGACAGACTGTCCTTACATCATTTTCAGAACTGTGTGCCTTCCTCTCTTCTCTCTTAATCTCTATATGCTTATTACACTCTTTACTTCTACCTGGAGACTAGCCATTGGCTAACACAAGGTCTAAAACTTTATGCTTAGCCTTCTGTATAAATGGCTCTGTGGTGCTCTCTGCATTCCTCCACAGCCCTTAGGAGTTCCACACAGGCAGCCCAGTGTGCCTTGCCACCACTTGTGGCTCTTTTCCCCAGTGGCATCCCTGGCCTTTTGGTCTTCTTAGTCCACAAGAAGGACATGTGAATTAGCCTCTCCAGGGAGCTGCTCTTAGCCCACAACCATCCCCAGTTGACCAATAAATACCTCAACTTCCTTGGAATAACTTAGCACACATTCCACACTGACTACTCCAGTCCCTGTAACAGAACTGTGCTCCAAAATGGTTCCTTTGTTGATGAGGTAGGTGAGTCTTGTTGCTATCTTTTTCTTTCCTTCTCACTTTACCACATCCCAACTGATGTTCATTGACATCTTCTCTTTAACACACTGCTGCACTTAGACACTTGTCTCAGAGTATTTGGGAGTGGGGAGACAGAGACACTGGCATATGCCATCCCTTCAGTTGGCTCAAAGTTAAGCCCCTAGGGAAATGGAATGATTGAACCAATTTCAGTCATATGATCATTCCTCATCAAGTCTTTTATAAACACAAGAATGAGTCATGGAATAGCAGGGCTTCTTGGGCCTTTCCATCATCAAAAGTCATAAGTGGGAGCAGTTTCTGAAGAACGGTCTTAGGGTAGAAAGGCCCTTAGATACATGGCCACCAAATTCAGCACAGTGCATTTATTTGTAACAGACATTCAGAGTTTCCTGTATAGCCAGACACTGTCACCCAAATCTTATCAAAGGTTTTCATGTTAAGAGCACAATGCCCTCTCCTGAGATCCTGCCTGTATTAGAAATATAAAGCAATGTCCCTTTATGGTACCTAGATATAGTGAACTACTAATTATATGGGCTTCATTGTGGTAGATACTTGCATGTGCTCTCTGATTTTATCCTAACAATTACACAGTTTGAAAAATGAACAGATAGGAATAGTTTTTTAAACTAAACACATTTTAACTAACAGCTACATTTTGGCATGGCATTCAGATCACCAACACAGCATGTTATTAGAATGATTTGTTCCATCATTTGAAAAGTCCTTAAGAAATAAAGTCAAATGCAAATCTAATCAAAAGCAAAATGCTATGCAAGTCTGAGTTCACCTTCTTTGTTACCACCCCCCCCCAAAAAAATTAATTACAAATACAGTAATGAAATTTGTTTGGGGCTATTGATTCTATAGCCTGACCCCAGAACGCATTTCTGGCCAACTGGTTACCCGAAAAATGCTAATGGTAATACAGACCACACTCCCCACCAAGATGTGTTTTATTATTAAAAATTAGGCTCATGAAAGGGAACTGGGAATCCATGTTCAATAGTTCCAGCTGCCTGCTTTCGCTGTCACTGTACTCAGAAGAGTAGAGAAGCTTCCTCAAGGTCTCTCAGTGCTTTCCAGGCCCAACACGAAGACTTTCGTCAGCCACAGCCACTATTTCTATCCAGTTCTCCCTCTCCTGTTCCTGAGCATGTGGACAGCAAGGGAGGCTTCCTGAAGAGCATCCCACAGTAGTGCCGGGGTGATAATGCTTGAAGAACTCCCAGACATACAGATCCCCCACTGGCCAGGCCAGTGCTGAATTCCAAGCACAGCTGAGGACACTGTCACCTTGCCACATTCTGATCTCTGACCTTGGAAAGAAAAAGCTCTTCTCAGGCCCAGACTTTCCCAAGAATTCAACCTCTGTCCCAACTCTCAACCATGAGGGCACATGGCAGTATTTCTCCCTCTATCCAAATAAGTACTGAGGTAAAGAAATGACAGTGTGACAATGTGCAGGGAAGGGTCACAGGATGTCTACCCCTTGCTGCCAGGAGCACCAAGTTGCTATGTCCAGCCACTTGAAAAATTATTGTTAACTCTCAGCTAAATTAATCATAATCAAATCAAAATGACAGTCATAACTATGACAATGGGCTCTATCTAAGCAATGATCAATAACTAGCCCACCAGGATGGACACCAAGGTGGTACAACCACAAATAAATCCCGCAGAGGACTAATATGAAGTAACTAGAAACACAGAAAGTTGAAAAAAATGTCCCAAGTGCACTCAAACACATCTGAAAATTGCATGGAACATCTGAGGACACCTGGTATTGAAACAAAGGCAGCTCTTAGGTAAGAGCTAGAATGAGAAACAAAACAAAGTACCAAATACATTAAACACCATTTAATATTTAAAAGAATGACTTTTCTACATGCACACCTTGGAATGTACAGACACACCTTCCAGATGTATTTGCCTCTCAGAAAGAAACTCACGGATTATCCTTGAAAATATAGGCATGAACAAGACATAAAAAGAAAAACCTTCCAATCCCTCAATGATAGTCTCTACACTCAATGAACACTCAACACAGTTGCTAAGGTCCCACCCAAGTGCCTTTCATCTTGGTGAAGTTAAGCATCTGTAGGGGTGTACATGTGATGGGGATCAAGTGTGACCTGCTAGCCACATCTCTGGGAAACACTCATAACACAGATATAAGTTGAGTTTATTGTACCAACACTGAAGTAAGCCAATCCCATTTACTCTCTGTGGGCATCTTATGTGGCAGGTCTTACTATCGTTAGAAATCTGAGTTCAGAGAGGTTAGATGATTTGCTCAAGTCACACCCACTGGGGCAGAAACCTTTATAGAATTTCATGGCCAAGACTTACTGTTCTGGAATGTGACATAGAAAAAGATGACCACTGCACCCAACTACATGAAGGCCACTGTTGTGGTCTGCTTTTGAATTACTCCCCCAAAGGCTCATGTGTTCAAACTTGTCCCCCAGAACTTGTTCCCACTGTTGGGAAAGGTTTTGGACATTTGAAATCTAGGACCCTGTTGGCTAGAACAGGTCCTTACAAATAGGTTTTGAAGGTTCTAGCCCCGTTCTTTACTTTATAGCCCAAGTACTTCACTCTCTGTCTGCCGTATGACCAGCAGCTTCCAGCTCTTGTTGCCCACCATAATTGGTTAAACTCCATGAATCACAAGAAACCTCTCTTCCCTTAACTTGTTTGTCATGGTGATGAGAAAATTTAAAAATTCAGCCGCCCTTCACTCTCTGCTGTTCATTTCTTCTCCTAGTCTCTGTGGAGGGGAGGAAGGGCCCTCCGTTCTTACTTATGTCTATGCTTAGGATTCTTCCTATACTTCTTATATTGCTTCACAAGAAGCCATTATGACTGACAGTTTCCCCCCTACTTCACAAGTGCAAAAGTGTATTTCCAGGAGGTAAATATTATATCCAAGTACAATTGATTAGTGCCAAACTGGCATAAGGACCCACATCTAAGTCAAAGGTCAACTCACATGGACTAGGTAAATTCTCAGATTCTCTGGATTTGGGTTTATATGAGGTCAGAAGCACATAGGGTATGTTATAAATATGGCTTATGTGAATAGTAATTTTCTTTGAGTAGCCCCAAAAAAATGGGAGATCAGAAATTTCACACTTCTCCTGACTCCCCTCAATCCCTAAATTTTGTCCCCCAAAACAAAACAAATTTCCTGAGCTCTAAACACAGTCAAACATAAATCATGGGAGGAAACATCTTCTTCCTAGCTAGTCATGTGCTGTCTGTGCTAAGAGCCACTCTTCACTTCTCTCCTGCACACCCACTTCTGACCCCATGAAAAATCCTTGGGCCTCTTACAGAGGCCTTGTTGTTGCCTAGAAACCCTGGCAAAGTAAGAAAACAGTAGTTTCGCTCCGGTCTGGTGTAAAGTTTGAATAAGATACTGTATCTTAAAAATTGATTTTGTATCCTCCCTGGGCCAACTTCCTGGGATTAGACTTTTCTTTTAACACTTCGTGTTTTCTTCAGGCTTCTCAGATAGCTGCAGAAGTACAGAAAATGCAGAGCATGGCGAAGCTGAGCTGTAATTCAGAAGCCAGGTAATAGGTGAAAGATGCTAATCCCAGCTGAGGGGAGCTGACTAAACGGACCCTGACTGTCCATGGGTATCAAGAGCATGGCATAATGAATATTTATGGTGGAATATAGGTCCTGTTGGGAAACAAGCTCAGCAGGGTCCAATCTACCCTAACAGCTGGGGATCATTTGGGGTGTTAAGATGAAGTTTTAAGGGATACCATTTAGATAAAAATCATATTTGAAAAGAGTTATGCGTATGTTCCAAATGCCATCTAGGACAGAGTGAATCTGAGTTTCACATGCTTTGAGAACATCTGGTTGCTTTTAAACTTAACTCATATAGTACCATAAAGTAGGATTCGGTTTCAAAAAAAATCTCCCATATTTTTATATCAGGGTGACCCAGATACAGAGGTTTGTGAAAATGTTGAAAAGTAAAATAGCACATATATGACTATATCGTATGCTATCTCATCAGCTGGCTTTTCAAACAGCATTGGTTGAAAAGTGTGATATGAACAGTGGCTTAGCATGGGAATTCTAAAGTCAGATTCCAGCTCTACCATTTCTAACAGGCTGGGGAGGCCTTGGAGAAAATCCTCAACTTCCCTGAGCTTCAATTTCCCACTGTGTAAAAATGTCCTGTCAGTGCCTCCCCTGCTTCTGTGAGGATAACTAAATGAGCAAGTGCTATGGTAGCACTAACTTTCATCGCTGTCATTCAATAATCGTTACTTCATTGGAATGCTTAGGTAACGAATTCAAAATGGGTAGCATGTGTTTCTATCGAACGAGTTTTGTTGTTAAGAATCGAAAGAAAGGCCTAAGAAGATGACTCAGTACGTAAGATGCCTTCTGTGTAAGCATGAAGACATGTGTGCATCCCCATATGATGATGTGCATCATCATCTTGGTCAGTCACCCCGTACAGGCTGAGCTCATCTCTTCTCACTTAAAAGGGAACATTTTTTCTTCTGTTCTCCTTCTAATTTTGTTGTTTATTCTCTTACTCAATAGTCAAAAAAAAGTAGGAAGAAACTAATTAAGCAAGTGGTATAGCTGCATTTCACTGGGCCCTGGTAGTGTCTAGATTTTTAACTTTGGTGTAGTTTGTTGATTTCAGTTCCCTAGAATCTCCAAGTGTCACATGACTCACTAGTATCTCCACGGTGAGCTTTCTAAGACACACCTGCAAGCAGGCTCATGGGTGTCTGGAATCCAGGTTGCTGCATGAATGAAAACCTTTGCCTTGTTCCCAACAACAATCCACCTGCTTTGGAACCAGAGGGAAAATGCTAACGTTACAATGTTGTTTTCCCTGCAAAGCCCTTTACAAATCCTACAATTATATTAAACTAAAGACCGAATTGTTACCCAAGAGCGCAGATTGTGTGGTTCTGAGCACCGGTCTCCCACTGTGTTCCCTGAATCCTCCTCCGTAGTGCAGCAGCACTGACTTTCACATGGTTCCAACCCTCCAGTAGGTACCAATCTTACTTTAGGGGGAGTAAGACACACGTCCATGCCTGAAAGATGAGAGCTTTCCTCCTCTTACCAGGTAAATTGCTACCTAGTGTGAAGTGCGCTTCATTTTCTGTTAATAAACACTGTCTTAAAATCTTTAGAGTGTTAATTAAACTTTGCTTCTTCTGGGTAAGTAAAATTGGTGTTTTAGAAGGTATGCATGGTCTATCCTTGGCTGCTCTCTGGTTTCAGTCTCTCTCTGGGTTTTCTCTGGTCAGTAATTTCACAAGGCAACCTCTTGGGTCTGGTGAGAATTTGTTAAAAGAGTTTTAGCTTTAGCCCATATTCCCCGGTCTATGCTGCGACCCACACTGTGTGAGTCACTACCTCGCACATGAAGTGTTAGGAAATTTGAAAAACTGTCACTGCCAGTTTGCAATATAGCTATAAGCACACATTAAAAAATACCCAAGACAACCAGACCAGTGCTGTTATCAGTCTCTGTTACGTTCAGAAACCCTGACTTTAGTGAAAGAGGAATGCCTACATACCTCAAGGAGGATAAGCACCTCTGTGTAAACCTGAGACTGCAAAGGGCACCCGTTCATGATTAGTCTAGAGACTCTTTAGATGACCACAGCTTGGTGCGCTAATGAGCTACCCAGCTATCTGCCCTGGAATCCAGTCTTGCTGTGGTCAGGTCCACAGTTTTCCTCCTTATCTTCTACATAACTTCTTAGTTTTCTAGTCTATCCTTAATACTTCCTCCTAGGGAAAGGTTCTTACTCTGAAGACCACATCAGGTCACAGGGTGAGGATACTTCACTGATTTAAAAGAAAAAATTCTTACTTCTCCGATCTGGCTATCTGACAATGGCATCTTTCACACTCATCCCCAGGTGGATGCTCTGACATCTCCGACATCTCCAGTCTTGCCAGTGTATAAAAGGATGTGTGCCATCTTTGGAACATTATTTCACAAGTAAGGGCTTGCCTTTTCAGGAAACAGACTACCTGAAAACAATGTCAAGAAAAACATTTGTCCTAGTCAATGTCTGAAAAGCGTTGTTGCTCTCTGTCCATAGGTTCAAGAAAGTGCCAGCATAGAATCTCTGAAAACCACTAGGAGCTCCTGGGAAGAAAATTTCGCAGCTGAGAGCCAGGCCTTCAAAAGGGCTGTTTTCCCTAGAAATTTCAGTGGGTGCAGAAAACCACAGTCACTGATCACTCAGTGTCAGAGTGAACCAAAGGAGTCTTGCTTTCAAAATGGAAAAGCCTTTGAAAATGCCTTCTTCAAGCTATGGTTTCCTTCTTATGCCTGCATGAGGATAATTCTTGAAAAGGATGCAGCAGTTAAGTTTAGGACAAACTCTTTCCTCAAGAATTGAGTCAATGTATCAATGATAAGAACACATAAAGTTATTGTTTAAATTTTAATTTGAGAAGTTTTTCTCTCCTAGCACCACACCAAGGTGTTTCAATTAGCAACAGGCCATGTTAACAGCCGTGGTCCCAAAGGGTTATTATACTCTCCAGTTGTGTCAGAGCTACCTTCATCCTTGTATGAACAAATTATGATCTGGTAGTCTCATGATAGCAAACGCTGCCTAATGATGCTTCTTATGATATATTCCCACCATTAAGAGATGCGCAGTTGTGTCTAAAATAGTCACATGACTTACATCCACATGAGTTTTATGGAAGTTCACTGTAGTTCTTTTATGGTTGCTCAGATGTCCATATTTCACAGATTTATCTCAAATATAACCCTGCCTTTCTAATCACTTGTTTAATATGTATTTTTCCAACTTGTGCATCAATATGGAGTTTCTACCTCAAGTAAAGTAAGCACACTGTGTTTTAATGATGCATGTTGGCTGATTGAATAAAGTGTGGACAGACCTTGGTTCCTGGGTACTCAGACATCACCTGGCACCTTGCATGTCCATTCCCTGATTTCCAAGACGACAGTAAAAGTATGGCTCCACATGCGTCTTGCCAGATTGCCTGATGGATTAGTCTTTCTAATGATTGATAATTAAGAAATTAATTTTAAGAAGCTTTAAAGCCAACAATTTTTTTAACCGAATGCCTCTAGGTGGGCTCCGAGTCCTGCAATGTACAAACCCGCCACTCATTCTCATCTATAGTATTTATTTGGCTCTTGAAGGTTTTCAGCCGCTGACGGCTTCTCTGTGTTTTTTTTATGCTGATGCTCAACAACCATATTCTGCCTTTCAGCTAAAGGATGGTGATTAACTAGTGGAGAAGTCCCACTCACGAAACACCTACTGTGGAGAAATTAGGTGGCCAGAACTACCAGGCTGCACTGTGGCATGGCTGGTGAGTAGTGTGAGCATTCAGCACGTTCCGTTTGAACTGCAGCACGTGGGCGTTGTCGGCAATGCCAGAGGCTGTCCACAGGTGGCAGCGGTCCTTCACTGTGGCAAAAGCCTGAAAGGCCAATGCAGCCTCCGAGCTCTCATCTGGAGCAGGAAAGGACCTTTGTTCTGGAGCCACTGACTTCCTCACCCACTTCTTCTTTGCTGGCGCTTATCTTTAATGTTTAGATGGGAGAATCCACTCTGGTGCCTGTTCTTGCCTTCTGTTTACAATGCTGAGAGGCAAAGGCAGTATGCAACCAAAAAGATGGTCCCGGTGTTGGTTACACCAAATAGCTTTTCTAGACTTTTCAGTTTAAATGAGAGAGCAATAGGGCAGAGGGAAAGGCTGGCTTTACTGCTCATTTTACTAACTGTATCTTTCTTTTAGCGCTGTCCTAATGTTCTTGTGTAGCTCAGGTTTGAATCCCCAGTACACTGGATTAAACAAACTAAGACTTCTTAAAATACGTATTTTAATTTTTAATATCACTTTATGCGTGTAGAGACATAAGGGAGAACACAGTTCTAAAGGAGTTAAAATTAAACAATTATTTTACCTCTAGCTAATTTTTACAGGTAATGTAGCATCAGATAGATATTAAAAACAAGAATATATTTTCTATCTTCCTCTGTTTAAACCTAGGCTGAGTTTGTTTTGTTTGTATTTCAGTTACTAAAGGGATGTAAGGACAGTCCCACAATACAAATATTCCTTTATAGCATATGGCAACATTTTAGATGCTTTTCTGTTGGACGATGATGTCACCTACAGCAAGGACTAAGTCACAGCAGGTCATTTTCAAGGGACTAACTTCCCATAGAGCTGAATGGATGACCATTGCTCATAGTGTTTGTTAATGGTGCTTTAAATATTTCCTCACAAGAGGAATAAAAAAAGATAGTCATAGAAACAATGTTCACCAGCAACCCATTCCTCTACATAACTCAGGAAAGTCTCAAGAACAGTATAGCCTTTACAAAGTATGTATTGTTGAATGAGTACAAAGCTGGCTTAGGCCACATAGGACATCTGCAAATATTTTTCTTTGTTTGTTTATTTGGTTGGTTTGTTTTGATGTTTGGTTTTGTGTTGCTTTGTTTTTTGTTTGTTTGTTTGTTTGTTTGTTTCCAAGACAGGGTTTCTCTGTGTAACAGCCCTGGCTGTCCTGGAACTCTTTTTTTGTAGACTAGGTTGGACTTGAACTCACAGAGATCTGCCTACTTGAATTCACAGAGATCTGCCTACCCTGGCAAGTGCTGGGATTAAATGCATGAGCCACAATGCCTTGCTAGACATTTGCAAATTAGTATCGCACTTCTTGACCAGAGAAAGTATGGTCAAGACAAAGAAATCCATTTAGATTTTAAAACAAAATGTAATATAATAAAGAATAGATAGGAACCATCTTAGTTTCCTCTTCTGTAGGATATTCATTCCCTCTTCAATACCACTCAAAAATAAAGCAACCAGTTTGTGGCTTCTCTTGCTTTGGCTGGGTGACTGGGTGGCTCTGCTCTCTGCAGCTGCATACATCTTGTGCCTGAATCCTCAGCTATAAAAGACCACACAAGCTATGCAGGAAGTCCTCTTTGTTGTTGCCTTTTTTCTTTCCTGTACACACTTTTCTCCATGGCTGGTGCACTACCAGCTTGTCGGTCTCTCATAGACCACAGTTTGTCTGCAGCTAGGCATAAGGAATAACATAGCACCAAGCAGTATTGTAACCCACACTGAGGTTAGACCCGTAACACTACACTGTGTGGAAAGGCTTATTCCCCTAAACTGCTTAGAGGCAGATCTTTCCTATTGTTCAGTATCATCCCATAGGGATTCCGAAGGAGTCAGCCAGACTTAACAAATCTGAATCACTGTCACCAGAGCCAGAGTCTCACTTGAAAGTGACACCAAACCAAGAACAAAGCACCATATTTAAGTCTCTAAAAGGCAAGGCACTTTACATACATCACCAAAATGAATTCTTAGAACTCTCTACCCTAGACGTTTAATGAGACCCACTTCACAGATGAGCTTCTCAGATGAGGCCATTTGGATTCATGGGCCAGCTTACCTGCCGTTCAACTCCCTTCAGCATACACAATAGGCCCTATGCTTCTAAATCACGGAGGCTTTTTACTAAGCCCTTCCAGTTCTCCCTTTACCTGCTTTCTTGTTAAAACAAACAAACAAAACCTCACAATTTAATAATCCCTGTTTTGGAAATGACCATCCCAGGACCTAAGAAAAAAAATCAACCTATGAAATTTATTCTCTTCAATGCTTTGCTTGCCCTTCCAATGTAATATTTTTATTGATTATTTGAGATTTTCACATAATCCATGCAGAAACTAATTCACTTCCCAGTCTTCCCAGGTCCATCTCCTCTAATTCTTCTCCCAAGGTTCTTTTGTACACAGTTACTTACATAATAATTATTATTTTCCCTGAGTTGAATAATAAGCATCCTTGACTTTAGCATAAAGGGAATTCTTTCCAGGTTATAATGCTTGATTTCAACACCAGTGATATTAGTTATACAGACTCACTCTCTACAGTCTCATATAATTAGGATACTTAAGGACTAGTTTTAACCACTTAACCGCTTTGTCTGGCCAGTATCTAGAGCAAACAAGTAGAGCAGGAGGGTGAATATCCCCCCAGAGTCAGCTCAGGATGTCTCTACAGCATGGCCTGAAATTCTTTCAACTTCCACATCCCATCTGACCACAATGGAATTATAATGAAATGAAGAGATGCAGAAATTACAAAGAATATAAGCTCTTCTACTGAAAGCCCTGAACAGCCAGGCTACCATGGTTTGTGCTGGTGAGCACAGAGCTTTCAAAGAGAATTTTAGACTGACAGCTTCCAAGGGGATAGGCCTATATGTTAGTCTCTCAGATACAGCAATTAAACTAGACATCATCGGGTTTCTAGAACCTTCTGCTTGGCTAAGGTTTGATATCAAAAGTAAAATCTTCCTTATTCTATTTGAACAAGGTGTCATGCTGCTCGAAAGCTCCCTAGCACAGCTTCCATCCTTTTCTTCCTTCGCTCAGGAAAGGTGGAAGTGTGAAAGACAACAAACTACTAATAGAAGCACTCCGTGATGCCCCATGTGCACTACAAAGGAAGTTAACCCTAGCAGTGCCTGCTCTCAGAGCCCTTGGGATTTTTATCCACCAAGAGTGGTTTTATTTTTTGCTGGCTTTCCCCCCCCCCAACCCAGTTTTGAAAAAACAAAACTTGTGAATTTGAGCAGAAAAACTGTGAGAAAGCTTCTGATTAATGACTATACTACACTTGAAGGGCTTAGAATTCTGTCAGTAAACAATAGACCAATTAACAGCCACAACCCCCTCCATATTCTGTCTTTACACGTATGTGGAACATTGACAGACCACAAGCATCGGCAAACTCTGTTTTCCTTATTATTCCCTGTGTTAGCCTCCACTAGAGATATTTGAGAAAGAAGAACCATTTCTATGAACCACATTTTCTTTGAAGTTACTTGGCTATCATTTGTTATTGCAAAGACCATCAGTGGGAACTACAAGTAAGGTACACTTTGACAGAAACTCAGAAGCCTAGATCCAGATTGATTTCCATTTGTTGATACTGTAGACAAACTGCTTTAATTAAATATTTTTAAAGAACCCTACTTCAATGATACCATGACCTAAGACTTTCTATGACCACAAACATGTTACATTTCCTGGTAGGCTAACAGGAGCCTTAGAGTCTGAGAATGGAGACTGCAGTTCGCCTATACCTTTTAAGATTGCATTGCTCCTAGATAGCAACTTGAGAGTCAAAGTATTTCCCTTCAGTACTCAGTTTCTCCGTCTAAAAGAAGCTAAAGACCAAGGTCTGATACCCTTCAAACTTTAATGTGTGTTTCAGCATATTCCACACAGTCCTAAAAATATATAAAATGTGAAGCAAAATTTAGTACAGATTGAAAGACTCACAACTAATGTTCCTTGCTAAGGACAGACCCTAAGTGGTAAATAAAGCTAAATGAGGATTCATGAAAATGGGGGCAGAATTGTTATCCACACCCTGTGGGCTCCCCTGTGAATTCATAGTACCTGCAGAAGTAAAGGTACACTTCCGCATTTCCTCTAGCTTATGTCTCAAGCAAGCCTCCAGTTTGACCACCATGGCCTTCTGCCTGCAGCAGTGCTGATGGACCATGTCTATGCAGGGGAATACTTGTATCCTAAGACTCCATCTGTATTTAGGGAGGCCTTTCCCAGATTGCATGATCGGGGAAACAAACCCAGCATGGAAGAAAGGTGGACAGCACAGCCCTGTCTCTCTTCATGTGAAGAACGCTAGAAAAATGGGCTCTAGGGAGTTCATCACTCCTCACGCTCAGGGGTTGGTTACCCGTTCTCCTTTTAGATATACCCCAGTGCAAACACCCACTGCTGAAGCGTACCCAGCTGTTACAGGTGCTGATGAATGTAACTCAGCCAGGTTAACTGTCAACAAAGCCAGATGAAAGGAAGCACAGGAGCTGGAAATAACTGGGAGAAAGGGTTGTTTACCCTTAAACTTTCCAACATTTCAGAGAGCAAAAATAGTTTGGTTAATTAATCGATGTTTTCTGCTAAGACACACGAGTGCTTTTCAACTGGAGGCTTCTAAGAAGAATGCCTGAATGATTCTGTTTCCTCAGATAAAATGAACTGCCTATTACTTTCTAGGTACAATGAACCCTCTCTTCCCTTCCGCAGTGCTGAAGGTCAGTGGATTCCAGCCCAGTTTCAGCTGCTACTTTACCAACACCCTCTTTGTTCACCTCTCTTTGTGACTGTTGCTACCGTGTCCCAAGATGGGAAAGCTGAGCTGTGCGTGGTCCAAGCAAAGTGAAGAGCTTAGCTGATCCTTGGTTCCTAATCAACTGCCATGTCAGGCAATCTGCAACACAGCACACTGCTGCCTTTAGAAGAGCTAGCTCACCAGTATTCACTCAGTGGCATCTAAATATTACAACAAGAGTGTCTTCCAGATGCACAGAACCCCTACTGCTGCCTGCTGGAGTTAGGGAAAAATATGTGTTTCGGGCATATTAAAAAGATGAGCAGGTGTAGGTCTAACATACTGGTGTGGAGATATAAAGGGTTTCAGAGACGCCATTAGAAAGTAAATCAGTAGAGACATAAAGACCAGAAAGAAAGACTGGTTCTCAGAGGACAGGGTTAAGGGAATGGTTGTTCATGTTGACAGCCAAGATGGGATCACCCATCAAAATTCAAACCTTTGCTACTGGAGGCCTCCATTTGTCTTCACAGTACAAAAACTGTACTAGCCCTACTTTATAAATCAGTAGAACACACAGCAAAAGCGGTGGCTTAGTGGAAGGTTTCTGGGACTTACTGGATGAGTCTAATAGCAGGGCTTAAATATCATAGTGGAAAGTACCTTTATATGGCTTCCTGGCTCCCCTCAGAGTGAAGACCCATAGCTCCTAATACATTCTGCATATCTGACTGCCTTCCCAGGCATTATATGGATAAATGGAGCTATCCTGTAATTTATAATGGCACAGACTCCATTTATTTTGCCTAATTCAAGTCTTAGATGGAATCTCACTGCTACTGGTGATTTACCCTAACTTGGGGCATGTGAGCAGGCAGTGGCAGAAGTGTGACAAGGGCAGTACCTGAAGGACCATACAGCCATGTGGGCATGTTTGCTCCCCCGTCTACTGCTGCTCTTCACAGTATTGTACACCAGAAATTAAAAGGAGATTCTCTCAGCTGCACACAATAAAACCCAAGGTGTACAGTGACGTCACTCTAATAACTCACTTGAACATTTGTTACATAAAATAAACAATCCTCTAATAAACCTTCCGAGACAACTATTGTCTATGTTCAAAGGCACCGGAGGATCTCATGAGGACAAAGTACTGAAGTATGGCACTGCTCCTGACTTGCTAGGAATTGGAAGTTCAATGTCAATGGAATGAATTATCCTAGTGACGTAAGTGATACTTCCCCAAACCTCCACATACCTCAACCCCTACTTACTTGGGGACTCTTTAAAGACCCAGTGGAATGTACCTTCCGGTTGTTAATACTGTGCTAACTTAGCCTCTTTATCATCAGAATCTTACCTTACCAACTCAATGGTTAGCCCACTGTGTAACACTGATTGTTTAAAGGACATGTGCCTGAAGTGAAAGACTGAGCTTGCCTCAATTTAAAAAAAAAAATAATGCATGGTATATTTCCAGCCTTTAGACCAATTGGTAGAAGAGCCCCATTAGCCTTATTGAAAATTTTCCTATCGTCAAGAGAATTAAAATGTCACATTGCCTGGCTATAGTGACAATGTCCTGAATCCTGACTCTGCATAGTAATATCTATTTTCTAATTATAACCTTTGTATCTCATCCCTTTAGGGATTCTTGAGATCTTATCCTGAATAGAACACTGGCATGCAGTCACACAGAGGTTTACAACTATGAAAGCCTTACAAATCTCCACTGCCACACAGCCCAGTGTGGACTCGGATCTGCATTCAAAGGTCAATCAGCCCAGAATCCAAAAATAACTGCAGAGTTATGTGCAGGATCCTCAGAAATGTCAAAAAGGAATTCAATCATAATGGAAGACCAAATTCTTAGGCTCCTCTTTCCATAGCTCCTTATCTTGCACTGTGCTGAGTTATCCCCAAGAATGTTTCTTCACACTGCCAGGAGCGTCCAATCTTTAGACATTGCAACACAATGTCGTCTACAAAGTCCATGCTTGAGAACCATGTAACCAAGTTACAAAACAAAATTGCAAAAAAAAAAAAAAATTATCTCGATGTTTTAAGTAAGTTTAAAATTTTCTCTTGGGATGGATTCATAGCCATCCTTGGCTACATGCAGTCTGTGGGTCACAGGTTGGCTCCATCTTCAACCCCCTCCAATCTGGCCACACTGACTGGGATAGCTTTCTTCTTTTCATCCTTTTAGAATTTTCCTCTGAGAGTCTCTATCTCTGTCTCTATCTGTTTCTCTCTGTCTCTCTGTGTATGCGTCTGTCTATCTGTCTTTCTGTCTGTCTGTGTGTGAGAGAGAGAGGCGGGGTAGCAGAGGGAGAGAGACAGAGACAGAGAGACAGAGACAAAGAGACAGAGACAGGGAGACAGAGAAGGGGAAGGAGGGCTTAAAATGATTTAAGGTTTTTACTTGTTTTAATTGCTTGAGGATTTTATGCTTGAATACCATGTGCTTTGATAAAAACCTACCACCTAATTCCTTCCCTAGTCCCTTCATTGCTTTTCCTTCCCAACTTTGTGTGTTCTTTATTCTTCTAAACCCACTGAGTCTACTCAGTATGATTTATATGCGCATGGGTATAAAGTTCTTTATTGGGGCATAAGCAACCTTTCAAGGACCACATGCCTGAAGAAAACTGGCCTTCCCTTCTCCAACAACCATCAGCTGTCAATGGCTTCTCAACTAGAGATGGAACCTCAGGAAGGAATCCATGGTGGGGTTTTGTCTGGTTTGATCTTGTGCAGGCATTATGCATGCAGCCACGGCGCCCCAAAACTCAATAGAAAATAAAATTTACCTTCATAGCCCAGAGAAGGAAAGAGAGATGATATATTCTTGCAATCATAGGATGATACCTTTCTGGAATGATGAATTTGTTTGTTTGTTTGTTTGTTTGTTTGTTTTGAAAAGACATATTCTAGGGTATTCTTTCCTATCCAAAATTCTTGGGATTCATAGCCATGGAAATAATGAGGGTTCTTTATATAAGTAGTGTCAGCTCCTGCCGTCGGACATGAGCTTTGCTGTACTGACTGTTAATGGGCTTTAAGTTAAAGACTGTAACTTCTCCATCCTGGATAAACACCGAGGGATTTACTCAGATCTCCTTATGCTACACAATTTCTTTGTTATGTTCTATTGGCCCTGATGGTAACTTTGTGGCAAGCTCAGGGGCAGAAAGTGTGACCCACATGCAGAAGCTGCCCTCTGATTCTGTGGTATATGTGGAGAGGCAGAGCCATTTCTTAAGGTTAAAAATGCTTCTGTAAAAGGCAGGGATGTGTTCTTTTAAGCCTCACATGGAGAGTGTTTCCATAATACACCACTTAATTTAGTCAATATTGCAAAAATCACTACTTTAAATGGCTAGAAGCAGAGAATTGTTTAGATATTTTTCTTTTTCATTTTATTCATTATTTGTTTGTTTTTATTGAAAATGGATTCTTTTCTCATACAATATACCCTGATTATAGTTTCCCTTCCCTCTACTCCTCCCAGAACCCCCATTTCCCTCTTTTCCAGATATTCTCCCTTCCTATCTCTCATTAGAAAAGAACAAGCTTCCAAACCAAACATGACAAAATAAAATATAATAAGATGAAGCAAAAATTCTCATACTAAAGCTGAACACAGCAACCCAACTGGGGCAATGAGTTCCAAGAGAGGGCTCAAGAGTCAGAGACCCACTCATTCTCACAGTCAGAAGTCCCACAAAATCACTAAGCTAATAGCTATACTATATATGGAGATGCCCTGGTGTAGACCCATATAGATTCTGTGCTTGCTGCTTCAGTCTCTGGGAGCTCACATGCACCTTGCTTAATTGATTCACAAGGCTCTGTGCTTCTGGTGTTCTCCATCTCTTTCAACTCTTACTATATTCCTGCTTCCTCTTCCACAGGATTCTCTGAGCTTTGAGGAAGGGGTTTGATGGAGACCTTCAATTTAGATTCTACTCTTCTTCCTGCCCCTCTCTTCTGTGCATAATGCCTGGATGTGGGTCTCTGCAAACTGTTTCCATCTGCTGCCAGAGGAATCCTCTCTAATGATGACTGGATAAGGCACTGATTTATAAGTATAGCAGAATATCATTAGGAATCATTTTCCTGATATTATTTCTAGGTCAGCCATGTTTGGTTTTACCCTAGGTCTCTAGGCTTGCTAGTTTTTGGTTTTGGTGACCCAGGCAGTGCTGAGTATGGATCCCTTCTCATGGAATGGGTCTTAAGTCAAATCAGACATTTGTTGGCTACTCACACATGTTCTCTGCCACCATTGCCTTAGGATATTTTGCAGGCAGGACAGATGGTAGGCCATAGGTTTTGTGGGTTTGGATCTCTGTTTCTCTTTTAGTGGTCTTCAGAGTACCTTCCTGCACCAGAAAGACTAGGGGTAAAGTCTCCAAGTAGGCATCAGCTCCGCTCCTCCATGTTCAGTGAGTTGTGTGGATATTTCCCTCGGCAATGGGGCCCCGCTGTCATTTTTCAAAGACCAATTGTTTAAGTTATCATTATTGTCTTGCTTGAAGATGAAATCCCTGGTCACGATAACTCAAGGAAGCTAAATGACAGATAGCCAACCCTAGCATTATAACCAGGTACTCCAGTCACAAAGGGTTGGGTGGAGTATGCTTCTGTTACTCTAGAATACCTGAAGGACAGTAGACTTCCTACTGAGGGATTCAGAGGGGAGAGGACATGTTTTGACAGGATGACTTCTTATAAGAACATCTCTGAGTGTGCTTATCTTGTACTGAAGGAATTATCTACTTACTGGTATTCCCTTACCTGCTCCTTCAGGTATGCTGTTAAGGAGACTTCTAATTCTAAAGGCAGGATTGTTATTAGGGTTAGGGGCAGTTAGCAATGTTGGGATAGAAACCTCTCACATTGGGATTTGTCTTTTTATTCAGGACTCTGAGTGGTACAGTGTGCCTCCTAAGGGGCCCTACTTGCCTGCTCTTTCCTTGTTAACTGCATACCTGGCAATGTTAAAGACACAGAAACCTGGTAAATGTGATCCCTGACTTCTTGGTGGGTAAATAGGTCCAAATAGTAAACAAATGAAGAAAAACAATAATTGCTAGTTGAAAGTGCTGTGGAGGAAACCAGGCAAGGAGCATCCCAATTACAAGTCAAGGGGCCAGGAAGGGCCCTTCTCAGAGACAGAGTTCCTTTCCTTGTGATGTTCCTTCAAAAACTGGAGATACAAAAAGCCCAAGGACAATAATTTTATCTTCTGAGAAACAATAATAACAACATCAGTAAAATAAAACAGACATTGGATCCATTCCCATCTTCCTGATCCATCTCCAGAAAAGGGTCCTACAATCTTGGCTTATAAATTTTTCTTCCAAGAGAATCATTAGAAGCCAAGTTAGAAAACTGGCTATCTTATGTCACTTACTATGATTAAGGGAAAAAACTCTAGAATTTTAACATCTAATTCCAAATCCTTGGTTGTAAAGCATGACTCTGAGGATCTCTGAAAAATTCTTAGTACAGATATGTTTCACAACCTGGAAGTAGCTACCATCTGCTGGGAAACCAAACTCAATTGGAAGGTTCCAGAACCCGCATTCTAAAGATCATCATAAGTGGTTAACACTACTCATTACCATCTCTCGCCGTTGACTCCTGCCTAGTCCACCTTTGACCTCTACCTAATATGTCTCCTATGTTACCATCTCCTGTCACCTGACATGTGGGTCATCTCAAAGGTCTCTGGAGCTGGAAAGAACATCGGAAGAAAACTGAAAGTCTAGTTCAGTCAAGATATAGGTGGGTCTTCAGCCCTTTGCCAGGCAGATAATGTGACATATTGAGTAAATGAAACTAATCTTTTAACAAACAATGGAAACAATTTCAGCACAACACATAGATAGTGATCAAACTATAAAAGAGGTATTAGTTTTATTTACCCAACACCTTGTTGCTGGGCTGGGCAGCAGCCAGTCAGAACTACAAAAGATCTGAGCTCAACTGGTTTGCATATTGCCCTTAAGGGGAATTACAGTTTTTCTCATCTGTCCAGTCTGTAAATATTTACCCAGTGCTTCAGCGTACTTCCAATTTAAGAATTCAGTTGTCTCTTTACTAGTTCCTCAACACCAAACAGGAAAACTTCATTCTTAAGATGGAGGAGATAGCCTTTGCTTGACACAGTGAATCTGGATTACATATTAAATGAGAAATGCTCTTCTTGAGCCAGGTTCACAGTAAAGTAAAGAACAAGTGACCTTCTCAGCCAATGATGCATCCAATAAACTGGCTGGAAATCTGCCCTGTTAGCGCACAGAATCAGAAAGTAAAATAAAATACAAAGACTGCATCCCATTCTTCTCATTTCTGCCTCTTGCTACAAGCCATTCTCCCCAGAGCTTTGCTCTAACCCAGTTGCCAAGGAGGCTTGAGGGGTTATCCTCTCTGACACACCATTAAGGATCCTGTGGGCCCTCCTGGGGATATTCCAAAAGCATTCTGTAGGGAAACTGGCTCCTTCTCCAGGCTCATCATATGGAAAGTATATTTCTCTACACAGCTGGCAAACAAATCTCTTTGAAAGAGATAGCCAAGAGGCCGAAGTTGGCCCTCATGTAATGAGTTCAGCATCTTTCCCTCTCCCCAGCCTGTAATATTCTTCTTCTCTTGTAGTTATTTATTATTCAATATTTATATAAGCTATAAATGTGCAGAGCACTGCACAATATCACAGAGACAGCCAATGCGTTAATGACACCTTCTCCTAAAGAAATGAAAAGGGACCTTCAAGTGAAGCCCACAAGCAAAAGCTACCAACAAGAGTGAGAGACTGGTGGATGGCTGAAGTCATTCAGTGTCACGGATATACCTTAGGCACCAGACCTACCCTGCTGTGCTTTCAAGGAGGAAGTGACTCTGCCTCTTCTCTATGCCTCTGCTTTTCATACTTGTTTTGTAAACAAAAGCAGACATAGTAGCTTAGAATTAAGGCATGCATCATAAATCACAACTCCTATTTCCAGGCTGTATCAAAGGTAGTGTGGAAGTTAGTCTAAACATGAGGTGTGTAAGGTATGGAATATCCCATCAATATTTCTTATAGCCTACTTGAAAATAAACTGTCGTGATGGTCTCCAGCACAGATCTGAATGGTTGCTCTGCTACTCGGGAAATGGGTGCAATAAAAGCCATGGAAGAACTATCCAAGGTCATGTCACTAGAAAAAAAAAAAAAAAAAACCAAACGACAAAGCTGGAGTGTAACAATTCCCTGATCTAAGACTGCAGTTCTCCCTGGGCTGAGTCATTGCCTCTCACTGTTCCTTCCTTCCTTGCTCTGAGCTTTGGCTCTTCATCACCTCTTTTCTTTGGTTCCCCCCAAATATCTATTTCTCCTTTACCTTAAACCCCAGGCACCCCCCAGAACCTCAGCCTCCTTATTTCTCTCTGAGGCTCCTTTGGCTTTTTTGTTTCCATGGATTCCCTCTGAAGTCACACCCATAGTCTTTCATGTTGCAATCATCAGCCCTTTATGGTGAAGCCGATTACTTCTCCAACCCTGTACTGACAACCAGGAAAAGGTTACAAATTTGGAGTCAGACAACCCTGTCAAAATATGAGTACTTCTACCTACCGTCTGTGAGACCTTGTTAAGCTCTCTAGCACTATAGTTCATCTTTAGTACAAGGCTAAAGGCTTAAATATACAGCCTGAGATCCAGTCTCCCCCAGCTCCTAGGGAGCTCTCTTGCTTCTGTTTCTCCCGAGACCCTGACATGGATACAGTAGTAAACCATGCTCACCGCAAGTCTGTCACATCTCTACTCTCCAATATCTCTACATCCATCTTCTGGATCTGACATCTGAGATGTCCTTTCCATTTCCAAATATAATCTGTAAAGGTGACCTCTGTACCTGAAATGCATTTGCTCTTGAGATTGGTCGCTACGTCTACATACTAGTCATCATTCCTATAAATTACAGGATGGACTTTGCAATCATACCCTCTTCCTCACAGCCAGAATTAGTCATTTCAGGACACACAAGCCCTGCCACCACTTCCCTATAAGAGAGAGCAGGGGCATCGTCTTTGGTGGGGGGTGCTCCATTTGCAGCAAGCAATTGAGATCTGGATCTAGCAAATGTTCAACACGTCCTGGTTGAATAACTAACTGTATCCTACTGAACATCACTTCTCCTCAGTGACTAGTGCACACCAATCGTCACCTACCTTATACTCCTGCTGTTCCTGTTTCCATCCCATAATAGGTACTAAATGAGAATATATTAGTAATCTAATCTTTGCACATCTTCTATTCATAAAAAGTACTTTAAGAGCGTGTAGAGTACTTGCTCAGCAAGCACAAAACTCTGGATTAGACTCACAGCTCTTCATAAAGTAGATATGACAGTACTGAGAATGTGAAGGCAGGAGGATCAGAAGTTCAAGGTCACTCCGGGCTATATAGCAAGTTTGAGGGCAGACAGATCTATGTGAGACCCTGTCTAAAACAAACAGAGCCAAGGCAAAACAAAAATAACCAAAAGAATATTTTAAATACTATTATTTACCCCCCAAAATATTTGCAATACTGAACAGTGAAAAGTATTTACTCCTTTGATCAGAACAAAGATTTGAACCCAATAAGGCACATGTAGTTATCCTTCACAAAGAAAAAAATATTACAGATGGAAAGTTTGTTCTAAACATTAAAAATGTCCCTAACACTTTTAGAACCAAATTTATGCTATTTACAGTCCTTGATTGTGACATTGTAAATTGTCATGGCTATTTCTACATTCTAGAAAGTCTATGGTTCTCAAAATACCTTTACCACAAAAATGAGATACTCTCGAACCTCAGAAATAATATAAAACAGTCTATTACCTGAGAAACGATCTTGTTTTCAATGCTAAGTCATCTCTTTGGGAAAGAGTACTCTCAAAATCAACCCAAGATTAATTTGGAGGTATCTTATTATCACTGAATAGTTATGGATGAGTTCGAAACAGTCACTGCTTTGAATATTAAGTTTTTAAAACTTTGACAAAAGCAAAGGACACTGACTTGCTGATCCTTTGATAATGGTGTGTGGAGGCAAACTAAAAGTTTAGGTTTTGTTTTATGGGGGGAGGGGAGAAGCTCATTGCAGAGAAAACTGAATTAAAATAAGAGAGAATCAAAATGGGACACCTTTTCCCCAGAGGATGAAGTTTAGGAATTGAAAGTAGAAGAGAGGTAGTGTGGAAGAGGAAGAGGGCCATCGCCATAGGGCAGGAGAGGACCATGGGGTGGTTATAGTGAAAATACAGGGTATTCCTGAGTGAAAAATACCACTAGGAAGAATACTACCTCATAGTATATGCTAACAAAATCTAAGCATAAACCAGACATGGTAGGGCATGGTTATAATCCAAGCACTCAGGAGCTAAGGTAGGGAAGATGGCTATAAATTCAAGGTCAACCAGAACTTCATAGGGAGATCCTAGCCTGCTTGGGCCAAATTGTAAGACCCTATCTGTACTGGTTGGTTTTGTGTGTCAACTTGACACAGACTGGAGTTATCACAAAGAAAGGAGCCTCTCTTGAGGAAATGCCTCCATGAGATCCAGCTGTAAGGCATTTTCTCAATTAGTGATCCAGGGGAGAGGGCCCCTTGTTGGGTGGTGCCATCCCTGGGTTGGTAGTCTTGGATTCTATAAGAGAGCAGGCTGAGCAAGCCAGGGGAAGCAAGCCAGTAAGTAACATCCCTCCATGGCCTCTGCATCAGCTCCTGCTTCCTGACCTGCTGGAGTTCCAGTCCTGACTTCCTGTGGTGATCAACAGCAGTGTGGGAAGTGTAAGCTGAATAAACCCTTTCCTCCCCAAGTTGCTTCTTAGTTATGATGTTTGTGCAGGAATAAAAACCTGACTAAGACACTGTCTCAAATTAATTAATTAATTAATTAATTAATTTAAAAGGGAACATTTATACTAATTTATTAGAGATTTAATACTATTTATACTTATTTAAAAAAAATAAGAATATTTCTCCAACACTCAACCTGTTGTTCATGTACCTGAGTCAGCCTATCGCCCACATTCCGGAGTAAAACTCCACATACGTGTGTTTTTCAGTCCATAGACTGCTGGAGTTTCTGTGCCCTGCTCTCCTCTCCTTAGCACTCTGCTTCCCCATCCTATGATCTCTCTCTAGGATGCTCCTTAGTAGAGTTAAGGGTCCCTCGTGTGGCTTCACCTCGCACCCAGGCCAGGAGAGTACTGTCCAGCTCTGCCTTGAGCTCTTGGGTTCTGCACAAACTACAAGTCTGGCAGGGACTTCCCGCTGGGAGGTACAGCCGCGCTCACTCTCCCTAGCAAGCCAGACAGAACCCACTGCCAACCGTGCCTGGCTCTCTGTGTGCAGAACTTGAAGGGTTTGAGGGGGCTCCATCTGGATTTCCACTTCAGCATTGCTGCTGCTAAGGCTTATCTTTTGATAGCAGCCAGAGCTTTGTAATAGGCCTGTTAAAAGGTATTTTTTGGTGCATCAGCCTTGGCTATGTGAAACTATTCTGAACTTAATAGGATGGCTCCCTTCTCTGCCTTTACCTTACAGTCCAGGACAGACGCCGCGATCACTAATGATGGCTTCCAAATACCTTCAAACCCTCTACATGATGAATGTGTTAGCCCCTATCACTAGGCTGGCTCTTTTTCTTTTTTCTTTCCTTTCCTTTTTTTTTTTTTTTTTTTTTGTACAAAGTTAAAACTGAGAACAACTGAACCTTAATGCTCAAACAGCAATAGTAGGCTAATGTTTAAGGCATGGTTCCGTGCTGTCGGTGTTTATACCACAAGCAGGACTGGCTAAGGAAACATGTCATTTTACACTCTGGGCCAGGGAAGGCACAACTCAGTACTGTTCACACTCCACACAAAGAAAATTAAAGAAAATATCATCTCCACTTAAGAGCAGATTTATTGCTTTCTAACTCTCAGAAATGGCGGGTGGGTGTGCTCTTAAACTCTCTCTCAGACAAATCAGACGAGTCAAGAGAAGATAATCCTACCCACCTTGCCCTTGTATCCCCCTCCACCAAAAACATGCAGAGAGAATGCCGTCCACTATGCAAGAATTACTTGCATCTGTGTGGGTAATTTTGACAGTGACAAAAAGAAAGGATTTATTTAAGGGAAATCCACACGGAAGACTGGATTTTCAAGGAAATGTGTGTTAGTGTTACCCCATTCCTTGGAGACAAAAGGAGTGTATCCCAAGGCTTAAGCTTTAATGAGAATTGGGAGAGCAGACCAAATCATGGCCAGAGAAGATAAATTATAGGCAATTAGGTCTGCATTTGATCCGTTTTCCAGTGTGCTAAGCTTCACTTGCAACCTGTCTTCAGATCTGCATTTTGCTGCGCAACTATGCTTTGCCTCTGAGAACATGTGGAATGAAATATCTCTGCACTGATACCCAGAACTCCGGCCATAAACAAGCACAGATTATGTTTGCAGGAGGCAAGGTATTGGGTTACTGAGTCCTTCCGGGGCACATTTGTCACAACCCCATTGAAATTCAAGTGAGCTGGCAGAGGAACTCTTCATTTGCAAAGAAATGTGAGGGTTATGCCAGTGGGCAGGGCTGCCGAGCTAGCAGGTGTTTGCCATGATTATCAGACACTAGCTCTAAGTCTGCCTAAGCCTGGCTGCATCAAAATTACCTGGAAACACCACTGAAAATACAAATTTCCTGGATTCTACTTGCTAGAGGCTAAACTGGATCTCCCTCCAAATCCTGAATGGCCTAGTCATTTAGAACGTGATTGTGTTTGCAGACAAGGCCTTTAAGGAGATACTTAAGGTTTAAAAAGGTCACAGAAAAGACCCTAAACTACGAAAAGATTAGGACACAGACAAGCACAGAGGGGAGTCTACCTGAAATCAGAGAGGCTAAGACAGCTACCTACAAGCTGAGGAAAGAAACCTTAAAAGAAACCAGTCCTGTCCCATGTGTTAAGCTCAGCAGTTTCCAGAACAGTAAAGGAATAGAAATCTCTTGTTTAAGCGACCCAGTCTGTGTTATTTTGTTATTCATGCTGACTGACTAATGCTCCCTCTATACAAAATGAACATATTCTTGAAAAGTCCAGAGCAGGCATGAGTCTATGAGACTAGCATACCATCGTTGAGAGCCAACAGTGTAGGCTTTATTCCAAGAACAAAACAGTTTCATTCAGTGACGTGTCACCTTGACCTACTCTGTGACCAAGGGTTAGACTCATGCTTGCCACAGAAATACTGTGTTTGTGCACAGGGAAGTTCATTTTCCTTTCTTCTAATTTGCTCCCTGGGAAGTCATTGCTAAATTATGGTTCTCAAAGTATCAAAGGAACCTCCAAATTGTTTCTACCAAAGCCATTTGAAAGTCAGCTCAGGTAGGATATTTTTAAACCATGCAGAAATCTATTTCCTGAAAAAAAATGTAGTGAGAGAAAAGTATCAGATTACTAAAATTCTGGACAATGATTAAGAAAAAGAGGGCTGAAGTCACTTATAAGCTCATGAAGTATGTGTTTAAGAAAGGAGGCAGTTCTGAGAATTGTATCCTGGTTATTTTGAGCTTTTGGGCTAATATCCACTTATCAGTGAGTGCATACCATGTGTTCTTTTGTGATTAGTTTACCTCACTCAGGATGATATTTTCTAGTTCTATCCTTTTACCTAAGAATTTCATGAATTCATCATTTTTAATAGCTGAGTAGTACTCCACTGTGTAAATGTACCACATTTTCTGTATCCATTCCTCTGTTGAGGGACATATGGGTTCTTTCCAGCTCCTGGCTATTATAAATAAGACTGCTATGAACTTAGTGGAGCATGCGTCCTTATTACATGTTGGAGCATCTTCTGGGTATATGCCCAGGAGTGCTAAAGCTGGATCATCAGGTAGTACCATGTCCAGTTTTCTCAGGGACTACCAAACTGATTTCCAGAGTGGTTGTACCAGCTTGCAATCCCACCAACAATGGAGGAGTGTTCCTCTTTCTCCACATCCTCACCAGTGTCTGCTGTCACCTGAGTTTTTTGATCTTAGCCATTCTGACTGGTGTGAGGTGGAATCTCAGGGTTGTTTTAATTTGCATTTCCCCTATGAATAAGGATGTTGAACATTTTTTTTTTCAGGTGTTTCTCAGCCATTCGGTATTCCTCAGTTGAGAATTCTTTGTTTAGCTCTGTACCCCATTTTTAATAGGGTTATTTATTTCTCTGGAGTCTTTTTGAGTTCTTTGTATATATTGGATATTAGCCCTCTATCAGATGTAGGATTGGTAAAGATCTTTTCCCAATCTGTTGATTGTCTTTTTGTCTTATTGACAGTGTCCTTTGCCTTACAGAAGCTTTGCAGTTTTATGAGGTCCCATTTGTCAATTCTTGATCTTGCAGCACAAACCACTGCTGTTCTGTTCAGGATTCTTTCCCCTGTGCCCATATCTTTGAGGCTCTTCCCCACTTTCTCTTCTATAAGTTTCAGTGTCTCTGGTTTTATGTAGAGGTCCTTGATCCATTTGGACTTGAGCTTTGTACAAGGAGATAAGAATGGGTCAATTTGCATTTTCTACATGCTGGCTGCCAGTTGAACCAGCATCCCTTGTTAAAAATGCTGTCTTTTTTCCAATGGATGATTTTAGCTCCTTTGTCAAATATCAAGTGACCATATGTGTGTGGATTCATTTCTGGGTCTTCAATTCTATTTCATTGATCTACCTGCCTGTCACTGTACCAATACCATGCAATTTTTATCACAATTGTTCTGTAGTACAGCTTGAGGTCAGGCCTGGTGATTCTGCCAGAGGTTCTTTTATTGTTGAGAATACTTTTCGCTAACCTGGGTTTTTTTGTTATTCAAAATAAATTTGCAAATTGCCCTTTCTAACTTTGTGAAGAATTGTTTTGTAATTTTGATGGGGATTGCATTGAATCTCTAGACTACTTTTGGAAAGATGGACATTTTTACTATATTAATCCTGCCAATCCATGAGCCTGGGAGATCTCTCCATCTTCTGAGATCTTCTTCGATTTCTTTCTTCAGAGACTTGAAGTTCTTATCATACAGATCTTTCACTTGCTTGGTTAAAGTCACACCAAGGTATTTTATAATATTTGTGACTATTGTGAAGGGTATCATTTCCTAATTTCTTTCTCAGCCTGTTTATCCTTTGATTAGAGGAAGGCTACTGATTTATTTGAATTAATTTTATATCCAGCCACTTTGTTGAAGTTCTTTATCAGCTTTAGGAGTTCTCTAGTGTAATTTTGGGGATCACTTACATATATGATCATATCATCTACAAATATATTTTGAAGGTTTTCTTTCCAGTTCATTTCCCTTTGACCTATTTTATTTTATTTTATTTTATTTTATTTTATTTTTTGTCTAATTGCCCTAGCTAGAATTTGAAGTACTAATGTTGAATAGATAAGGAGAGAGTGGGCAGCCTTGTCCAGTCCCTGATTTTAGTGGGATTCCTTCAAGTTTCTCTCCATTCAGTTTGATGTTGGCTACTGGTTTGCTGTATATTGCTTTTACTATGTTTAGGTATGGCCTTGAATTCCTGATCTTTCCACAAGAAGCTCAATAAGAAGGAAGACCAAAGTGGGGGTGTTTCTGTCCTTCTCAGAAAGAGAACAAAATACTCACAAGAGCAAAGATGGAGATAAAGTGTTGAGCAGAGACTGAAGGAAAAGCCACCCAGAGACCTTCCCACCTGGGGATTCATCCCTTATACAGTTCCCAAACCTAGACACTATTGTGGATGTCAAGAAGTGCATGCTGAACGGAGCCTGATATGGCTGTATCCTAAGAGGCCCTGCTAGAGCTTTGCAAATACAAAGGCAGATGATCCCAGCCAGCCACTGGACTGAGGGCAGGGTCCCCAATAGAGGAGTTAGAGAAAGAACTGAAGGAGTTGAAGGGGTTTGCAACTCCAAAGGAAGAACAACAATATCAACCAACCAGACTCCCCCAGAACTCCCAGGGATTAAACCATCAACAAAGGAGTACACATGGCTCCAGATGCATATGTATAAGAGGATAGCCTTGTCAGGCATCAATGGGAGGAGAGGTCCTTGGTCCTATGAAGGCTGGATAGATGCCCCAGTGTAGGGGAGTCAAGGGCAGGTGGAGGAACACCCTCATAGAAGCCGGGGGAGGGAGGATGTGAAAGGGTGTTTCCAGGAGGGAGGGAAACCAGGAAATGGGATAACATTTGAATTATAAATAAAGAAAATATCCAATAAAAAAGAGAGAGAAATATAAACACCAAAAAAAAAAAAAGAAAGAAAAAAAGACAAAGAAAGAAAGGAGGCAGTTCACAGCACATTGTAATGTATTAGTCTGTTTTGAGTAGCTATAGCAAAATGTCAGAGGCTGGGTAATCAAAATCAAAAACAAAACCAAAACAACAAAAATAGAAAAGATGGTTTAATTAGCTTCCAGTTCAAGAAGCCCAGGAACAAGACATTAACATCTGGATGGGAATCCCTATAGCTTTGTCATATCATCACAGGAAAGCACAAAGAAAGCTGGCCATGTGAAAATGAGGGTGTAAGGCGGGGGTCAAAGGTTGGGCAGGAAGAACAAAGATTCAGATGCTAGGAGTTCTAGCAAAAGGAATTCAGTGTGGGATTGTTTAGTTTTTGCTGATTTGTTTATTTGTTTGTCTGTTTGTCTCACAAGTATACTAACAGGTGTCCCAGGAGAGCTATATTAATCCCTTAATCCCTTTGGAGCATGGACACATAACTAATTGCCCTTGCATTGGGCCTTATCTCTTAAAAGATCCACGATTAGCACACTGGAGGAACATGATGCATTCATCTGATTGACTTGCAATGACAAAATCATCACGTTAGTATGTGAAGTTGTAGATGACAAACTCAAACCATATCCAAACTGTTTTGCACAAACCACCAGCCCTAAAGATCCCAGAATATCTGGGAGATGGAAGGATAGGGTCATTCCACAACTTTTCTCATGAGGCTTACCATGCATACCCTGTCTACAAGCACAAGGAGGCAGTACTCAGTTGACACTTGAACATCTGCTTTGTGATGCATTCAGACACCCATGCAGGTAGCCCTTGTGAATAGAGTTCCTCGGGCTCCAGAATCCATCTATGTGTGCCATTCTGTTTTCACAATAGTCAGACACCCAAGCCTAAAAGGAAATCATGAGGTCCTCCTGCAACCATCATTTACATTATCCAGTTTGTTCTTTAACATAAAGTTTCATGACTAGAGCTTCCTGGCCCTTAAGTTTTGCAACTTGGCATTTTATTTGCCTAGAAGCAAATCTGATCAACAACCCCTCCTAAGTGGGCAAAGGTACAAGTATTTCTATGGCCCAGACCTAACTCAATCTCCACCATCTAATAACTTGTTGTGCATTGAATTTTCTGTCATGAATTTATTAATTCAATATTTAATGAGTGCATGTTGCATTTAGGCCTTTTCCAAATACTGTAGATGACCAAATTCCTGCTCTTGTTGCTTTTAATTTCTTGTAGAAGACAGTTGACAGGTGATAGCATAGCAGCACTACTGTCACCTGGAAATGTGTCAGGAGAGCAAATTCTCAGGCCTCACTTAATAATTTTTTGAATCAGATGGACCCAGCAGTCTGGTGCATGGCAAGGCTTAGAAACCATGGTTGCAGCTGAGAATGATACAAGGGAAGTCATCCTGGAATGGATGAATAACTATGATCTCCATGAGAAGATGGCATCCAAGGTGAGACCTGAATGTTACTTGAGCTAGAAACACACACTGTTCTGAATTTACATCATAGTCCCACAAGCTCCCCTAAAGCCTTGGAGCATGCTCATCAAACACTGTGTGCTGTGCCTTTCCATCATGGCTAGTTTTATATCAGTATTCCCTGTGTGTTCACACATGGCCCTGTGGTTCAAGGTTCTGCTTTCATCTTCCCTAAATTCTCAGTGATTTTATTTTATTTTATATTTATCTTAGGTTTTGCAAGTGAAGGCTAACAAGACAATGAAGCACTCACTTGAGTAGAGATGTTATGGAAATCGCCATGGTCTCCCATTCCTATACAACATTCTTAGCAGTCTGGTGGGCCCATCCAATGTAGACATTGAAAGATATACAAAACAGATTTAGTATAAGCATCTAGGTCTACAAGAGGGCACGCAAAACACTTACAGCAGAGAGGCTAGCTCTTCACACTGACCAGGACTTGTTCCAAACACAGAAGGTCTAAGAATGGTGTCTAAAAAACAAGAGTTACCCAGAGACCCTATTGTATTCATCCCTATTCATGTTTTCTCCATGCATGGCCAACCACTCACGCTGAAAGAGAGCGCAGACAAAGACAAAAGCACAGAAATCCTTATACCTTTGGTCTTCCAAGCCAAAACAAGCAGTGTTTGTACAAACTAGGTGAAATCAAAAAAGGGAAATAAAAACAACTGAGTTCCTTTGGTGGGTCAATTTCTGTTTCGGTAAGAACGAAAATCTGTATGCTAGCACTGAGCAATGAAGTACTGAATGCAGGATTTCAGGGATTCCTCCTGTGATTTGAAATGCTCTTAAATAGACACTTAGAGCTAGCATCAAAAAAAAAATAGAGAGAGATAAATGTAGAGTATCTGATAGTATATTAATTCTGATTTTTCCTTTCCTTAAAAGGACATTAGGCAACAAATTTTGAAAGCTATGACATTCTGAGAGGAAGACCAGGGGAGAAGAGGAAAGTGTCATATTTTAGTTCTTTTAATGGAAGGCTTTCATGCTTTTCATACGAGGAGCTTCACATTTTCCTTTTGCACTGGGCCCCATAAATTATGCAGCTGGCATTGCTTGCAAATAGAAATCTTCCACAGAGGGAGGCTCAGCACACTCACCCTGCCGGCTGCTGCCTGCGTGAGCATTCCAAGACACGAGGCAGCTGTATTTCTCTCTGTCACAAATGGGTCATCAAGTTGAGCATCCGACTTTGGGAAGGTGCCAGGCAGTGTTGTTATCAGCGGAGCACAGCTGCATGTGTATGGGGGTGGGGACAATCTCCATCAGTTCGAAAAGAAACTATCCTCTCCAGTCCACACCTGACCCCAACACAAGAGCAGCTTCGTTAGGAATAGACTAGAGAGTGGTGCCCAAATCCAGCACAATGAGGTGTTTCTAAAAAACTGACCCACCTTTTGTGAGGCCGTTGGGCCACTTGCCAACAAACAAAAGATACAAATGGGACTAGAAACCCAGATACAGCCCAGAAGAATAAAAACATAGACAGTTGGCTAGGACTAAAACATCACACACATCACCGATTCAAACTGTTTAAAATTATGAGGTTTGACGGTTCCCTCATACTTTAGCCCCATGCATTTGAGTTACACCAGCATTTAAAAGACTAGATTGCCCCCACTCTAACCTACTTCCAACGCCCACCTCACTCTTTGAATAGCCAACCAAATCCAGAAATGTTCCCCTCTCTTTGCCTGCCCAGAGTTCAATACTAGGAACCTCGATTAAAGGCAATTCCAAGACCTGTTGTGTGTCACCTCACACGACAGGATACATCACCCCAGCCACTTCATGCATAAGATTCTGGAATGTCTTTCACGAATAGAACCAGGGAAGGCACAAAGGCTGTGTTCATGAACTTCGGCAGTTTTACGAGGCTGAAAGCACCAAGATTTCTGGGTTGGAGCCCTATCTCACTCATTTCTTATTAAGATGATCTTTCATCATTGGAAATTCTTTTTGGTCCCAAATGACTTTAGCCCTGTTATTGAGCCATTAGTTAAAAGAAAAAGCTTAGGGCCAAAGTCCTCACATCCATTGAAGCCATTAACTTTCGGCCATCTATGTTCACATGTTGTCTAAATGCTCCCCCTGTGGAGCAGAACATTTTATTAGGCAAAAACAAGTTAATGGGTTGATATTTTTTTAACCTTCTAAATAAAAAACTAAATACCTTCTATTGGTAAGTAATGTGTGGGTAACATTCTGGAAGAGTTCTGCCATGGACTTTCTCCTCAGCTCTGCTCCTTAAAGAACTGCCTCTGGTAGACCTCGCAAAGGTGCCTAGGGCATTCTGGGAGGCCAGGGGGTTCTGGGATTCTGAGTAAATGAGCATAGGTTGGGTTGTGTTCCTCACCAGCCTTTTCTGCCTGTCTGTCTTCTGTTTAGTCTTGGGTTCTTTACCTTCAAGGTTTGCTGGATTAGGGGTTTCACAACTGAGCTTGGGAAACAGGCTATTTCATCCTGCATAATAGCTTGAGAAACATAGTCAGACTCTGATTCCTACCCCTTGAAATTCTTACCGAGCAGGGCATGAAGGGAAAAGGACCCAGTACTTGAAATGACTAACAAGCCAGCCCATCAGCTGGTTCTGACACTAGAATTGTAGAGTGCCTCACACCTTTAGGACAGGGGGGGTGGTTGTAAAGAGGACCCTGCCACCCTTCTTTGCTTGTTGTCTATCCTAGTAGGATCCACTGAGGTGACAACTTATGGTTTCTTTGGAAAATCAGTTGTGTTGTTTGATGGTGGCTTGTGGGGGCAGACATGTGAAGGAATGTTTCCTTGAAGCAGACAGGTGAAAGGATGTTTTGTTAAAGCAAACACATAAAAGAACACATGATGTTAAGGAGGACCCAACAGACAGGGGATGGTGTGGCATGGAATTGGTATGTCTGACTGTTGTTCATTGGTCATTGTTTGTTGCAACTCCATAGAGAGAGCCACACCAAAAAAAAACAAAAAAAAAACAAAAAAACAAAAACAAAAAAACAACTTCTCGTGTTGCACTGGCAGCTTCTTGACCCTTCTTTGGACTCGCACTGCTTGGCAGAGTGATGTTAGCTGATACAGACTCACAGGAAGTTTTGCTGAAACATTCACATGCTGAGGCAAGACCCGTGGAAGACTCATAATGCTTGGAGGGAGTATAAATAGGACTCAATAGACAGTGACAGAGATGAGGGAGTAGGGGCTTGCTTGCAAAGCCAACTTTGCAACACTTCTTGGTCTCGCATCTTTGATGATCTTCACTTAATTGAGAGGGCAATGGCAAAGACCTTCTCCTGGCATCCCTAGTGGTCCTGGTTCCTCCTGCTGACTCTTGCCAAATCGGCTGAGACCTGGCTGTCTCTGTTAGGTCATGCCACCACTGCTGACTCATGTTTGCTATCCTGTCACTACCGAATTGGTCTCCTGGTATATTTGTAAAGTGTTAGCAAGTGCATCAAGCTGCCGCTGCTGATTCCTGTGAACTGAGCTGCTGATTTCCTGACAACATAGATGAGATTTGCTCCAAAGAAAAATTTCTAAAAAGGTCCACTGTCCCTGTATCCTAATAACCTTTCCTTTCCACTCCCTCTGGTGGGTGGTGGATTAGAAGGGAGGTCAAAGCATTTAAAAACTGTTTTTAAAATTAGGGCTTGCAAAAATATAAGTTACAATCCAGTGACTCAGCACCTAGCAAAAGGGGGCAAAAAGCCCCGAGAGAAACAACCAGTGTTGCGCTGTACTGCACTCTGTCAAAGAATCCAGGAAGATGGTCTAAGTTGGGAAAGTGTCATAAGCTGCTCTACCTGCCTCCTCTTTGCTCTCTCCATTCGAAATTTCCAAAATACAGCAAAAACAAACAAGCAAACATTGACCCTTTACTACAGGGTGCTCATCAAACAATTCCTCTTTTAAATTATTTTGAGGGATTCTTGTCCTGGACTGGATTATGTCACTCAAAAGTATGCTCAAGTCCTATGCCCAGTACCCCCAAACCAGCCCCATTAGATATGAGAGGTTGAAAGGCCACACCAGAGGAGATTAAAGTACCCTTGTAGTAAGATACTATGAAGAGAGGAGCAGGAGGAGGGAATGCCATCTGGCAAGGGCAGAGGTTGGAGTTGTGTGGGGAAAAAAAGCCAAAGATTGTAACACTGGAATCAAACAGAAAATCAAAAAATAGACTCTGGCTGGGGCGCCTCAATATCAAATTTCTAACCACAGCATCTTCGAGAAAATTAATTTCTGTCAACTAAGGCAGTCAGTCTGTGGTACTTTGTTATGGCATCACTGGGAATCTAACAGGACTCCCAGATTTGCAAGTGGTAAATGTATTTTAACAAAGATCGCTCCCTTCATTTCCAGTGAAACAGGATTGAAGTTTATCCCAACATGCCAGGCATTTGTGAACCTTCTACCTACCATCATTCAAAAACAACGAGGTTGATTTCTGCAGAGTCCAGCCCTTTTAAGGACACATTAGGCTATGTGGCCCTGCCACTCCATGTGTCTTATCATTTTACAAACAGGTCACTAATTTGTTTCAGGTATGATGTTACAAAAAGACTTTCAAAAGAAGATTTGAACAGAATAAATCTGTAAAAAGATTCCCAAAGATTATGTTCACACAGTAGCCAGAAGCGTCACACAGGCTGAAGTTCTAAAGAATGGGCCATAGATCCAGGTAAGAGATAAAAATGAACTTACTGTTTTTAATCTCATTGGATTTTACATAATTAAAATGTCCAGTCAAAATAACCCATTCTTCCTTACAGTCTACTGGGTTTAGTTAACGAGACAGAACTGAATTGGCAAATATTTTAAAACAGAATGTGTTTCATAAGGACATGATTTTGATGATTATTCAAAGAGTAATCTGGATTTCAGAATTAGGACATTTCATTTTATTCTGAAAGATAAGCCAAAGAATAGAAATATAATTTTAGAGAAAGATATAGTAAGTTTGGTAGTTAGATTTTACAAGTTGAGAATACATTTGATCCAATATAAAATCTTTTTATTTGCTTAAAGATTTAAGATAGTTTTATGAAACATGTCATACACATCTACAAATACACAACGTAAAGAAAGAAAAGCAGTTTCTGTGTGCTTGCCTCTTAGCTGATGGTGCAGGGGGGTAACTGTTAGCCAGACCCGGGGGAGACAATACCTACCATGTCTTCCCTCCCTGCCTGTACACTCTGCTCCTCCAACTCTCCCACTTTCAGGTTTTAACAACTGGAAAGCTAAAGTCCCTAGAATCACATCTAGACACATTTTGCTGCTGAGACACATGTCTGCTCTGTATCTTGGCATTAGCCACACTGTCACAGGGTGATCTGAACTCTCAGCATCGCAAGCAACAAATGAGAATTTCCATCACAAAATGATTCACAGGCAAACACTTTAAGTAACAGCGTATTTAAATGTGATTCATTGAGGAAAAAGATGTATTTGCAAATAAACTTAGAAAACAAGTTTTTCCACAAAAAGCTTTTAATGCCAAAAATAATATGTAAAACGAAGTGAACTATTTACATAATCACATATACTCATTCGTTCAGCAAACACTCACAGTATACCCCAAGGTGTGCCAAGAACCTCTTGGCACCAGGAAAGCTCCTAAGAGACGTAAGCATGTTCCTCTCATTGTATCTCAAAAATAAGTAAAAGAGATGAACTACTACTCATCAAAGAACACTGGTAGGACATTCTAGGTCTCACTGAGGGAGGACGAAAGCTTGCCTGATTTCCGTGCCTTCCTGCTCACAAGGATTCTGGGTCAGGATCTTCCTGCCTGTGTAGCTCAGAGGAAACCTTAGAACCAGTGATTCAGTATAGGCAGGGGTTGGAGAGAGAGAAATGTTTGTCCCATCCGGCCATCACACAGTCAACCCATGTCCCGAAACTCATGTGAAACTTCACTATTGTATATATATATATTTTATTTTAGTTACAAAATCAAATTTTTATAGATTGTCTAGGACTGTCAAAAAGCTGCAAACCAGAATTTTTTCAGTTTACATTTTGAAATATTGCAAATGTAGAAAATTAATACCCTCCAATATTCTTCATGGTAGTTCCACAGAAGAACTAGAATTGATCCTGTGTGCTTTGCCTTTAACCACAAACATTTCTAGATAGCGTTACTGTCTAACCGATTACTCTAACCTTTCCACTCTCAACATATGCACATTAAAATAGAGCTTACATTTATATCTTTCATGTCGTAATGTTGGTTTGGCTGCAAGCAGCAGAGAGTAATTCTGATTCATTTAAGCAAAATTGCAGAACTTCATTAGAATGAAAGGACTGTAGAGTCTTGAGACACGAACACATCCAGGGACTCTGTAACTGTGGAGAAGTCACTTCTAAAAAGCAACTTGCCCCAAACTTGGTTCAGTACTGTATCAGCTTTAATGTACTGTATTTTGGTACATGGCCATGCGCAGTTTGAAATCACAGAGAAGCTGACTCTGGGAGTCCCCACTTCAGATCCAAGCATAATTATATCATGTGTTCCCCAAAATTTCTGCTCTGAGACAGATTGGACCCCAAACTCTGAAGCAGAGAAAGGAGAAAACCACAAGGTTAGTAAGTACACTGGACCCTTGAGAACACACAGAAGTTAAACTATTTCCAACCAAAGCTATTATCATTTATCCAATGATATAAAATTTCTTATAGCAAGCCGGGCATGGTGGCGCATGCCTTTAATCCCAGCACTTGGGAGGCAGAGGCAGGCAGATCTCTGAGGTCGAGGCCAGCCTGGTCTACAGAGTGAGTTCCAGGACAGCCAGGGCAATACAGAAAAACCCTGTCCCAAAAAACAAAAAAACAAAAACAAAAACAAAAACAAAAACAAAAAAATCTTATAGTGAGGAAGAGGACTCAGAAGCCGACCCAAAGCAAGAATTATCTGCTCTGCTGGGCATGTGGGACAGACTCCAGCATGACTGTTCCAAGGCCTCCTCAGTTAGTTTCTACTGGGTGGTTTTCAGCATCCAGTTTGATTATGCTATTTATCTGCTGCTATTTGTACTTCTACTTGAAAGTTCCACCCAAGAGGATGACCTATTTACCTGGGGCCCTCTCACCTGGGACTCCTGTGGGCTGTCTCAGTGGTGCTTCCCCAAGCTATTTCTGCTGGATATTTTGAGTACCTGATTATATAGGGTTACCTTCTGTTGGCTCTCTCGATTGGGCTACTACAGTCATCTATGCTGGATGTTTTGAGTGTCTAATATCATGACATTTCATTGTCCATCTGCTGCTCTTCTCTCTCTCTCTCTCTCTCTCTCTCTCTCTCTCTCTCTCTCTCTCTCTCTCTCTCTCTCTCTCTCCTTTACTGTTTATTCTTTGACTTTTGCTTGCTATATACTTACTACACACACTCAGTCAAAACTGAAATCATGGTGACTGTGGGTCATTCTCTGAACTGAAGACAAGGTGAGCTCTCAAACCAACCTAGTCTATAGCTCATGGTTTTGGTAAGAAGAATCTATCTGGCATCAATTTAATCCAGGATCTGCCCCTAGAACTCCAAAAAGCAAGTTCACCATTCACCATGTCTATTCATGTCTATCCATGTCTATGCATCTCAGGGAATGTATATGGCTTTTGAATTAAATACATCAACAACATTTTCTTTACTTTTGAAGCAGGTCCTGTGTAGTTCAGATTTTGGCATCAAATGTCTTGTGCAGCTGAAACTGCCCTTGAGCCCCTAAACCCCTCTACCTCACCCTTAAGTACTGGGAAAATACTCGTGAGACATCACACACAGCCTAAAATATATTTTAAGAAATATTCCTTAAGAAATATATCTATTATTTTCCCATTGCTTTTTAACTTTATAGGGAGCTTGAAACAGGGACTACTTTAGAGAAACGCATGGTTTAGAAGGAGAAGAAGAAGAAGAAGAAGAAGAAGAAGAAGAAGAAGAAGAAGAAGAAGAAGAAGAAGAAGAAGAAGAAGAAGAAGAAGAAGAAGAAGAAGAAGAAGACAACATCTGGTCTGACACTCTGCATTCTCCTAGAGGTGTAAGATCCATAGTGATTTATTCTTCATTGTATGGATACGGGCAGCTCAAGATGAGTGAGTCACTTACTTACTAACGGATCAGAATCCCCATATCCCCAGGATAGGCTGCACCTACTTACTAAACAATCCTAAGTAGAACCTCTGTTTCATTAAAGAGGCAGCAGAATGAATCCTCAGAGCAAATCAACTTTGGTCTCCTCAGGATTTCCCTAACCAAGCAACATTGCCCTTGACTGAGACTGATTTAAAAAATGAGAATAAGGGCTGGAGAGACTGCTCAGAGGTTAAGCAGTCTCCCTTTGGCCACCCTTCCAGAGGACCAGGATTCAATTCTTAGCCACCACATGGCAGCTAACAACTATCTGTAACTCCAATTCCAGAGGATCTGATGCCCTCACATAGATATACATGCAGGCAAAACACCAATCAACGCTCATTAAATAAATAAATAGATAAATAAATAAATAAATAAATAAATAAATGCTTCTAACAATGAGAATAAATAAATTAAAATATCATCAGGAGACACACACACCCCCAACTACACAGAATCAGGAAGACACCTCTACTGTGGACGCATCTTTGGATAAAGACTGTCTGCACCTTGCAATTGCCTTCTTCAAGCAGCAAATGAGTCTATGATTAGGAAGATTTCTTGATGAGCAGGGTTTTGAGTTACATGAGGAGGGTTATACATGGTGAAAATTCTGAGTCTAATGAAAAAATGCCCAATGGAAAACGTAACCAGAAGAGTGTTGCTCAAAACATTTCTCCTGATGAAACTTGAAGTCAATACTGATGGATTTGGCTCACCCAGTGTTTGCTGAGTGGAATGGACTAGGTTGGTGAAAGAAGTTATGTTGGTTGTATTTCTTGACATGTCAATAGATTTTTGCCAGCATTCTTCTGGCTACACATGTGGCATGCATTTACTATTCACAATATATACACAGGGCATGCTTGATTGACGAGTTGACCTGCTTTTTACAAAGATCTTTTCCAAATGGACCTTTATCCTCTATGTGTTAAATGAAGTGTAATATAGTCGGTCAGGTGTACCTTTTCAGCCCTCACTTTTATCTCTGATAAATATATAAGGGTAATTTGCTGCAGATAGTATGTAAAATAAAGTGTGGTCACAGATAAGTATGGATCATGTGCTTGTACTTTTCTATTTATATGACCTCTAATATGTCATGTAGATGTTGTTTGCAGACTTATGCAAATCTGAGAAGGTAAGCAAGAGAGCAAGGAAGGGTAGGCTGAGGGATTGCATCTGGGGTGGGGGGAAGACACATTCACATGGAGTCAATCATTGTATTTACAGAGATTGTAACCCATACTTACAGATATTTACATTGAGCTATTACATTGAATGAGAGATATGATCATTCAAAATGACATCTATGGAGTTTTATTGGTGCTGTAAATTTAGTATTATTATACTGGCCAAGTTCCCATTTAATGATAGAAAGTAAATTTTGCTCTTAAAGGGCTGATTAACCCTACAGATAATGTCAGATTCCTATGATTTGGTTTGATATGAGCTATTATTTTCTAATGCCACACACCCAAATGATGCTCTGCCCTGCTTTATCACTTGCTTTTCAACATATGTGTTTAATATATCCACAAATACATTAATTTGTGCAAAAATGCATATATGCTTATTTATTTGTACACATTCAATAATATATATACATATTTAATATTTGGATGTTACAAGCAAACATCTTTCATATATATCTATATATAAACATGCCTGGAATGCATGTGATTCACCATACTGACAGTTAAGAGCCCTAAGTACTTTAAGTGTTTTTCCAGATGGCTTATATGTATTTATTAGTTGGCTCTATATGTCTACTCCATAAAACAGGCATTGCTATACCCACTTTACCAGTGATGAAGCAGAGGCACAGTCAGGCCCTAAATTTACTTCACATCTTCCTCTAGAAGTCTGGACGAAAGTTTGCAGCCAACAACAGGACATAGACTCTCATACAGCATGCCAGATTACAAGAGCCAGCAACGCACTGGCTGGAAAGAGCCAGGCAAGGCATTGTTTAGGCTTTGGAAGCACATCTGACTGATTGATTGATTGATTGAGTGAGTGAGTGAGTGAGTGAGTGAGTGATTTTAGTTTTAACAATAATTTTTAAATGTCACTCATAGTTGATGATTACTAATATGTGCCACCAGCTAGGTTTAGCCCATAGGACACACTTTCCCAAAACTAATTCAATGCTCAAGTTGCCCATATAGCATAATTTTGAAACATCCTGAGCAACAAATCAACAACTAGCTTCATTATTGTAGGTCTCTCTCTTTTAAGCTTGTTTATTTAATTGGCTGGTTGATTGATACATTTATTCTTTAAGACAAGGTCTTACCAAGTTACCCTAAACTGGCCCAAAACTCATGGTCTTCTTCTTCAGCCTAGGATTGCAGGTGTGTGCCCCATGCTGACTCTTTCTTGAGAACTGCCTTAACCACCACCCAACCACCTACTGGTTGGGATTCTGGCATTCTACATCTTATGATGTGGTCCTACCATGCAGCCTCAGCTGACTGGACCAGAGTGCTCAAAGGGCCACATGGGGAATTCTTACACTGACAGCCCCCATCTATACTGGCCTTATAGCAAATAAAACTGGAGACTTCTCAGAGGCCACAGCTTCTGCCACATGCAGGAGGAAGCCTGGTCTGCAAAGGGAGGAAGAATAAAATAAGATCAGGATGACAGACGAACAAAGAATCCCAGTGGAGTCCTGTTTCAGTTGGTTCCAAAAACCCAACTAGAGTGCCTGCTTGGCTTGCTTAGAAAACTCATGTTTCCTCATAATAACCCCAACTCCCCTACCTCCTACCTCCTACATCCCCACCCCCACTTCTATATCCACTCCCTCTCCCCCTCCCCCACATGTTCACTCCCCCCACACTCCTAGTCCCCTACCCCTCCCCAACCTCCCAATTTCCCACTCCCCTATTCCTCCATCCCCTTCCCCCCAACACACATAATCCTGACTCTTCTAGCATTGATTTTTGCTGGGTAAAACCAGAACTAATGCTTTTACACATTTTTACTCATTTTTAATTAGCCAACCCCTTTGAACCTAGGAGATGGTTTTTAGGAGATTAGTGCAGCCAGCAGAAGGAGGTCTGGTCCCTCGGACTACTCAGAATTTCTTATCTCTGATCTCCATTGAGACTTTTTTTTTCTTTAAAGCAGGATCCCCTCCCCCAGGAACACTGTCACCCCAGTGAACACAACTGTGTCACACTAGGGTGATGCAGTTCTGCAGCTTATCCATCCTCAGTGCATCCCCAGGACTTGTCTTACTTGAGGCTGCCATCTATCACAAACTACAGTGACTGGGTCAGGAGAGTCACTCAACATATCTTAGGTTTTCTAAAGGATAAAGACATTGTATATATATATATATATATATATATATATATATATATATATATATAAATTGTGTGTGTGTGTGTTTGTGTACTTTACTGTGTGTATCTAAGGATGCACACATGCCACAGCTTGCATACGGACACCAGAGCACAGCTTGCTTTCAGGAGTCTGTTCTCTCCCTCCTATGTGCGTTCCAATGATTAAACTCTGGTCTTCAGGTTTGGTGGCAAGTTCTTTTACCCACTGAGCCATCTCACCGGCCCATGATAATGCTTTTTATTTTTTTTTTATTTATTTATTTTTTTTTTTTTTTGGTTTTTCGAGACAGGGTTTCTCTGTGTAGCCCTGGCTGTCCTGGCACTCACTTTGTAGACCAGGCTGGCCTCGAACTCAGAAATCCGCCTGCCTCTGCCTCCCAAGTGCTGGGATTAAAGGCGTGCGCCACCATGCCCGGCGATAATGCTTTTTAATGTTTATTTCAGAAAAGAAAAAGAATCAGTAAATTGAAAAGTTCCAAACCAGAAATGGTTAAGGAATACATGGAGTCAGCATCTATGATTTTGACACAAAGGCAAAACATGAAAAATGTGTGTTTGGTTACAATTAGGGAAGTCCCTAGTTATATAAGTCACTTGGCTACTCAGTGGAGCTTAAATCTGTTTATCTTTAACAGAGGCATTTACAAGAAATAGCTCAAGTTGTGTTTAAATCAAATTAGAGTCACTTACACAGCCTAACAGCCTTTGTCTCCTCAGGGACTCCTCAGGCTGAGTCTCCATTTAAATTGATGTGAATGAGTTGATTTTTACCCATTTTAATTGATGTGAATAAGTTGATTTTTTAAAATGTTTATAACACCAATGGTTCTTGTTTATTTAAAGGGGATTTTTAGTTTACGTACCTGGTTATAAAAGGCCAAGAAGCCTTCTTTAAACCTGACGCTTTACACAAATAATTCTAGGTACAAAAGAATAGAAGAAAGAATTCTGCTAGGATGAGTGTCCATAAATGAAATGTGATTACTGTGACAAGAAAGTAGTTTTGGTCTTTGTGTTTTGATCTTATGGAAAATAAATTTAAAATACAAAAATAATTAAATCCAGTTGCAAAAATGCATATAGAATTCTTAAATCTTTTAGGAGCCTTGAAGCAACCTTCATATGTAGAACTAATGAAGACTATTTATTTATCATTTCTTTTTTTGGAAACCACAAAAAAGTCACACCTTCAGGGCAAATGACAAACACGACTTTTGAAGATGCATTTTGCTTAATGCCCCACACCTTTAGCCCCAGCACATTAGAGGCAGTGGCAGGCAGAGTTCTGTGAGTTTAAGGCCAGCCTGGCCTATTTTCCAGGTCTGACAAAGTTACACAGTGAGACCTTGTCTAAAAAACAAACACTAAAGAATGAATGAAAGAATGAATGAATGAATGAATGAATGTATTATAAATAAGTAAATATTTTGCTTTCTAGATTTGTCAAATGGTCACCCATCTCTTCAACATCTACTTTGAGTTTATTTCCACCAGCCAAATGAATTGACTTATTTGGATGTGATGTGAGAAAATGATATTTTTCCTTTAGAGTGACCATGAAACTGGAGATTTCTCTAAGTGAAAAATCACATGGACTTTCCAGACCTTTTCTTTGTATGATCTTGAGAGATGCTAGGTTCACTGTGAATCCCACTGAGCCCTTAGGGTCAAGCCAATGACTTTGATGCAATCTGATTGCGAAGAGAGTTGGACACCACACATTTGCTAGTGAAAATTTTCACAGAAATGTCTGAGAACCTACAGGACTCTAAAGCAATGGTTCTCAACCCGTCCTAATGCTACAACCTTTTAATGAAGTTCTTCATTGTGGTGACCCCCAGTCATAAAATTATAGTTGCAGTAAAATTTTTGCTATAAATTCATAACTAATTTTGCTACTGTTATGAATTATAATGTAATTATCTGGTATGAAGGAGATCTGATATGTGGCCCCAAAATGGATCATGACCCACAGGTTGAGAACCAACTCTCTAAAGAAATACTTAGTGGCTTCCACAACTAGACTCACCTATAGTTCTTCCACCACAAAAGCACTTACAATGGTTCTTTAACTCTACTCTTCAAATTCAGTAGGTCACTTGCAAACAATCCCCCTGGAAAACTAAGACTATATGTGACTTCACTTGCAACTATTTTTATTTGAGCACTCAGTCTGTAATTACCATTGCCCAACTACAATCTCCTTGGGATCCTAGATGATGTTTGTTTGTTTGTTTGTTTGTTTGTTTGTTTGTTTTTACTACAAGGAATAATAATTCTATGGTGCCTGTATCTTGAACAAGGTTACTTTTCACTGTCAGACTTTGCTAACTAACTGCTTCTCAGATAATGAGACTGCAAGACTACGAGGTGACCGAACAGGGTGACTTCCCAGGCTATACTGAATACATAAGAATACAACTCAATAAGAAACAAGTCATAGTTAAGGTGTTAAGGGAATTCCCAACTGTGCTTTCATGGATGCTCATAAATACACTCTGGACAGCCACAGATGAGACAGGAGGTTTAACAACACAGTGATGCAGGTCCCCAAACAGAATCTAAGGGTTCATCAAAGAAAGGAGAGAACACTGTTTGTGACAGAGTGAAATCATACCCAGCAAGAGAGGGATATGGCATGTTGAGATGGCTTTCAAGTGACTGAACTTTATTTCAGTTGATTACTTAATGCAGTTCACTAGGTCATGATCTGGACCTACATATAAATCCACATGCATGAGGTGACTATCTTATTAAAGAGAAGGGAGAGGCTCTTGGACACTGTGACAGCATCTGACTCTGAATCTCACCCTCAGCAGTTGGATCTAGAAGCGCCAACTAACAGTACTGAACAGCAACAGAAGGCAGTCAACATCAGGGTAAGTTAACTTCTTAAATGTTCTAAGCAGGTATCCTGTCTGGTTTAAAATCTTACTTCAACAGCTAGCTGAGACTGAGAGGAAATGAGTAGCCAGTAAAATAGCCACATAGTAATGAATCAGACGTCTCTCTAACAACATCAGGAGGGCAATGGCCACAAAATGCTAACTCAGAGTAGCTGAACATAACATCGGACAGGGCCACCAAGTCAGCCCACTGAAAGAGGCGCATCTACTTGGACATGTAATGTGTAACAAGGGCATAGGGAGCTACGGGAATGCAGTCTGAGTAGGCTGAAGATCCAGAAACGCTGTTAGAGGAGAGCTCTACTACCCAAAGCCTGAAACAAATAAGACTCAACCTGTCAACAGCCCCGAGGAGTGCAAAGCTTTGGTTTGTGCTTTAGAAATTGTTCTACTGCTACAGTTGGTTTCTTGGGAAGCACACTTGAAGGTAGAGATGTACAAAAAGGGAATTAACTGGGATTAATTTCTTAGAGGGGGATCAAGGTTGAACACAAGAAGAATTAACCTGTGATGCAGGAATAATAGCCTAAGCCAGTGCCACGGGAGGCTCAGAAACTGGATTAGCAAATGAGCAGCATCCCAAGTTAAGAGGAGTTAACTGTCTTGAGTTTACCAGCCTGTTGAATGCAAACCATGCCCAGAGAGAGCATGCGTGTGAACTAGGCTGCAGCAGCTATATTCTAAGAGTGTTACCGCCAAGGAACTGATCTGTATCAGTCACTTGTGGCAGCTGAAGACATAAGTACCCGTGTCCCCCAAAAGAGGGGCATGGATGTACCACAGATCCACTGAAGACCACACCTTGCCATCCAAACTATTTGCCTCACACAGTGAGTGCACTTCTGCAAGAAAAAACTCATCCAAAGTTATTTATGGCATTTTCTCTTTCTTGGAGAAACTCTTAAGATGTTTACTGAGATACAGGAGAACTTCTATCATTGTATAAGGCTATGAATATCTATCCGGTACTTACTCTCTTTCTCCACATTTCACTTTAGAGCCCAGTAACCTCTGAGCATCCCCCTGTAGCTCTGAGGAAATTACCTCATGGGGACTCAAACCTCATATCTAGGGAATCTGAGCCCCCCCCCCACCATCATGCATTTCTCAGGCTACATCAATAGTACTTGTCAGAATATGATCAAAATCGTATAGGAGAAAGCCATAAGCATCGTGATTAGAGCTTCCAAGTAGCCTCAAAATGACCTGAATCATTTACTCTTCCTGAATGGATGCTAATGTGTTTCCTTGTCTATTGGTTTCTCAGTCCAAGGATTTCAAAATGATCTAGTAACATCCACAGTCAGTGGTATAATAAGATTCTCGTGGTGTTCCTAGATGATGGATGCCTTTTGCCTCTAAACTGAATTAAGAGTTAAGAGTTATGAAAATATGAAATATAAATTCTCCCAAGAGGCACTGGGGAATATGAAAAAGGAAATCCAATTCCACATCTACACTTGGTCCCCTAGACCCAAGTTTTAGAACTGTTAGGCGTACAACCCATGCAAATTAGAACATGTGTTTCAATCTAAGTACTGTTTAGATATCATATTCGCATCCGTGTTTCTAAAATGTCACCCTGCTTCTTTAGCAAGCCGATGGCTTCTGAGTGGTAGATTGGAACAACGGGACCTATAGTCTTTTGATCATCACACCTACTGTGATTTAAGTGAGCTCCTTACCTAAGGCAATATCACAAAGCATTATATTTCAGTGATGAAGTGTTCTATAAGGTATCATACAGTGGGGGCCATGCCCTGCCATCATTAAAGACAATTGCTATAACTACAGTTATACAAACCAAAAGATACATACATTCATACATACATACATACATACATACATACATACATACATACATACATGGTTGTTTCACTAGGAAGGATGGCACTCACCAGAACCTCAAGTTGGCCATATTGGTAAAATGAAAACTCAGCAGTGACAAATACCCAGATCATCATAGGTGAGTCATAGCCCTTCTTCTTGGATCCATACAAACTTTTCCTGTCTTTCCATTATGAAATCTTTGTGAGCTTACCACTGTAACAGTCAAAGACACTCTAGCTAACATCAGTTGTTTTGGACAGCCCTTGAAGATTGTTCCCCGGTGTTTTTTTTTAAAAAGGCTTTCAGATTTCTCTTACTTCCTGTTTCTAATATTCCTCTAAGTTCTTAGCAAATTCCACCATCTGTCACTTGTCGATTTCTATATCAGGTTATATGTCTTTCAACATGCACTGCTAAGTTTTCATCACCATAATGAAGTTTCTGAGGCAGGGAAACTTTATAAAGAAAAAAGTATATATTTAGCTTAGCTCACAATTTTAGAAGCTGGGAGCTTAAACAACAATGCCCAGCATCTAGAAAGAGCCTCTTAGCTATACCACCTCATGGCGAATGGCAGTTGTGGAAGTCAATGTGCCAAGGAGATAAATATCTTAAAATAGATAGTCCAAGAATCTGAAGATCCACAGTGTCTTCTAAAGGTACATCCTCCAAATGGCTTGAGAACCTCGATTAGATTCCATCTTAAAAAGTCTACCATCTTCCCATACCACACTGAGGACAAATGTCTAGAACACAAGTCTTGGGATTACAAACAATATCTAAACCATAGCACCATATAGGGATACCAGGCACACCAGAAAAAGCCCTTACTACTGGGGAAAAATTCTCCCAGCATATTCCTTCAGGGATGTCCATGAGTACAGCTTTAGGAAGATTCCAATCATTTGGCTCTTAAGCTCATGAATCAAACCAACCCATCCAAGAACTAACTCCAGGCTTGTCTCTCCTGTCAGCTGGGTTCTGGACCTCTTCTCGTGTAGGTAGGAGCTAAGGTAGAGAAGCTAGAGCAGTGATCAATGGCAAGATGCTCTGGACATACACTTATCCATGCCTCCCAACTGTGTTTTACTCTATCCCATGTGCACAAATTCCATCTTATCACAGGTTACTACTGGGCCTTTACTGGCCTTATAGCTCAATGAGTTTGAGAACTGAGACCACCATGATCCACAAACTCCATGGCTTTTTAATTTTAATTACATAATCATTTCGAATACCATAGGATATTCTGTGTTGTACAACCTAAGAGGTGTGTCCAATTTCCTTCCTAACCTTTCACAGCACTGGGCCTCTTCTAAAGATATCAGCCTCTCTGTGGATGGGTCCTGACCCATGAATTGCACAACCTTCACAACTAGTGTGATTTATTAGATCTGTCTCGGTAATATAAATTTTCTCCCATCATTACACTTGATGCTTTGGACTGTACCAGAGCATATGATCTCTAAAATGTAACTGATCTCACAGTATCCTGAATCTTCTTGTTCAAGATCTCACATAGTTCTAATGACAAGTAGTTACCAGTAGTAGTGTACAGCAATCTGAATTGATATGCCTTTCCTTAGACAATTGTGATGGACAATGAGGGAGTAAAAACCATCCTGTGATGACCTAATAAACATATATTGAAACTATGTCAGGCCTTCTTCTCCACCAGGTCACAAAAGAGCCCATTTGCCAATGGATTATACCATGCACCTGAGAACATATTCCTCAGAGGTTTTCCACCCCTGATATAATGTATGAGATTGGCATCGCTACCTAGTTGGGTGTATGGAAGTTGGCTATCATCCTCCAGTGTCATCTGAGTTTTGTAATTTCCAGTGTATATAATAAATTAGCTGAATCTGTGATGGAGACCAATATCCCTGCATCAATTGGAGTTTTTAGATTGCCTCAGATGTTGATAAATCTACAAGTATGTATCACTATTTTTATTTACTGTTCTAGACATTCAAAGTCCTCTGAGTAGTTTTCACTTATATAAAGGTTCTCCCACATAGACCATAGTACTAATGTGGGGGTTCTTCCTACTATCTTGGGTTATTCATTCCAAGTTTATATTTGGGGAGCAAGGAAATGACCATCGGATGTCTCCCGTAGTCCAATGGGCCCTTGTGAGCCAAAATTCACCAATGGCTCACTTATAACCATGAATAGCCCTATGTCAGGAAATTGTGCTCTCCCCAGTCTTGAGCAGGCTGAACAGACCTTGAGCTCTTGCCACAGTGAACCTTAACAACCCAGGCAGAGTAGTCTGCCTTACCACACCTACAATTTCCTACAGGAATTTAGAAGAATAGACTGCCCACTGAGCTTGCTTTGCAACATAATCCAGTTGAAACAAAGGATGGGTTTTGTTATCTTCCCTTTCTAACTGGAGCTACAGAATTAAACTTTGAGCCTTCATCAGAACCTTGTCTTGGCTTTATCCTTCTCTAACACCCTGTCCTTTTCATTTCCAGCCTCCCTTTCAGGTAAACTCAGTTCTCCATGGCGCCTGGACAGCTACAGGAAATGATGAAAGTCAAGGGGCCCTGGAAACTAAAGTTGACTTAGAACATGTGTCCAGTGGCCTACAAAATATTTACTTCATACCCTTTGGTTTATGGTTTCTCGGGCAAATGTCTATACATTTTCTTGGCAAGTGACTGAAACTGTAATCAATGTTTCTAATTGAGCTGACATTGGACTTCTCTCCTTCTGAACTCAGTCATTCGGTTTTAATTCTGTAGACCACCTTGAGACCTAAGGAGGACTACTACCTGTGACTATCCTCTAAGGTACAGGCATAGTCTGAGGTTTCCAACTTGTCTTACTCATTTGAATGCCCTTACACTTAGATCATGTGGGGGTTTTCAGCTGTCTTCGGAATCCTAATCATCCTTTATCGATTTCTTTAAGAAATGTTATCATTGACTGTCCACCTACCTTACTCCTCAGGATTTTGTACTGCGTTAACCATCACCTTAGCTTTTTGTGGATCAGTCTCACTTGCTGCCCTCCCACCCTTGCTGTATATTACTGTCAGTGGTCCCATCTCACTCTGATAGGCAGATGCTACAACCTCGCATGTATATCAGACTCCTGTTAATCATATTAAATACAGTTTTATAACCTCACCCCTACTATCTTCAAATCCAGCTGTCTCTGAGCCATCTAACCATACCTTGGCATCTTCTCAATAAACTCTAAATTACTTTGGTAACTGTGAGCATCCTTTAAACCCTTATACAGACTATAGTTGGTTGATACTTTCTTGAGACTTCTTGTACTCCAGCATTCTCACTCTTTAGTATAATATACTTCCTCAGTACATGTCAGAGCACTTCTCAGTTCTTAGCTGAATATAGAGCATCACTTTCTCCAAGCTTTAAGAGCAATCTGAATGCCATGTTAGGATCATCTTCTAGGGTTCTTTTTGATTAAACCCTGTATGATAGAATTATTCCACTTCAATAAACTTCTATTCTATAACATTTCCTCCTCTATAGGTAGGTTCTCAATCCAATACCCACAGGTGCCAAACCTTCTTAGCTCCTGCTGGTATAAATGAGCTAAACCCTGCAGTGTCTTACAGGTATAGTTTCTTCCCTTACTTAGTACAAAAGCTTGTCTCCTGCTTGGTTATGTTATAACTTGACCTTCATCATTGGTCGACTGGTCTACCAACCAGGAGGGTGGAAGAGAGATGGTGAAAGGGTTATATATTGTCATCTGAGACAAACATGTCTGTATCTTCCTTAAAAAGCATGGAATGTTGCCTGTTATAGGTTGGTACAGACTGTGCACAGTTCCAGAGGATTCAGGTGGAACTGCACAGACAGAAACTTTTCTAGTGTTTTGTTACCAAGTTGAATTCTAGGTCTCATTTTTTGTATTCAGGGTTTTAACTTTGCTGCAGAAAACCTGCCAGAGAGTAGACTCTAACCCTTTGTGATGCTCTGTTAGTCTTTCACTCCTTTCTTCACCTCTGTTTCTAATTAGCACACATTCATTGTTTGTAGTGATGGGTGTTAAAGAAACGTCTTCATCTTAAGTATATCATGGACTCTAACAATACTTATCCTAAACCTTCCCTTCCCCCCCTCTCCCTCATCTCCTCTTTCTTCCAGCTGGCCCACTTCCATTTAAGTGTCACATTCATAAAGAGTTTGTATAGATTACATACATGTTACACATATATAAATACATAATGTGCCGTTTTCTTTAATACTGGTTTATTTCATTGACTAGAATTTCCAGTTGCGTACACTTTCCTGAAAATTATATAATTTTTTTTCTTTATGGCTGACTAAAAATTTTGTTGCATTTATGTGTGTGTGTGTCTACACATACACACACACACACACACACACACACACACATACATATATACTACATTTTCTTTATTTGTTTGTATATTGATAGACACCTAAGCCAATTCCATTCTTTGGGCATTTTGAACAGTGCCACAAACGTGGGTGGGCTACTGTTTACTTACATTCCTTTGGATCTACTTTCCAGGACTAGGAGAATTGAAGGCTACAGAAGTTCAATTTTTAGATTTTTGAGTACTCATCAGACTGCCTTCTCTAGTGACTATACTAGTCACATTTCCATCAGTAGGGAATATGGATTTCTTTCCTCATCCTCCACAACACCCATATCTTTGATGTTATTTTATTCTCTTAATGGCCACCATTTTGACTCTTATTGAGATGAAGTTCACTATGGTTTTGATTCATATTCCACTGGCCTCTAAGATATTGAACACTTTTATTGGCTGTTTGTATTTTAACTTTTGAGAACTGACTATTTATTTAGTTTGTCTTTTTATACTGGTTAACCTTATAATTTAGAATCAAGTCCCAGATCATTTCATTCTCAGATTTCTAGCTGTAAAGAGTATAGATGTCTCTCTGTGCTTTCTGGCTTTCACACATAGGCCTGTTATTGGAGAATAACCACCTTTAGCCTATCATTGTCTTTGTCTAATAATTCAATAGATCCTAGCAAGAGCTACCTAAGTCCATTCCTCCTCTAACTGCTACATGAAAATCTCAAAGTTTGAAATACTATACTCAGTGGGTTATAGCCGTCTATATGTGCCTTTCCCAAATTTAACACCAGAGAAAAATTCATCTGGCCACTTCATGCTAGAGATTGTCTATGGTCATCTACCATATTAAATGAGATTAAATGAGAGATTGTTCACACCCAGCTGACTGAGGCTACTGCTCCCAAATCCCACTTGAGAATCAATTTCCTAGGACAGTTCTGTGCCCACTCTTCACAGGCCATAGGCCAGGCTCCTGACCTATCAAAGTTTGAAATTAAGATTTGAGTGGACAGTTTCCTGGGGAGTTGTCTTGACAATAACACCTATGAGGGAGTATGTGATATAGTACTAAACATAAGAAGCTGAACTGTCAGAGATTTATAGGCAAGGCCTCAGGTGATCTTGTGGAAAATTCTGAAACAGAATGACTCTTCAGAGATGCCCTTGCTTGAAGCAAGGCCTTGAAGGCTTCTCTATTTCCATTTGGACTCTATGGATGTGGGCTTCCCTTAGAGAGGATATAACTTTGGCTATGCGAGTACCCTTTGGGCCAATGGGCAAATATGAGAGAGGAAGTTAAGCTTGAGTCTTCAATAGGACAAACTCACAGGGAGGGTTGAAAGCATGGCTTGCGAGTTTAAAAAGAGGAAACAGAAACCACAGCATCTGTGATGTTATCCATGGAAACAAAGGGCTGAGGTTTGAGATCTCCTGTCATCTGAAGAACTGTGCACATCATTCAGGATTAACAAATAGGTTTGTAGAAGCTTTAATGGAGAGTAGCTAAAGAGAGAAGATAGACAGAATACGAATTTGTCAATATGCTCCAAGCATTTAACCAGGAAATGGATGTCTTGATTTAACATGCGCCTCTCTATGCGCTTCCCAATTGTGTTGGTTAATCCACAAATGAGTTTAGGATTTATTTACAGCCACTGTGCTAACTTTCAGATGAGAAAGCCAAGCCTGAATGTAAATCCCAGCTGTCCATGTTTTGAATCACTTATTAAACTGCTTTCTTTACTTATCATGTCACTAATATTTCAAGTACTTAATATGTATTAATCATTAATTATGAGATTGGTTCTATTATTGACTGCATTTTATAGTGAAGGTCCAGTAAGGACAAACATTTACTTGCTCTGTGAGGGGCCTCCTCTTCTTCATTCAATTTATCAAAGAATCACATTTGAAACTGAAAGTCCAGCCTCCATCAATTATTAACTATATCCTTTCCTTAGGCTGTTTTCTGTTCCTATAACGAAATACCTGAAAGCAAGAAATGAACAAAGAACAGAAGATTATAGCTCTCAGAGTTCGGGAAGCTGGGAAGCTCAAGAACCTGGCCTCCTCGGCATTTGTATGGCTAAAGGCGCTCTTGTTGCAAAGGTGCAGAGGTTCTCACGGGTTAACTCAGAATGAGTGTATAAATAACCCCTCTCTCTTCTTATAAAGTGACTAATCTATCCTAGCTACCTCTACCCTTGTGATTTCATCTAAACACTATTACCTCCCAGAGGCTTTGCTTCTAAATACAATTAACACTAGAATTTAGTTCAGTTTACAATACAAGACCTTACAGAAGACACATCTAAACTGTAACAGTGACCTTACACAAGTGACATGACCTCTCTAGGCCCATTCCCTTGTATATAAAATAGGAACCTACCCAGGGATTTATTGATGTGTAATGTTCTCATATACCAACATCAGCACCAACACCATCATGGACATTATCACCATAAAGGGAAACCCTCATGTCCAGATAAGCATGCCTCCTCATTGGATGGCTCTGTTTCTTGGTGTGTATAAATTATTTTAATTCTAGCTTACTGATTAGCATTTTGTAGAGTCAATTGCCTATTAGCATATCTACATAGCCCAAGGTGAGTTAACAATATGTTTACTGAACTCAGGGAGGCAATACGAGCTCCATCTTGAAGGCTTTGGTTCCATATGGCCAAGCCCTCTTGCCCACTTATTATAAGATCAGCCTGTAAATCTGAGAAGAAGCGAAGACATTTAGAACATACCATCCAGGACAGGAAGTATGTCACAGTCACCAACACCTCTATCCTGGATATGTTATGTCTGCCATGTCCGAACTCACTCTCTTCTCCGACCTGCCCTTCTCTGTGTCCTGGCATATTAATTTATAATGCTGGCAATGAGCCCTAATCCCCTCCAGTCTCCTGTTGGTTTAATAATGGGGTGTGGGGATAATAAATTAAATATCAGAGTGGTTGAGAAGAGGGAAAATTGAGAGTGTGGTAGGACTTTCTTCCTCTGGGTCCCTCCTGACAGATCACCCTGATTAGGGGACATCCTTACACCTTTATGTCCTTTCAGTAATGCTCCTGCACCTGGAATTACTGAGGCCAGTCTGAGGCCAGTTCCATTCCTGTGCCCCTCTGTCTAGGGTGGTAATATTTCCACTGTTTCCAGGGCCAAGGAATGGAATTTGACCCACATCAATACCCTTGCAAATTATTCTTTTATGGAGCTACCAGTTACCACACCCTTGAGTGTAACATCTGTTCTTTGCTGGGATTCTGACTGATATAGCTCGCCAAACAAATATAGAACCTGTTATTCAAGGATCTGTGTGTAGATCCTATTTCTGTACCCTATACTGAATGGCCTCCCCTGTCAGGCCATGTTCATTCTCTTGCTTAATCCTTGAATACATCAGATCATATACAATAACGGGACTATTTCTGATATTTTTTAAAGGTGGCTAAAAACTTATAATCTATCAATTCTACCTCAAGCTCTCATTTGATAGGGAGTCTCACATAAGCCTGAACTGTTCAAGAAGATTCTCTTTTTACCTCTAGTCAGCTCCAAGCTGGTCAACCTCTTGACCTAAACTCTAGTACCTGACATGTCACTTCTGCTGATGATATCACCACATATCAACTTTGTCACAGAAAGATTTGACCTGATCCACATGCCTCCAGAATTCCATGAGCCCCCTCTTGAATCCTCACCATCTGAACATTTAATATCCAAATCAGTTGCAAAGCATTTTAGATCCAGGATTATGGAAGATATAGTTTAGCTGTCACTGCCTTCCCCCTGGACAGTCATTTCCCTGTCAGCAGCAGGCAGTTCGAGTACAACCTCTCACACTCTCCCCTTTTAGCACATATCTGATAACACCTAATCACTTTCCCTTTCTCCATTCCTGACCCCGGTTGCCCCAGCAACACTATGGTCTTTCTCCTTAAATATGACTTTATATTTGCCATATGTGTGTACACATTAACTTAAACACTGCTGAGTGGGTGTGTAGCATAGTCTCCCCACTCACATATGAGCAATCACTACATCTCCTTAGTTACATCACTGAAATACAGTGTAGGGGTAAATAGGTCAGGCTAACTGGTTTGTCTAATCAGTTGCAGACATGCATGCTCAGAAGCATCATGACACATTCAGCTCAGAGTATATGGAGATGTAAGCTTTTTGTATTTGTATCTATCTGCCATGGACCAAGTACCTGAAATAGAGTGAGGAGATGAAAGAATGCCTAGTTAAGAACAAACATATCCAGTTTGGAACTGAGTTTTCTTTTAGAACTCCTAACAGTGGGAGCAGGGGCTGTCTCTGATTCTGTTGCCTGCCTTTGGGACCCTTTCTTCCATTTGGGTTGCCTCATCTAGCCTCAACAGAAGAGGAGGTGCCTAGTCTAACTGCAACTTGATATGTCATGGCTGGTTGATTGCTGTGGGAGCCCTGCCCTTTTTGGAAGAGAAATGGAAGAGGAGCAGATGGGGTGGTTGGGAGGGAGACTGGTAGAAGATGATGGAGGGAAAACTGCTATTGTGATGTAGAAGAAGGAAAAGGAGAGAGAGAGAGAGAGAGAGAGAGAGAGAGAGAGAGAGAGAGAGAGAGAGAGAGAGAGAGAGATGAACATCAACAACAAAAAAGAACAGACCTGTCTAAAGAATAAAGTGTTTTCTCCTCAAATGACATCATATATAGCTTATTTAAAGGCACTTAATGTGTATGGTGATATTAACATGTTTCAGAGAGACAGTCATACATGTCATGACATGTCATGAGTTTAACTGAAACCTGGTTTCCACACACATCCTATGTCACAGTAGCTAACCAGTCACTTTGCCACAGCATGGAGCCCCGCACACGTGTGACCACCCTTTTCCTTTAAAATCAACAAGAGCAGGCAGAGGGTTGAAGCTTAAGTGAGTGAGGTCAAGTCAGACTGAAGACATGATTATTAACCAATTCTTGATCTTCCAACCAACTTAGCTCTAGTTTTCCTTCTAGATCACAGTGTTTTATAATGCCAGTAACATGATTGAGAAGCTTTCAAATGTTTTATAATTCAGGCCAAAACGTTTGAATTCTAGAGAACATAAATATCATAATCTTCTATAGTGATACTTGTGTAAAAACAGTCTACAGATCTGTGATGATGTATGCTACACTTGAATTGTGATTCCAGGAAAGCAAGACCCTCCACAGTCTGGCCTTGTGGGTCAGTCAGCCACAAGGAAGGCTCACAGGCAAACTCCTCCAAGCAGAGGCGCTGACTGACCTTCAACTGAGCTGTCTTCTCAGAAACACATTCTTTCTTTACCTCCATTTACATCGTTAGACAGCAGAGCGATGAAATGTCGGCTCTGCTCTGTCTCGCTGTGTTCATCAATTTTTTTTTAGAATTTTCTAGAAGTTGACACCGATCTGCCACGAATCTATATTGTTTAAAAAGATAATAGTGCTGAAAGTATGCCACAAAGGGGGCCTTGAGTCACTCTTCCTTACCGTGATCCACTTGGCTAGCGACAACCATTTTGCACTTGGCACAAATTTTTTTTCTAGTTCTCTAAGTATTGTTAAATATCATGCCTATATTGTTCTTTCCCAATTTCAATTTTAATTACTGTTCACTGACTCCCATTGTGATTAAAAAATATTCTAGCTCTTTTATACCACTTTCTCTTCACTCTTCTATTCACCCCTCCCATGCCGTGCAAATATAACACACTTTTCAGGTTCAAGCTGTCACCTGATACACACATTACTGTGACTACTAAACACTCATAGAACAAGGGTTAATTGTGACAGATTTGCTTGCTTGTTTGCTTCTTAACCATAGACTGCTTAGTTTCCTAGATTTGTTTAGGTTTATTATCGATCATGACCAGTTCTTTCTACGTGCTCTCAGAACCTCTCAATATAAAAATGTGTACCTTCAAATGGGCTTTGTAAATTTACTAATCACATTTTCTTTTTTTTCTCTTGCCCCCTCTTCTTGCTGTAGATCTCACCATTGCACTCCGGGCTTACCATGGTTAACATTTTGGGCTTTTCCTTCCTGTTATGGGGTCGGGGGGACCTCATTACTTTTCCCATGTTTCATCTTCTCTTCCCTGGAGTTCACATCTTCCTCCAGTAACTAATGGGAAGTAGATTCCTTGAAATTTGTCATAAGTGAAAATCTGTCATTATTGTGCATCATTGATGGCTGCGATCCTGGCTCTGTAATTCTCTGTGCAAGCTGAGTGTGGAGCTGCACATTTGTGGTCTCAGCACTCAGGAAGCAGAAGCACAAATATAAAAGTGCAAGGACATCCTGAGCTATATATTGTAAAACCTAAGCTGTAATAATAACTACAGCAGTAACAGAAACATGTCTGAATAAAACACAAACAACTAGAAATCATTTTCTTCCCTGAAGTGTGATGGTCTAGCTCTGTTGTCTGATGGAGTGATTCCAGTCTTGCTACTGTGCGGAGCCATTTTCATCTCTCCTCTTTTGTGAGTTGTGCTTCACCCTCCAGATGGCTTGGAAATTTCCTCTGTATTCCTTTTATGGCAATAAGTCAAGGCTCTGGTCATGGATTTAGTGGACATCTACAACATGGAGATTTGTGTCTGTCCTATTACACGAATCTTTTATTGAATTAAAAAAAAAAGTCTTCTTGGGGCTGCAAAGATGAACTGGAAGTTAAAGGGCTAGCACCTATATCAGACAGCTCATAACAATCTATATCTCTGGCTCTAAGGCATCTGTCACCTTCTCCTGTCTTCTGTGTATACTGGCATACACAAGAGTGGATGGACACAAAAAATAAAACTTTTTAAAGTGTCTCTCATTTCTTTCCAGAAATACTATATCATACCCTCTCTTCTACTCAAAGACATATCAGTAATACCCACTTTTAGTTCACGTTAACTTAATCAGTATCATTATCACCAAATCTTTCATCGTTTCTCTCCCCTTGGGACATTAATCAATAAAATATCTTCAATCTGAAATTCTCCCCAGTCAGTGTCTACATTTTCCTTTTTGATATTTCATTTGTGTATTCATTTGATGTGTGTATGTGTGTGTGTGCATGAGTGTATGTCCCATTTGCGCAGGTATCTAAGAAGCTCAGAAGAAGCTTATCAGATGCCAGAAACTGGATTTATAAATCCAGTTGTAAGCTGGGCACTGTGACCTAAACTCCAAACTTCTTGAAGAGCAGCAAGTGCTTCTTATGGCTGAGCCCTCTCTCCAGGTCAAGATCTAAGTTTTCTATTCCCATTTTGAGTGTGATCCTCCACAGGGCTGTCAGTCACTAATGTCCCCTATAGTTTTACTGGCATCTACTCTGGCAGACTTTTTCACCATCCCCATTCCCCACTCTCACACCCACAACAGAGTAAAACTCCACACTCATAAGCACAGTGGTAAGTTTCTTTATTTAAAATTCTGTTCCTTGTTTTACTTGGCTCTGGACATCATTCTCTCTTTATTCTTCCACTGCCTGATGGGCTGCTGTCTCTCATACCCCTTTGTAAATCTAAACATTGAGAGTTCCATGGACTTTTATTCCTCCTGAACCAACTTTCTTGGTGACTTCCACTAGTCTTGGATTTTTATATAGCATATAAAATCCAACAATTTCAAAATCATGTCCTCCAACTTGACTTCTTTCACAGACTTCATATTTTCACATCCATCCCTCTGCCTGTTAGCTTAGATGCGTGAATCTCAACCTGTGAGCGGTGACCCTTTGTGAGCCAAATGACCTTCTCACAGGGGTCATATAAGACCATCAGAAAATACAGATATTTATATGGCAATTCATGTTAGTAGCAAAATTACAGTTATGAAGTAACAAAGAAAATAATTTTATGATTGGAGGGGGTCACCACAATATGAGGAACTGTATGAAAGAGTCAGCATTAGGAAGGCTGAGAAACACTGACTTAGATGTTTACTAAACACCTCCAACAACATGCACAAAAACATTTTGATATCTCCCCATACTCTGAAAGTTTCTGTAATATCTCTGTAAATGAACTTTTTGGTGTTTTCTAGCTATTTGGATTAAAACATTAGCATCCTCGTCGCCTCTCTTCTTCCTCTCATTAATATATCCAAATCTTTGTCAAGAAAGATGGCTTGCACCACAGAGCTCAAAATAGTAATCTGAGCTACAAAAGGAGAGAAACAAATACCTTCAGGATGTCCTAAGAGGAATGCAAGAGACTTAACAAAAAAGGCGAGAGCATTTGAAGCGCTGTCTCCCTGCCTCTTAGACCTTCCAGCAAAGGATTCTCTAAACAAGGCTAAGGAGATTGCTGCCCTTTTGAAATATATGTTTAGCTCCTGATCCCTCAAAACAAAGGAATAAAAGACACGAAGTCTGAACGAGATTTTATAAAGCTGGATAAAAGAGCAGGGAGTAGGGAGATAAGCAAATATAAAGCTCCTGAGAAACCAGAAGGGAACCTGAGGTCTGGGAGGGCCCACCAGCTCATGCTCTCCTTCCTGACCACTTTCTTCCTCCTCGGATCACATAAACTTTTTCATCTCTTTTCAAGTAGTGCAGGGGGAGTCATAAACAAGCATCCTTGACCGATGCACACGGCAGCTCAATGTGACCAAACAAACAAGCATATTTTAGAGCCTGCCACTCATTGGCAGTTCCCTAGAATGTTGCACTTGGGGTATCTCTCCAGGGCAAGCAGAGTAGATACTCTAAACACACTGAGGAAACATAAAATGGGAGAACTCCAAAGATTCTCCATCACAGAAGCAGCCCTTTGCTGCTGGATCTGCTAAATGCTCAAGACAAGAGGAGTTTCAAGAAAAATAAGAAAAGCAAGAGCCTGCAAAGTCACTGTACCTGCCTCTGTAGTTGCAGTCAAGGCACGACTCCATTTTGATTCTAGTAAGGACCAGCCTGGCCCTTTTTCTTTCTAGTTAGGGATTCTTAGAGATGCCAATGGTATCTCAAGCATACACATATAAGAAAAAAATCTGGGTGTGGAGATGCAAATTTATAATCTCAGCACTGGGAAGACAGAATCAAGAAGACCCCTGAGACCTGCTAGTCAGCTAGCTCAGCCTAAATGATGAGTTTCAGGACAGTGACACACACACACACACACACACACACACACACACACACAATCTGGCTTCCACAATGAAAAGCAAGTTCTTAATTCATACAATCAACTCCATCTGGAGGCTTCTATGTTTTCTCCTTAAACCAAACCTTACCTAACTTCTAAAGCCTTGATCAACAGCTTCCACTCTGCACCCAACCTCTGTCACTATTTTCAGCTAAGCGCTTATTTTAAGGTTATGTTTTCAGCCCTCCTTAGGAATAAAACTAATAGAATTATACTTATTTTAAAAGGGGGAATTGACTAAAGCCCTCCACATGCTAGACAGATTGACAAACCCCACAGCTGCTCAGTCCATAAAGTGCCACACCCAGTGTCTAGTTCTGAAAGCCTGGAAGATTCCTGATATGTTACTGATTCTTAGATCACATAGGTCTTTGGCCTCCATCTTTGTAGATACGCACACACACACGAAAGAGAGAGAGAGAGAGAGAGAGAGAGAGAGAGAGAGAGAGAGAGAGAGAGAGAGAGAGAGAGATTGATTCTGGCCTCTGAAGATGAAAATGAAAAATGAGAAAAATGCAAAGCACATGCCCTAAATCATCCAACCAATCCCATCTCCATATCTCCATTATGGTTCAGGTAGTGTGTGTGTGTGTGTGTGTGTGTGTGTGTGTGTGTGTGTGTGTGTGTGTGTGTGTGTGTGTGTGTGTATACCTATAAACATGCATGAACATGGAAGCCAGCAATCAACTTAGATATCATTCCTCACAGGAGATTGGAGAAACCACCTCTGATGTCAGTAGAGAACAGCAGCAGCTGTGGCAGCAGCTTTCAGAGCAGCAAATAAATACACTCAGGAGAGCAGAGAAGTCATACAGACCTCCCTGCTTTATCTGAGGACCTCTTTATGCCTGGGCCACTAGTTATAAGACTATACACACCCTTAGTGTGAATCTTTTCCCCTCCAGTTACTCTCTTTGGAGCACTCTAATGAACATGTCTAGAAGTATATTTCCTAGGTTTCCTCCAGATTCTGTTTTGCTGTTTCAAAAGCAAAATTCTCAGCAGTTCCATTTTACCAGTGAAGACTCAGAAGCCAGATGCTGGGGTAAAAACCTGCTACCTCAGAAAAGCAGAGAAAGCACCCTGCTGCCCTTCCTACTCCATGGAAGTCCCAGAAGGAAAGGGCTCCTTCTACCTCTCCACACTGTCTTAAATACCCTTCAACTCAAAGACCCTCCTTTCTGTTTACATATGTTTACTCCCTACCAACTGGTTTCTTGCTCTGCCTCTTGACTGATAGTGGACTTTATTTAGCTTTTGAATTAAAGATGTGTGCTAGGGCTAAGCCATACCACAACAAGGATTTTCCATTTCACAGTCTTGGGGTTCACATTATGATCAAATATCCTGCAACTGTCTAGTTGACAACCAAGATTAACTGTAACAACTACTAGACAGCCTTCTTTAATTCCAGGCACTGTCTAGTTCAAGTCTGAGTACTGTACTGACTGACATGAGCTAGGATCATTTTGGAAGAAGGAACTTTGATAGAGAAAAAACTCCTATCAGATTGGCCTGTGGACAAACATGAAGTACTTTTTCTTGATTGATAGAAGATGTTGGAGGGCCCTGAATTTTGTGAGGAAGCCAACTGTGAAAACCCAGAGAGAACAGGCCATGTAGCAGCATTCCTCCATGGCTTCTACTTCAGTCTCTGCCTTGAGTCACTTCCCTGACTTCTATCAGTCATGGAGTGTGAGCTGAAGTAAAATCTTGCCTGTTCATGATGCTTTTGGTTATGGTGTTTATCAAAGCAATGGAATCTCTAACTAGGACACATCTACATCAGTTCCCCAGTGTAACTATAGAAGGGTCATCCCCATTGCTCCCATTCTCTGATTTCAAAAAGCTTCATTAAGGGCTGATCTTAGGCAAAGCTCTATGATGGGTACTGTAGAGAAGATATGAACCACACATGTCTTAGTTAGGGTTTCTATTTCTGTGGTTAAAACATATGGCAGAAAATAATCTAGGGAGGAAAGGGTTTATTTCAGCTTATAATTTCACATCATGGTTCATCACTACAGGAAGTCAGGGCAGGAACTCAGCAGGGCAGGAACTGAAGGCAGGAACTGAAGCAGAGCCCCTGGTAGAGTGATGCTTGCTGGCTTTCTTCTCATGGCTGGTATACCATGCCTTCTTAAAGCACCCACAACTACCTGTTCCAGAGAGGCACTGCCCCCTGTGGTCTGACCCCACCCACATCAATAAATCCAGAAAATGAAATTCCTCTTCCCAAATAATTTTAATTTGTGTCAAGATAACTAAACAAAACAAACAAGCAAACACCTAGCTCAGGAACGAACCCTGGCAGGGTTTTCAAGGGAAAAATAATCAATGAAATGTTTTGTAGCCAAAGCTACAATCATTAAGAAGTGATTTCAGAAACTTCATGAGTGAGGCATCTCATGATCTAATTAAAAACAAAACAAAAAACAAAAAAACAATGCTTTCAAATGCAAACTCAACAAAAACCAGAGGACAGATGCAGGCACCATTGACAATCAGAAGCAGTACTGTGGCCCAGGAACCTGAGCCTATAGAAGTCTTAATGCACATGAACATAAGAGCAGCATGCACCTAAGAATCCTTAGCTAAGGACAGAAATGTGGGTCCCTAGGATGTCGCCAACACAAACTGTGTGACCTTGGGAAAGTCCAGTATGCCACTTGACAGACACGAGGCCTTCAGAGACTTGCCTGTCAATGACGATCTGGTCATAATCTCTCTAAAGTTTCTTCCAGCTCTAGAACTCAGCAATTCTCCATCTGTTCCACATCAGAAAAGCATTTTAGCTCTGTCGAAAGTACAATCAGCCTGGAGTCATTTTTTTTTTTAATCCATGTCTTCAGAATTCCTTGGGCTCTCTGAAGATTTAGAATTGCCAAGGAATATATGGTCATTTAGGTGGGCCAGCCTCAGTTCTGGGCACCTTCTCTCATTATGTCCATTGGATTCCTCCTCTTAGTCCCCGGCATCCCTCTTAAATCCCCCAACAACTTAGCCACATCCCTTGCAATCCCTTATTAACATATGGCCTCTTTAACTCCCAGAATTGTCTGCCTCACTTTTTGAAAAGCTACTAGTAAAAAGTTCTGAAATAGAAACCAGATGCATGCACGCACCTTGGGATGTATGTATTATGAAGATGAAACCGACACATCCCTTCCCAGTTGGCTTTGTATCTTTTTTCCCCACCTGGTCATGTGGTGCGCACCTGCAGTAAGATGACAAGGCTTTAGATTACAACATGAATGGTTATATCAGGTTCCAGGATGGCCTTGGGTTTTAATCCCATGTGGGTAGTGTATGCATCAAGGGTTTTTATTCCCACCTCATCTTTACAGCTCTCCCGGCATCTTCCTGCACTCAAACTAATATTTCATGTGACAAACAAGCCCCTATTCCCTTCTTCTACTTTCCTTTTTTTTTTCTGTTGGTTTTGCAAAGTTGCCCTCCCCCCAACTCACTTGTCAGAAATATTGTGCTACGAGGCAAACATGTGCAAAGGGTGGGATCTCTCTCACTGTAAAACTGCTCGCTTCTTTCAACAGATTGTTTCAGGCTTGAAGAATGCCTTCAACTGTATAGGTTAGGAAAATTTCATCTTCTCTCCTGCCAATGGACTATATTTATGCCCATACATACTCAAATAATAAAATGATACTGTGAAACTTTCTAAAACTGGACCCTAATGAACTACAATTCATATCCAAGCATATATGTGCCTCTTAGGTAATAGGAAATAAAGTGTTGCAGTTCTAAGAATCCCATGAAACTCAAATGCCACAGATATATCCAAGGCAAGACTATATGACTTACAAATACAATTACTATATTTTCTAACTCAAATACAAGATTCGGGTTGATGGGCATTTTAAGACTTAACAGAACATTTGAAAGTGTAAACACTATATGGAGTCTATAATGTAAGAACATTGTAAAAGTGTCTGATGTACTACTTCTGTCTGCTAACCTAGACCTAGTCCTGGAAGCTTCCAGCCTCAGTACAATCTTATCTAGGATTAGACTGTTTTTCAGGCTCTGTGACTTGCTAATTTAAGTTCATCCTTTCTATATCTTTCTAAACTCTGGCTGGCTGGCCAACTCATCTGTTCTGGCTCAAAACTCCTCTCCACACTGACTAATTCAAACTGGCTTCTTTGAGTTTCTGATTGAATTGTTCTGCTTGGTTTCATACTAACGTTAGCAATCTGTTCCAATCTTCTGGCTCATTCTCATTCTCTGGCTATTTCTGTCTTCACCTGTATCTAGCTTAGTCTCTCTTTAACCTTACTTTGTAAAACTCTCCTGGTAAAACTGCCATCTCTCCTCTTCTCTCAGTGCTGATCTCTCTTAAGTAGCCTCTCTTTGTTCTCTGTCCTCATGAGAGTCTGACATATCCTAGTCTGTCAAAACTTTCTCTGGTTCACCACTTTATCTGCCTCTCAATTAGAAATCACTTTCAAACATGGATGCTTCTTTCTACAAACTAACTTGACCCTCACTGTTTGGGATTAAAGGTATGCGTTAAGGGTGTGTCTGTATTCTCTCCAGAGGGATTAAAGATGTTTGCTAAGGATATATCTGAATTCCAGCCATCTTATCCATGTTACTTGGTTAAAATCCTCCTACAGAACATGCATGTTAGAAGTGATAGACTGAAAATTCTCACCTGTAAATGTTAAGACAAGAAATTCTTTGAGCATTTACTGTGTGATAAGCATTATCCCTCTGTCTTGATTATTTTCATTTTATAATCTTACATGAACATACAAATTTCAAATCCTCTTTCTTCTATTTTGTTGTCACAAATTTGTTGACACCCAGGCCATCAACAAAAGGAGTATGTCACCACTATCCTCACTTCCAAATCCAAGTTGAATTATGACTTCCAATGATCCATATGATGGTTTGGAAATGATTGAGGTACTTAATCTTAGTTGTTGATCTGACTAGATTGAGGAATGCCTAGACCAATTTCACACAAATGTAGGTGTGTCTAACTGAAGATTTTCAGAAAAGATTGTCGTATGAATTGGCAGAGTGAGGAAGACCCACACTGCATGCAAGTGGCGCCATTCAAAAGGTGGAACTAAAAGGTAAAGGAAAGGGTAGGAGGCAAACTCAGGCTTGACCATCCTTTCTGTCTTGGCCAATGTTCTATAACCGAAAAGACACCATAAAGATGGCAACTCTTAGAAAGAAAAGCATTTAATTAGGGCTGGCTTACAGCTCAGAGGTTTAATTCATTTTCTTCATTGCAGAGAACATGGAGGCATGCTCCAACAAAGTCACATGTCCTAACAATCCTTTCAAATAATGCCTATGAGCCTGTGAAGACTATTTTCATTCAAACTACTGCATTCCACTTCCTGGACCCCATAGACTTGTAGTCATACCATAGTGCAACATGCATTTAGTTCAACCTCAAAAGTCCCCATAGTTTAACACAGTCTCAACACTGTCTAAAAGTCCAAAGTTCAAAGTCTCTTCAGAGAGTCATATCAATCCTTTAAGTGTAATCCCCTGTAAAAATCAAAATCAAAAGGCAGACCACATACTTCCAACATAAAACGACACAGAATGTACATTTTCATTTCAAAGGGGAGAAGAGGAATCATAGTGAGGAAATGTTGGACCATAGCAAGACCGAAAACCAGCTGGGCAAACTCCCAACTCTGCATCTCCATGTCTGTTGTCAAAGTGCTCTTCAGATCTCCAACTCCTTTCAGCTTTGTTGACTGCAACGCATGTTTTTCTTTGGATTGGTTCCACTGCCTGTTATCAGCTGTCCTTGGCAGGTATCCCACAGCTCTAGCATCTACAATATCTCAGAGCTATCCAGGCTTCACCTTCGCAGCTTCACACACACACACACACACACACACACACCTTTTCCTCTGAAACCTCTTGAGACAATTCCCCACAATTCAAATCACTGTCAGCACACAGTTTTCCATGCTTCCAGTCATATGGCCCATTAAGCCATTCAACTTCTTCAAAATTCCAAAGTCTACAATTCTCCAAAGAAAAAACACAGGCAGGCCCATCAAAGCAATACCCCACTTCTGGTACCAACATCTGTCTTAGTCAATGTCATATTGTTCTGAAGAGACACCATGACCACCACAGCAGCTCTTACAAAGGAAACCATTTAATTGAGGCTTGCTTATAGTTCAGGAGTTTAATTCATTATGATCATTGCAGGAGGCACATAGGCAGTCATGGTACTGGAGATTAGCTGAGAGTTCTATACTCTGATCCACAGGTAGCAGGAAAGGGTTAACTACTGGGTCTAGTTTGAGTTTCTGAACTCTCAAAACCCACCCCCAGTAACACATTTTCTCTAACAAGTCTATACTTACTCCAACAAAGGCACATGTTCTAATAAAAGTAATCCTACTTTTAAATAATCCTACTCCCTGTGAGATTATGAGGGCCATTTTCATTCAAACCATCACATTTGCTTAGATGTGGTACTTGTTTCTGCTGTCACTAATGACCATCAAACTCCAGCTTCCTCATCTTTTGCCCAAGCCCCTGCAGTTCCCCACTGACCACAAGCCTTAAGTCTTGCACTAGAGATATACAATTGGTTCTTCGTGTGCTGAGATGTCTAGCTTCTTGAACTAAGCAGACAGCCACCAGTCTTCACCAAGTCACTTTAGCCACCAGCCTCAGCCAAACCCCTAACTAGTAGCATCAACTTTCAACCATGGGAGTGGCCTATTGGGATGTACCATCACTGCCAGGCCACCAGATGATGTAGCCCCAGCAGGCAACACAATCAGCAAAAACTCTCCCAGTTGAGCCTAGTTGACCCACTCAGTCAGAAAAGAGAATGTATTCATTATGTTAAATGAAATAAAACAGTCTTCAAAAGAGAACTTATATATGTTTTCCTATGCAGAACATAAATTTTAAATTGTATGTCTGTACACATTGTATATAGATGTATATAGATGTTTCAGGGTTCATGAAACTGAGAGAGATTATGAGAGTGGAGGAAGAAATTTTAGGAAACTTGGGTGAGAGAAGAAATGACAATGGAATAGATATGACACCAAAGAAGGGGGGATTACTTGGAAGACTGGAGGAAACCGGTTACATGGGGGTCAGTTTATAGTGGAGAGCAGTAATGGAGGGAGACAAATTAGAAACAAGTATAATAACATGTGTGAAATGTCATAGTGATACCCATTACTTTGTATGCCAACTCAAGAAATTAATTTGGGAGAACAATGAGTAAACTTTAAGACACAGCATAGGCATTTAGTCCATGGTGACAGATACTATGATTACATCCTTCTCCAAAATTAAAGTTTCTTATTTTATGTGCTGCAACTTGCTTAGTCTATACCTAAATATGTTTATGTATGTATAACCAACACATTAAACCCTTACCTCCCTGCCTTTCGGTGACAGACTCAGAAATTCTTTGATGTCTACCCTTTCCTATCTCTTCTCTAACAGAAATCTCTGTGAGATGAGAACATGACAAATTTTTGCCCCACTGATATTAACTTGCCTGCTGCATTTAAAGGGTAGATATGCCTCGAGCAATAACGAACATTCAGAAGCATGCTCACATGCTTCATAACCTAAGAGGAATATTTGGCTATGTATGTCCAATGTGCTTGCAAAGTTTACACAATCATAATACATGTACTGCTCTCTATGGGGGGTGGTGCTATCTGTTTTCTCTCCAGTTCCTTCTCTTAAGACCCAGTGGTCTTTCCTCAGTCAAGTCATTTCTTAGAAGCCACAGATACTTTTGGGAGTCTGCTCTGATGAAAGATAGACACAGGACCATTATGTTATGATACAGATGTTTCTCTTGGTGCTCTGTACTGAATGAACTGGAAAAGAATAGAATGGTATGAAGTGTCCACGAGCAGATTTGGAATACTTGGTCAATCACCAAATGTACAAAGGATAGTGGACTATATTCTAGTAAAGACAGTTGAAATAAAAGTTTTCCTCTCTCAAGGAGGATTCTCCATGGACTGAGGCCATTATTGGTACAGCATGTATCTTTTCTGCATCTAACAGAATTCCTGGGTTTGTAAGAAGCAGTTTTGGTCACTATTGCAAGTAAGAGACCATCTTTGCACGTAGTTAGAGATTTTGGTGTATATTGCTATCATTTACCAACAATAATGATGAAATTGTGGTGGACCATCCTATGAGAGTGGAGTTTCAGCTAAAACTGAAACCCTTCTCATCTGCCTTTGAAAACTAGTATTACAAAGGTAAGGCCATAAGGAAAGGAAAACCAGGACATGTGGACAACAGTTAGAGATAATGACATACAAATACACCAAGAAGTAAGCTGACAGTGACAGTATGTCAGTCTTGTATCCATGTTGCCTGCAGAAGAAGATGAGAAACAATGGTCACATGTCTATCTACTTTTTGACAGTCTATTCTAGCAACTTTGCCAGCAACATCTACTGAACTCTCATTGGTCACAACCAAGTCACTTGGCCACCCTGAAAGTAGTAAGTAGAAGTGTTTCTTTCACTGAACTCTGTACATTTTTGGGGTATGTTATTTTTTTCTCCATCCCAATTCTCAGTTCATATACTAAAGAAGAATGGGAAAAATTAATAGTGGACAGACAACAGTAGGATCTCTCTCAGGGCAGAAATCAAATGCAGTCTCAGACAACAGACATGTTTCTGTTAAGTAATGATTAAGAAGAAGGATGCGGGCGGTGGTGGCGCATGCCTTTAATCCCAGCACTTGGGAGACAGAGGCAGGAGGATTTCTGAGTTTGAGGCCAGCCTGGTCTACAAAGTGAGTTTCAACACAGCCAGGGCTATACAGAGAAACCCTGTCTAAAAAGAAGAAGAAGAAGAAGAAGAAGAAGAAGAAGAAGAAGAAGAAGAAGAAGAAGAAGAAGGAGGAGGAGGAGGAGGAGGAGGAGGAGGAGGAGGAGGAGGAGGAGGAGGAGGAGGAGGAGGAGGAGGAGGAGGAGGAGGAGGAGGAGGAGGAGGAGGAGGAGGAGGAGGAGGATGCCTCAGCTGGTAGCTGATAAACATAAGCAAATGTTTTAATTTTTAATTCATTAGATGGCCCTATCACATATTAAACTGATCAAGTATTGAAATACTTAGAAACAAAGCTAGCTCATCCACCATATGGGTGAAAATTAAAGTTTTAAAAAATATCAATCAGGTAATGATTTAGCTTGTTCCTTTGCTGAGCCTTCCCAAAAGCAGCTGTACATGCTAAGGTAATCAAAAATTAACCCAAAGAGCCATGCTAACAATATGGCAATATTTCCCTAAGTTCCTAAGGTTCATAAATATCGTCATGAGATACTTTAAGCATCACTTCCATCAAGATAATAATTCCTCCTTACCTGTCTCAAAATTTTTTATTTGCTTACTAAATTGGAAATACAGTTGATGCATGATGCCTTCCCAACTGGAAGTCACAGCACTGAACCCCACAGTGCCCCACAAATCCATCTTATTGATTCACACAGTTTTCATTGGCCTTTTAAAATTTTTAATTGAAAAATTAGCATAAAGATGATGGGTTTCATTATTGCATGTTCAGGCTTCTGTACCATCGTATTTTGTTCTTCCTCCCTCTCTGTTCTTTTCCTTATCTCTCCTACCCCAGCCTTGCTGGTTCCCTTCCTCCCCACAAAGAGCTCTTCCCCTGCTTTCATGTCACACACACACACACACACACACACACTTCAAAGTGAAACCAAAAAAATTGGGGTTTTGTGGGGAGGATTCTGGGTTTTATTTTTACTATTATTTTTAAGAACTGCATATGTGTCTTAACAAAGTTCATCCCCTCCGCTCCATCCTTCCTCCATCCTCCCCACCACCACTACTTCCACCTTAACACTTCACAAACTTACTTTCCCTGCTAAATCTGCTCACTGCTCACTGCTCCCAGTACATGTATGGGTGTAAGTCTCTCAGGAACATTTATGTTGTTTTAAAAACAATTAAAAATAGTCATCAGATTTAAAAACAAAACAAGCTTGCTTTGAAAACCTGGATTCCCTCCTTTACTTGAATACTATAAGATACGGCAGCTATGCATAAATCACAACTATTTGTGACTGATCACCACCACATACTACACCATGTTAAGAATGGCAAACAGCTGCCAGGCAGTGGTGGCGCATGCCTTTACTCCCAGCACTGGGGATGCAGAGGCAGGCGGATTTCTGAGTTCAAAGACAGCCTTGTCTACAGAGTGAGTTCCAGGACATCCAGGGCTACATAGAGAAACCCAGTCTTGAACAACCAAAACCAAAACCAAAACCAAAACCAAAAAAAAAAAAAAAAGGATTACATACAGTTGAAATACAGGAATAAGAGAGTAAGGTCCGTCCCTATGTTTAAGGTAGTATAGATTTATTAACTTTAATTCCACTTAGTCCCACATTTTTACCTATAGCAAAACATTTTGAATGTTATTATTACTTCAGAAATTTACATGAATTAATTCACAATAGCACTCTTATAAAGAAAAAAATTGCAGAAGATACACTCAAGCATTGATGACTCAATGAAATCTAAAAGTATGGCAATATAACCATTCATTTCAGTGTAAAATATACATTTAATTTGTTGGAGGTAAGGGGCAAATGATAATTCCATAGGCCCTGGGGTTACACACATCACTTTTTTTTAATAAGGAAAAAGAGATAACAAAATGCATCCAAAGAGAGATCATATTTCTCACTCAGCCTTTACAGCATCTGTCTTTACTGTTGGCAAATGCTGAAGCATTCAATTATTTTAGCAGATTGGACCCTCTTCAACCTGCCAAGCAGGCAGGTGTTCCCATGCTCAGCTAGAGGAGGAAGGCCTGGGTAGACAGAGAGGGACACAGGAGGTCCAAAGGGAGATTGTCCAAGTCTATATTGGGAACTCTTCTAAGCCAACTGTTCATCTGATGCCAATGTATTGCCCTTATTTTAAAGAAATGAAATTAGGAGAGAATGAATATGCCTCTTGAACTATTTTTCATTATGCCAAACTGAACAATGAGTCATTTTCTCTGTTGTGAAAATAACAGTTAATATTGACTGAAATTTTTCACTGTATCAAGTATTAGTCTACAAAAATAGAAGATATTATTTCACTTATTTTAATCTTCCTAAAAACTCTGTCATGGAAACAGGTAAAGAGTACTTGAAACAAAGAACACAAAGGAAACTTGCTCCCCAAAGTCTTTCAATTCCTGTGACATAACACCTGGGCACAGGACAATCAGGACAAGTTCAACTCTGCTCAACAAGAATATCTTGTGTTTTAATCAAACAGCAAGCAAATGTTATTTGAAAAATACTACAAACCATAAAATAACCCAAGATGCACTCATTCACTGACAATACCCATCCTGAGGAAGGTATATATCAATATATGGTTTTCCATCTGTTTCCTGGAGGCAGGGCAGGGGGAGACTTGTGTGAAGCATGATGGCATGAAGACAAAAAGTAGAAGGGACAGCACATGGTCCCGATCCAACACAGACCTTCACTGATGCATAACAAAGAGCGTCTTACAATTTCTAGGAGAACTCAATCTTTTAACCAAAACAAAAGGAAATTTGCTTGGAATTTCAGAGAATGAGTGTTCCTGTCTGATTGAAGAAACTCAAAGAAGACAATAGAAAGTGGAAGAGGATTTCTGCAGGTAGCAGTAAGGATGTAGCCCAGTCCTAAGCTGTGGAGACAGTTTATAGTAAGGCATGACATATGCATGAGTGCAGAGTATTGGGGTGTTTTCAGAATAACCCAGAGTATCTGCAGCCAGTCAGTAAAGGAACAAAGTAAAGAGAAGCAGAAAGTGAGACAGGGCTACACAGCAGAGATGGGGAAGACAATGGGAAATTGAAGATGCTAAGTCACTAGGGTTGAGCACCAGCATGTGGCAACTTAGGTTGAAAGGTCACTAATGTGGTGAACAGAGCAGATCACAGTATGTAGCCTGGACTCTGGAACTTCATGGCTTGTCCATCCTGGGATAAAGTCAGGGTTCTACTTTGAAGAGAAAGAGTGGAAAGCCATATTCATGTTACTCTCCCCGTCCTAGCATATTCAGCCACTATTTTGCTAGTGATCCAACATGGTTTTCAAAGATGTTCTTTGGTTGTATGAGACAATTAATCTTATTTATTTCCTCCAAAATCCAATAAAGCTATATGCCTTTTCCAAAGAGAATTTAAAAAGAAACACTAATCAATAACTATATTTTTAGGTTTCCCTCAAATAGACTCCATGAAAAGAAGTACATACAGCACTGCCCTAAATAATCCAAAAGAAGGGAATAGAGAGGCCAGTCAAGAAATTGCTTTGGTTTTTTCCAGCATATAGGCAAAATAAATAAATAAATAAATAAATAAAAATAAAAAATAAAAACTTGATTTGAAAGATCATGGGGCATAGCAGGCCTTGTCCTAAGACTACTCTGTGGGGATCTTAGGAATGAGAAAATACAGTCAGAGACCAAATCTTGATGCAAATACATCAAGGACCCAAGACTTGACTGAAGAACTATTTAAAGCCCTTGAATTTTAACATGACGGAGCATGTCATCTAGCTGAGAGGATGATAACGGAGGAGACACATGACAAATGCAGAATGCATTCATTCTGAGGGTGTGATGGAAGGATGGAGGTCACTCGGTTGACTGTGCTAAGAAGTCTGAACTGCTGTGTGCTGCATGCCTCAAGCCCCTGGAATAATGACTTTAAGACTCAAATATATTTACAAATACCTAGGCCATATAACTAGGCATGTTTCCCAACTATCTCAAAACCTACTATCCCATTTATTCTAATCTAAGTTCTGCCATGTGCTGACTTACCTCCACTCAGATTCCACGTGCCTATCCTTCTTCATGTCCTAAGGGGAATCCTCCCACACTTGTCTCTATCCCAGAACCCTTTCTGCCTACTGGATGTCCCACCTTCTAAGTTTCTGGGCTAATATTCACTTATCAGTGAGTACATATCATGTGAGTTCTTTTGTGATTGGGTTACCTCACTCGGGATGATGCCCTCCAGGTCCATCCAGCTTCTAACAGAAGTTCTAACTGGGGTACTTTAAAGCAATAGGCAAAAGTTGCCCTGAGTCTTGCTGTGACTAAGAGAAATACCTGCAACACAGTGAGTGAGTCCAGAAAGCTGGGTCTGGCTATGCCCTGAGGCAGGAGTAGCCCAGAGATGGTATGTAAAGTAAATATCTGCATTAACTACCTTGAACTGAGAGAAATTAGAAAACCTGAAAGATGTGTCAAGAATGACTCAGCCATCTAGATTATATCCAGAACTGACACCAAGGTAATACATCATAGGACCTAACTACGTGGACTCATGTCTCAGAGACCGTTTTGGACATTCGGGGATATGGGAAGTACTATAGGATACCTGGCCATGTCCTAAGCATCCACCCAGTAGATGCTACAACATTCCCCAGTTCCTGCAACTATGACAACCAAAGTGACATCCAAACATGCCAGGTCAAGAGGCACCAAAAAATGATCTTAATGATTGTAAAATACGTGAGCTGAACTTAAACACAGAAAATCTTACAAATGAGAAGAAGTATAATAAGATAAATACAGAGTAGCAAATGTGAGTGTCCCGTTGCATGCAGGCAGGATGAACAATGCCTGTGAGAGCTGGCCGAGTTTGAGGGTCAGGGCAATGTAAGCACTTCAGATGAGCGACTTTGACATGTCACAGAGCACTCTATGTGTCTATTTCTGTGTGGGAGGCTGCATGAAGTTCTAATCTGCCCAGATATGATTGGATGGCTCTCTGATTGCTCTATTCATCTGTACGTTTAAAGTCTCTTTCATGGCAGCATTTTCTGACTACACTCATAACTGAGCAATCATCCCAGCTCTATCAAGCAGGATAATGGGGCTTTTCTTTAAGCTGAGATACTTCACAAAGCATAAGCAGGAGATTTAGATTCAGTTGGAGTTTCTGAAAGTTAAGAGCATAGTGAGGGTTAGCATTTAGGCAACAAACACCACCAGGCTGCCCTGGTTTAGCTTTTCCTCCAGCTGCAAACATAATACCTCTGTGCTTTCTTAGAGCTTTTCTGTGAAGTGAGACCTCAAATGGCAAACCTTCCATGGATTTATCCCTGGCTTCTGTATGGGGTGCCATTGGTAGCTGACAGATGAAGTAGTTAATGCATAGCATATGTGGCTGCCACACCCTAGGAAGCATTCCTGTTAGGTCTCCAAGCAGTGCTGTGCTATAGACCATGAGACCAGTTTACTTCCAGAAGAAAGGCATATTCTGTGTCATAAACAATGGAGATAGTTCACCATGTCACTGATGAAATGTGCTGTTTCACCCAGTCTTGGTAAAGAAGGCCAACAGATCTTTTACCCCTGTCGGCATCCTAGTCATTCTCCCGCTCTTACAGGAGCTCACAACACCTGTGCAGCCTCCTACTCCTGCCTGGACCCCGTGATTGCAGAAGCACATGAGGAAGTCACTTAACTTCTTGACCCTCCCCAATCATTTGGTGGCTGTCACAGGGATACCAAATGTGAAGCAGGAGGTTGTCAGAGATGAGCTGGATTCTGAGAGAAGTTCTGAGGGCAACGGAAACCTTAAAGAGCCTCCAGGGATCCATCCATCTTCCAGAAGAGCCCTGTGAACTGCAATTTAGTCAGGTGCGCCATCTTGAGAAACCATCCCACATTCCAAGCAAAATTAGTTTAATGTTCCCACATAAAACAGTCCTGAGCCAGGTGGGGGATCATTATATGCACACGCACTGTGGAACTAAAAAGGTTTGCATGCTGCTGGAAGGAATTTACGGGGGAAATTTATTACAGATCCACTTCTTATGTAAATTGTGTTGCCATATGATGAGCTCAGTAGAAGTAGCAAGGCCAAGAAAGGTTACTGGGCCCAAACATCATTAGAGCTTTCAGCATCCCCTTTGAGAAACAAGATAGTCTTCATCCAGATATGCTTCCTTGTCCTATGAAAGGAAGAAAAGCAGAAGGAAAGACAGTCCAAATATTCTGCACAAATAACCTCTTCACTGTGGGGGAAATCTGTCTATTTCTATGCTCTTCCTGCAGACCAGGCTAAGCTGGAGAAGACGAGGGACAATCAGAGACCAGTGAATAGCCTAGAATGACAACATCATAATACCAAGCAAGGAGAGGATGTGTAGTGTTTGAGATTCCTGTCTTGTACTGTGTGTGTGTGTGTGTGTGTGTGTGTGTGTGTGTCTGTTTGTTTAAGGTATTGGAAATGGATAGTCCTTCTCTATACCTGCCCCCCTCCCAACCCCAACCATGTACATCACAAATAACAGTGGAAATCAAAACAGGTACTTGGACATTAAATAGATCCAGAGTCATTTGCTAACGAGAGGTTGTTCTAACAAGAGAAAACTCAGAGCAACAAGACCACACCATTCCTAAGCTGTTTCCTCCACCGGCCCAGGAGACAGACACTTCAGTGACCCAGAACCATGGATATCCTAAGCCTTGCTGTCTGCAAACAGAGAACTACTACTCTCCCCTAACTCCTCTGTAACCCATGTTCTAGGTCATGTAGCACACTGGCCTTGGGACTTCTGAACTAGCCCTATGACATGAATATAAAATGTTCTCCAGATCCTCATACTTTCATGAGATCACTTGATCAAAAAAAAAAAAAAAAAGCCCACATTGTAAAATGAGGCCCACCTTTCTCCATTGTCCCCCAGGATTTCTCTATACCTCCTCCCTTGAGTTTTGTTTCTATAACACTTACAGGCACCGTTCACTCATTTGCTCTGCTCTGTCTGAGTCCTGAAGAAGGAAGGATGCTCCGGACCTAGGTTTTCATTTGCTTTATTCACTGTCATAACCCTAGGACTTAAAACAATGCCAGGCATGAGGCAGTATCTATGAGGACAGATACAACTGACCACCTACTATGTGCCAGGTACTTGAGTGAGATGACTTTCACATTGATTCATACCAAGTAGAAGCAAACAAAGAAGCAGAGATACCCAGGTCTTGACATAGAGGAAAGCTGACTTTTAACACACTGGTGTTTATTTGAGCTGCAGATTGGATCTCCCTAATACCCCAGCTTTTAAATTACTGCAGGCAATTAACTTGTAGCAATGGCGTGTGCTTGAGTATTCTTTGTTGTTATTTTACCTTACATAACCAAATACTCTCCACATCTCAGCATTTTATCACAATCATGCCATTCTGCTTCTCATCTGGGGGTTCTCTGGCAAGTCTCGGATGCTACTTCTGATGACACCTCAGTTGCATGTGGCACTCAGCTTCTTGATGGCATTCAGGGGTCTGAGGATGGTCCAGCATCACGTGTTGACACTTTTTAAAGATGAACCAAATGGAATCAACCAAACATTGTAGAAAGTCAGACAACTGAGCGAGAAAGGAAAATCAAGATACTTTGAGCAACACCAGCAGTCCTCAAATAGCACTTGTCTTTCAGGGAGTGTGATAGCGGCATGTCAAAGTTCAACAGGCTTCTTAGAAGAGTAACTCCTCAAACTTGATGATGCCACATTTCATATACATGTTATTGAGGCATTAAAAGTAGATTATGCACAGAAAAGAAAAAAGTCTCTAGGTATAGATATGATGGGAAGTTAATTTTCTAATCAGACTTGCAGAGTGTACATTTAAAATTAGACAACATTTGAGCCAAAGCATTAAGGTTTTATACCAAAACACCAACAACATGCAAGATAAAGGGTCCAAACAGGAAAAGCACATCTGGACCATTTCATACATATTGAGGTTGGCCTAACATAACCTCAGGTTGAAGCAGAAAACAGCTGTGGGAGTGTCTTTAAAAACAGACAGGCCTGTGCACAAAAGCACACCCGCAACGTTCTCTCTCATCTCTTCATTGATGGCATTGGGGCAGGGAAGATATGATTCAAACAAGGACAGGGAGTGAAATCTTAGCTGTATTTGAAAACCAAACTCCTGTATGTCTGGCGGTTTTACTTAAAAAATCATCTTCACCCATGTCTATTAGATCACTCCACCAACAGAAACCCATCTGCCTCTCAGGAAGTGGACATGCTCCTTGCTGTACTGCAACACAACCAGCCAAGATGCTGATCATGAAAGTACACGAAATCCAATAGTGTGCATTGGTGCATTCTGAGTGTTGGCAGGTTCACACGAGCCCTATAGGAGGATGATGGGAGGTTGGTGCCAAGTCTGTAGGAGCTGGGCTTGACCAGCAAGGGCCAGGCCTTATCTACTGCCCATCTTTATCTGCATTAGCAATGCTTTTCAGCTTTTATTCCCTCCTCTGGATCCTTGTACAGAGGAGAAGTCGTTTGAGAACACTATTTCCAGTTCCCAGTTTTATATCTTCTCCACTGAGCATGGTGGTGTATCCCTGTACTCCCAGGACTTGGGAGATAGAAGCAAGGGTATCAGAAGTTCAACGCCAGCCTGAGCTTCAGAAGTTCAAAGACAGCCTGAAGTTTATAAGCAGAAATCAGAATCAAATTCTCCTTGCCTATCACCCTTGGGTTTACAGTTGAATGCCACTTTGGAATTTGTCTGCTGCAAGTGACCTGTCAGTCCTAAATGATGGCCAAGGGTGCTGCAATTTTCTAGACCCTAGATTGCTAACACTTCCCAGGAGAATATGCTAATGTTTGTCGAGATATGGCTCCTTCCTCAGGTACTCCCACTTGTGACATCCTTTGTAGGCAATACTTCAAGAAACCCTATGATTATGCTTTTGATCTTAAATGTGTTCATTGTTCATGTGTTCAAGATTTGGTCCCCAGGGTAACAGTGTTCAGAGTCAGAGCATCTGAGAGGTTCCTGTATCATAACCACTGTGGCCTTATGAAGAGATATGTCAATTTATGGATTCATAACTTAACAGGCTCTTGAGAATAGACAGAAAGTTGAGGAGGAAAGCAGGCCCCTAGAGTCATTGCCCTTAAAGGCATGCTGGGACCTCTATCTCTTCTCTTTCACTTTTCTTCCCAGCTGTCATGAGATAGCCAGTACGCCCTGCCACATGGTCCCCACCCTGATATTCTGTCTCATCATATGCCCAGCAACTTGGCCAACTGACTATGGGTGGGGTCCTCTGAAACAGGGAGTCAAAATAAATCTCTCCTTCCTTAAGTTCTTCCCTCGTGTACTGTGTTACCCCAGGAAGTACACACCCATAGGTAGACCTGAGGCCAGAAAGCCCTGAGCAGCTCACTATCTTTCTCCTGGAAAACTTAGCTACTCTCAAATCCCCTCCCCCCAAAGCAAGAAACCCACCCACAGTAAGCCTCAATGTTTACCATCCAAAGCATCGTTACAGAGGACAATTTTTTCAAAGGTTTTCTGATGGAAGAAAAACTCTGCTGCTCCGTGGAGGATCCCACTCCAAGTAGGAGAAAGAACACAAATGCCTGTCAAACAGCCCTCCTGAGTAGGCACAATTAAAACGGAAAACTAGGCATGAAATTTCTGCCTTAATGAGTTGCACAAGGCACAATATCAGTCATCAAGTGCTAAAATAATGCTGCTTAACTAACAGTGACACAGCCTCAGTGACACACAACTGTGTGTCAAAATTGGAAGAGCAAAACTGTATTCATTATGTGTCTGGTGTCCATTGGAATTCTTTAGTCAGATGGTTATTGGCTAGGGCAACTGGGATTCCACTTGATCAGCCTATCATCTTTCAGGATGCTGCTCCAAGCAATCCTCATGGCAATGGCTAAGGAGCAAAAGTGATCAGGTCCATTTTTATAAGCAGCTTTTAAATCTCTGTTTTATATTTGTTAATATCAATTTTCCCCAAAGACGAGGTTCACTGAAGCAGGTTCCTCCAGCTTGCAGAAATCAGTCATTAAATATGTGGTAACTTTGAGAGTTGGCTATTAGTGTTCTGGTAGATTGAAATGAAAAGTACAGGGTCAGTGCCTCTAGAGAGCTGGTATACCACTGTCCCAGAGCAAACCACACAGAGGAGGTCTAAAGGAGCAATCTGGAGCATCATGCCTATAGGGGTCAATGCTCAAAGTTACATAGAAACGGGAATGGAGCTAAGGAGGGGCAATCGTAATGAACTGGGAACCTTTTTTTTTTTTTTCATTTATCACAGATATTCAATAATGCCAGAACTGAGTGGTTTTTCAGGTTCCATTCAGTGTGGGACCAGTCAAGTTCCTTTTTATTTTATTTTTTTATTAGGTCATTTGATGTCTCATGCTGATTCTCCATGTTGGCAAACTTTCTCCCTCTCATAAAGATTCATGTGGTCTTGGTGTTGCAAGAGCACTTTAAGTCTTTCCAAGGACAATGGGTAATAAAAAGCAGGGACCTGTTTCTGCAAGTGCCAAAAGCTCTAGGGTTGGGACCACAACCATTGCCGAAATAGAAACATATCTGGGAAAACTAAGAGATGGACTTCATCCAAAATCCAAGCATTGGGAAGAGGCATCAGAAAGGTCAAGCTCTTGGCTGAATCCTATATAGTGGCTTTGGGGCATGCTCACAGGGGTGGATACAAGGAATATGGAGAACTCAGGGGAGTCTCCTCACCACTCCATTTAACACCTGCCTCCCTCACCTGTCACGGAGGCATCTGCAAATTACACATAAATCTGTTTTCTCAAAAGTTTATTGGAGTCCATTACATATTCAACAGGCAACACATACTGTGACCTCATCTAAGAGGGTTTCAACGAACATCATTAGTATGTAGAAGTCTCTGGGGAGCCTTCTAGGAGGGGGAAAAACTTCCATCCTTAATAGTCACGTAATATTCATAGACAGAACTTCAGAATATATGTCATCACTTCCTGGGACCCTCCTGATCTGTAAGGAAGCATGTGAAATTGCTTTGATTTTGGTGGGTGCTATTATTCAGGGTGAGAAGACCACAGAACAGAGGAATATTTCAGTGGCAACCAACTATTTTGTCCTCTCCAGTCATGAAAGTTTGACAAAATAATCTCCAAGTTTTTGGAAATAAAAAAAGAACAAAAATTAAGTTTTTATAGCACATATGTCTTTTAGGAGTCAACATGGGTGATTGGCTCACTAGTCACTAGGTATGAGGTTAGTTAGGTTGAGTTTAGTGTGTTGATTTGAGGGATGCTCAGACAGTAGGTTAATCATCATATCTGGATCTACAAGCATATTTTCAGAAGAACTTATCATTTCAATAGATAGAATAAAGAATTGATCTCAGTGGTGTTGAAAAAAAGGGAAAAGGGTAGTTTCAATTCTGAGTCTCAATGGAGCTGTCAAGCTGAACAGAACTGGTCCTCCAGGCTCTCAGATCTCCTGATCTACACAGGGGATTTCCACCATCAACCCCTAGATTAAGGCTTTGGTGAACCACTGATTTCCTGATTCTCAGCATACATAACAATTCAGGAAATTTTGGCTTCGAAAAATCACACTAAACTAATTATTTTCCTGTCTCTATGGAGACCTCTTAGAAACTAGACTAAAGAAGAACCACCATTGGCAAATCTGTTCATCACTAAATTATTACCCAAAGCAACCACAGAGTCACAAATAACTTGTTGAAGGAACTAGTCCCCCATATCAATGTCCAAAGACTCCTATCACAAAGTTACACAAGCTGTTTGCTTATGGGTCTGCCATCTAAAAATACCAAATAACTAGGCTAAATCTAGGTGTTGGGAGGACCATGCTTCCTTCAGGAGTTCTATGCCTTCTGTCTCCCGACTTCTGGTGACTACAGTCATTTCTGAATTTATTCTCACCCTGCTCCAGTCTTCAAAGCTGTTATTCTCCAGACTTCCCTATTCTGTCTGTCCACCTTCATCTCTTTGCCTGTCAATCTTTGTCTCTTGTAAGCATCATATAAACATTTAGGATTTACCTAATGATCCAAGATAATGCGCTCAAATTCAACATTTTTAATTTGATCACATCTGCAAAGACCCTGTGAATTAATTTTTATTTTCAACTCAACTGGGTTTATCATCATAAAAACACACCTCTGCGTGTATGCTTAGGAGTTCTAGAAAGTTTTAACTGAAGAAGGAAGAGCCATCCCAAATGTGGAGAGCACTGTCACGTGGACTAGAGTCCTGGAAGAGGGAGAAAGCATGTGGTGAAGCAGACACCATTCTCTCTGTCCTCTGACTGCAGATGCCCCTGGCTCCTGTAGCCATGACTTCCCTGTTGCACTGGACCGTAGCCTCAGTCTAAGAGCCAGAGAAGCCATCACTTAAGCTGCTTCTCTCAGATACTTAGGAATAAGAGAAGGACTAGAAAATACCCCTACATCCAAAAGGTAGCACTGCTGGCTATGGGGGTTAGAGCCATCTATCTTTGTGAACGTTATTCGGCATAGACTAGATTGAGTGATCTTATATAGACTTGCCATATTTATTTTGTCATGTCTTATATTTGTCTGTTTTCTCAATAAACTTCCAATGGTAACACAGGAAATGTCCAGCCTAATTATCAATTTATCCATCTTACATAGCAAAGATCATTTTGTTATAAGTATGCAAAACTATAGATAGAATTTCAGGTTAAGAGCATTTTTAGTCCATTTTTCCCTTGACAAACTACTGTTTTAAACATTTACAAATTAATCTATCCCCTTTGGCTCCCCAAATGATCTCAGAATGGAGCAATAACTCCAACAAATAGTTTGTTATATAAACTTCTCTGACACCAGGTTCCATTTTATATCTTTGGAGCCAATTCAAGCAAAATAATAACTGTGAATTTTGTAGCTCTTTTTTTTTTATATGACAAAGATTTCTGACAAACAGTAAAAGCAAAATTATGACCAAACTGGAAGAGAAAACACATTGTTTAAATAAATAAAGCCCACATTGCTCAGTTTATAAAAAAAAAAAAAAGTCCATTAAAAACCAAGTAGATCTTTGTGTGGAGAAAACTGACAAAGAACATGAATGGAGGAAAAAATACAATGTGCAATCAGGGCTCATGCTCCAGAATCTGGAGTCAGACAACAGATGGAAACAGACAAGTATGAGTTTCCAGGGTGACAGACCTCAAGTACTCACAGCAGTGTGGTTCCCAGGGTCTCACCCTCTATCCCATGCACCGTGCACTCCTGCCTTTCAGAGGCGCTTCTGATCCCTCCCCCGACCCCTTGCCTCTCTGTCTTCATGTGCATTGTTCCTTTTCCTAGGACACTCAGCTCTCAAGCTAGCTGCACTCCAAAAACCAAGTCAGACTTCATTACGTCCCTGCTCAAAGCTGGGCGGGCTTCTCAGACTCATGGAAAGTTCTTATGCTCACTGAGTAGTAGAAATAAGGTTGTTAAAAAATGTCCATAGTGAAGAACGGGATCTATGATTTAATGAATCCCACCAAAACTCCAATAGCACTTAATTTAAAGAAGATACGTGTTCTTAAGATCCTAAACTTCACATGAAATCAGAAAAGACCACTAAGATGCAAAATGTGAATGAAAGAGTGAGGATGGAAGGATATTACGCGACCTGACTTCCAAATAAGCTACTGACCTGACTAGCATTTGTCAGTCTGACACACTAGTTAATTGAGAAATGGAAGTCCAATGGAAAAATGCCTCCATCAGATTGGCTGGAAGTGAGCTGGCAAAGCATTCTCTTGCTCAATGATAGACACTGGAGGGTCCAGCTCACTGGAGTGGTAACATCCCTAGGCCTACCCAGGATCCTGACTAGTATAATGGGGCAGGCCGAGTAAGCCAATGGGGAACAAGTCAATAAGCTGTGCTCCCCCATGGCTTCTGCTTCAGTTCTGGCCCCAAGTTCCTGCCCTAACTTCCTTTAGTAATGGAGTACAACCTGAGAACTAAGCAGAAATAAACCATTTCCTTACCAAGTTGCTTTTCATCATAGTGCTTTATCGCATCAATAGAAGTCTAACAAAGACAACAACAAAGCTATAGTAATCAAAACAGTCTGATATTTGGCATAAAAATAGACACACAGACCAATGGAGTAGGATAGAAAGCCTGGAAACAAATCTATATATTTAAGACAAACTGATTTTCAACAAAGGGGCTATGAACCCATAATAAGTTTAAAAATGCAATTTATTTGATAAACAACATTGGAGAAATTAAATATCTATATGCAAATGCATGAGATTTACAGTACTATCTAGCACTAAATAAAAACTAAACAACCAAAGAGGTTAAAACACTTGCTAAAAATATAAAACTATAAAACTTGTGAAAGAAAATCTCTAGAACATCACCTGACCAGTGATTGACTTCAAAGCCCCTAAGTCCAGCAAATAGAAGCAAAATTAGACACATGAGTACACAGAATGCAAGTCTTCTCAGCCAAGGAAACAGTCAACAGAATAGACAGCCCCTGACTTTGCATGAAACATTTGTAGTCATTTACCTAATAAGGGTTCAGCCTTTTTTTATTGGCTTTTAGTTATCATTCAAAAAATGCAAGTGTCCATTTGTTGCAACTTTGAATCTTTTAAGTACATGTCCTTCAGTGATGAGGCTGGGTCAGAGGGTGGGTCTGCTTTTGAGAAACCTCCTTACTGATTTCTGCAGTGCTAACCTTCATCTCAATCCCTGCATTTGGGAGGCAGAGGCAGGCAGATTTCTGAGTTCGAGGCCAGCCTAGTCTACAGTGTGAGTTCCAGGACAGCCAGGGTTACACAGAGAAACCCTGTCTCGAAAATACAAACAAACCAACAAAAATCTCAAGGTAGTTTTAGCTTGAAATTCCCTGATGGCTATGGGTGTTGAAACCTTAGGAAAAACAAAAAAACAAAAAACAAAAACAAACACTGCCTCTTTGTTTGCCTCATCCTAAATTCCATTGCTCTACAACCCAGACTCCCCCCCACCCCTGATTTTGCAGCACCCATGAGAAGATTTCTCTGGAAGCAGCATGGTATAGCTGATTGTCAGTTTGGTTACTTCTAAAAACAAAAAACAAAACAAATAAACAAAAAACCCTCTTCTTTAGCTTTTACTCTTATAGGATTATGATTTGGGTTTTTTCCCATATTAAATTGATTATTTATTCTTTTTTAATTGGTAACCTTTGCTCCCAGACAATTTCATATGCATATATAATGTACTTGGGTTTCTCTACTTTCCCCTCCATCTTTCATTTTTCCGGTCTTACTCCCAGCCTTATCACATCCTCTCACCATCTCTAGCAGTCTCTTTTAGACATTCATAGCTTTCCATTTGGGTTTGCGCGTATATAGCTTAACTAGGGTCATCTGAGTGAACACTATATTGGAACTATCCATTGGATCTTGGTAGGATCCCTGTTCCTGAATCAACTAGAAGCAACTAATTTAGCAGTGAAGGAAGTTGGCCCTGGATCCCTCCTAAATCCATGCTTGACTACTGACAGTTTCATTCTTGCAGAGCCCCAAGGAAATCATTCAGAGCTGCTGTGAGTTGATGATTGTAATGGCTGGAAGATGGCATTCTATGGCTCTTCTCTCTACTTTTGGCGTATATACTTTCAACCTCCTTTCCCATGATCCCTAAGCCTTATATGGGGTAATGTAAATGCCTTGTTTACAGCTGAACATGCATCCATTACTTAGTCTCAGATGCACCTGGAGGAAAAACAGCATCATTAACAAATGATAATGGGAAAGGTGGATATCTACTAGGCCCTTATCTCCCACCTTGTACAGCAACAACCAACTCCAAATAGATTAAAGTCCTCACTGAAGCTCTGAAACTGCTAAACGTGAATGTAAAGTGTGTCCTCCACCACATTGGCGTGGTAAGGACTTTCTAAACAGGGCCATAGTCACTCTGAAATATAAGAATAACACTCAACAAATACGCTCTCATGCAACTAAAAAGCAAATAAGCAGATTGAGTAAAGAGGTGGCCTACAGCCTAGGAGAAAATCTTTGCCAGCTGTATACCCAATGGAGGATAAATATCTGGAGTACACCAAAAAAAAATTAGACATCAAGAAAACAAACCACACAGTCAAAACGAGATACAGATCTGAACAGGGAATCTCAAAAGAAGAAAGATAAATGGCTCATAAATACTTTTAAAGCCATTCAACATCCTTAAACATAAGGGAAATACAATTGAAAACTACCTTGATCTTACCTCAGTAAAATGGTATTCATAAATTAATCATATGACAAATATAGGTAAGAATTATGCAAATATTAATAATTCACTTAATGTAATATATAATTCACCCCTATTCACTGTTGTTGGGAATAAAAATAGTTAAGCCCCTATAGAAATCAGTTTGTGGATTCATCAAATACTAGAGATAGATCTACCACAAGACCTAGCCATTCCTTGGCTCAAAATCCTGCTTCAGGATTACTCGCTCACCTGTTCACTGCTCATCCATTCACAATAGCTAGAAAATGTAACCAGGGGCTGGAGAGAGGGCTCAGAGGTTAAGAGCACTGGCTGTTCTTCTAAAGTTCCTGAGTTCAATCCCCAGCAACCATATGGTACCTCACAATCATCTGTAACGGGATCTGATGCCCTCTTCTGGTGTGTCTGAAGACAGCTATAGTGCATTCATATACATAAAATAAATAAATAAACCAGAAAGAAAGAAAGAAAGAAAGAAAGAAAGAAAGAAAGAAAGAAAGAAAGAAAGAAAGAAAGAAAGAAAGAAAAAGGAAGGAAGGAAGGAAGGAAGGAAGGAAGGAAGGAAGGAAGGAAGGAAGGGAGGGAGGGAGGGAGGGAGGGAAGGGAAGGAAGGGAAGGAAGGGAAGGAAGGAAGAAAGGAAGGAAGAAAAAGAAAGAAAATGTAATTGGCCTAGATCTCCATTGACAGATGAATATACAATGAACATGTACATATGGGAATCTTATTCCACTGTATAGAAAAATGAAGTTGGCGGTAAATTAATAAAAGTGGAAAAATTATATTGACTTATGTTACCCAGACCTAGAAAGAAAAGTAAAATGTTCTTCTTTATATTTGGATCCTAACTTCCAGTCTCTTCTTTTGTGTGTTTAACATGGAATACCCAAAGAAGCCAAAACAGTAGGAAGAGGCCATTGAGAGAGGGATATGACAAGGAAGAGGAGGGGTAAACCATGTTAAATATGTTTCACCCCATTTCGCAGACGTGGCATCTAGTCTGCCACCCTATCCAGAACAACTGTTTAATGTTTAAATCTATTACGAATGCAAACTAATAAACAGGAAGAAAGCACTTAATTATAAAATGGGCAAGGGACTTGAATAGATTTTCTGTAAAAAAAAAAAAAAAAAAAAAAAACCATACAAGTTGATAACAGATATATAGATAAATGCCCAGCAAGTCATAGGTGACAGTTATCTTCACCTTTTGTCAATTTAAGAAAATAAAACTACATAACCTAGAAGCAGCTTGGGATGTAAAAAGCCTCGTAAGATCTACCTCTCCCAACGGCTCCTAAGTTTACATCCAAGAGGCTGATTTGCTGCAAATTAAACTGTATCTCCCAAAATGTTTACACTAAACACCTCCTACCCATTGTAGTAGTATTTGTAGATAGGTCTTTTAGAGGATAATTAAGGTTAGATAAGACATGCAGTGTGTGGGGGGGTGGGGGTGGGTCATCCTGGATTTCCTATCCTCCTAAGAATAAGAAAGACTATAATAGCAAGTGCCTAGCATGCTAGAAAAAGGGGTCTTCACAAGAACCCAGCCATGCTGATACCTAATCACAGATTTCCAGCCTCCAGAATATCATTTTTAAAAAACCACCCCACCCCACCCTACCCAACCCCAGACTTTATTCTTCTATGGCATCACAAAAGTCCCAAGTTATAAACCTAGGGTGTGTGACTTTCTGTTATTCCAAAGGAAACGAGACAGAAGACACAAATCCCAGGACAGCCAAGAGAGTTCCTGGACATGGATAGAAGAGTGAGCTCAGCCCATGAAGCAAGCGACACGCCCTGCCACGTCTTCGTGTCAGCTCTCGGACCAAGGATTTGAAGGAAACTCCGTCTTTCGTTCGTACCTCCCATGTACTTGCCAGGCACCGTAGGCCACAGATCATGGAAAAGGTCACCAAGAAGTTTTCCTGGCAGTTACCTAGACACCACTCAAAGTCAGGGTCAGGCTCAAAGGACGTTTAGAAGGATAACCAGTACTCCCCTCTAGTAAACCCTAGATATTCCAACAACTACCTGCATTTGTTACAGGTTCCATGTGAAGGAATGTGATACCTGCCTCTTCTGAGTAACAACATCACACTTCACTCTAGCTACCACGCCCATTGAGTTAACAAAGTCACACATCGCCACTTCTAGTACCCCTTAACCATAACAAAAGTGAAGCCATTAATCATACTACCTTCTTTCTCTAAATTCCTTTAGTATAATCATTTGCTAAGGAAAAGAAAGATTTAAGATAGAGCTACATTGAATATCCCTTCATAGCTAAAGCCAAGCAGAATAGTTTTATTCTGGGGTAGCAAAAAAAAAAATGTTGGGCATGGAGTCACATGTCTGTAATCCTAGCACTCAGGACAATTATCACAAGTTTAGGGCCAGATTATTATACATGGTAGGCTCCACACCACCTCGGGCTATACAGAGTTGAGACTGTTTCAAGAACAATATAAAACGATATTAATAATACTGAAGATTTAACTATTTTAAGCCTCAAGTTGGCTCCAGGTAAAAAGCCTCTTTCCCAAGATCATCCACTCTTCAGTCCATTGTTAATCTTCCATCTCCCCTTACTTGCAGCATCCCACTGATTTTAGGATGCTACCTGGGGCTCCAATCCTTAAGAAGGGCATTGTTCTAATACCCTTTTTTGAGAGTTAGTTTAGTGTTGTTCTCATATGTGTTGAGTTCATTATTTAAAAGGTGATATATCATGCACCTAAATACACCATTTTAAATGGCTTACCTGGCCAAAAGAAAAAAAAATATCTCTCTTCTAGAGTAAAATTTTCCAAATCTATATTTTCAGCTCCAAAAATTTCTTGCAAGCTCCTAACATTCATTTCTAGCTGGGAATTGCACAGGTGGACAGTTCTTATTTACCTTGTTGTTATTAACCTCCTAATCACCTCCACTAGAATGCTACATGTCTACATACATCTCAAAACATGGGGTGTTCTATGAAGGATTAGTTCTGGGCCAGGAAAACTGTTTTAACAATGAAAAAAAGAAAGCTACTTCAAAGAAGCCAATATTCAGAAATCACCAAAGGCTGGAAAACCATACAGATGAATAAGTAGATCTATATACAGAAAGTCACTTGACCTGAGATTTTAATTAAAGAGCTGCCATGTCCCTTATGGGCAAGATACAGTGTGTATCATAGTTGGACTGTATCTAGCTGCAAATTGACAACATTTTCTAGTTATAAGAGTACTCTAGAGTACACTTGAGGCCATTGTCCAAGAGAAATTTTTAAAATAAAAAAGGTAAGTAAATAAAAGTAAATGGCTATGAAAAGCCAAGGCAGGTGTCTCTAGGACATGGAGAGCTTACTATCTAGCAATGAACTATGTGGATGTACCCTGCATACAGCATTCAGTCTAAGAGACACTTCAAGCAGGAATTGAGAATATTTTGAAAATTGCATAAATGTACCACATTTTCTGTATCCATTCCTCTGTTGAGGGACATCTGGGTTCTTTCCAGCTTCTAGCTATTATAAATAAGGTTGCTATGAACATAGTGGAGCATGTGTCCTTCTTACAAGTTGAAGCATCTTCTGGGTATATGCCCAGGAGAGGAATTGCTGGATCTTCCAGTAGTACTATGTCCAATTTTCTGAGGAATCGCCCGACTGATTTTCAGAGTGGTTATCTTGAGTGAGGTAACCCAATCACAAAAGAAGTCACACAATATGTACTCACTGATAAGCGGATATTAGCCCAGAAACTTAGAATATCTAAGATACAATTTGCAAAACACATGAAACTCAAGAAGAAGGAAGACCAAAGTGTGGATTCTTCGTGCCTTCTTAGAATGTGGAACAAAATACCCATGGAAGGAGTTACAGAGACAAAGTTTGGAGCTGAGATGGAAGGAAAGACCATCCAGAGACTGCCCCACCCGGGGATCTATCCCATATATAACCACCAAACCCAAACACTATTGCATATGCCAGAAATATTTTGCTGACAGGACCCTGATATATCTCTCTCTTGTGAGGCTATGCCAGTGCCTGGCAAATACAGAATTGGATGCTCACAGTCATCTATTGGATGGAACACAGGGTCCCCAATGAAAGAGCCAGATTAAGTACCCAAGGAGCTAAAGGGGTCTGCAACCCTATAGGAGCCCTACAACAGTATGAACTAACCAGTGCCCCCAGAGCTCATGTCTCTAGCTGCATATTTAGCAGAGGATGGCCTAGTCAGCCATCAATGGGAGGAGAAACCCTTGGTCTTGCAAAGATCATATGCCCCATTACAGGGGAATGCCAAGGTGGGGTGGTAGGAGTGGGTGGGTTGGGGAGCAGGGTGGGGGGAGGGTATAGGAGGCTTTGGGGATAGCATTTGAAATGTAAATGAAGAAAATATCTAATAAAAAGATTAAAAGAAGAAAAGTGTGTATGCACAATAAATCCTAAATAAGAGGAAAACAGAGTAGCAATTCTCAACAACTGTGTTGACAAACACTCATTTGTAGAATTAACAAAGCTCAAAGAGGCTGCAGGTCATGGAAAGAGGGCAGACCTCAGACCTGGGTTATCACCAAAGCCCTCCAACAGATTCTGACACAAAGAGACATTTAAAGATCATGCATACATAGTGTTGGTTCTCAAACCTGGCTCCCACTGGAAGCTAAGTACTATTGATTCTGACACGCTTTGGGAGACATGCCTGCAGCCCCAGCACTGATAAGGTTGGAGAAAGAAGATTTCCAGGAGTTTGAAGCTAGCTTGAACTATGTAGCAAATCTCCTCCATCTCTCTCTCCCTCGTGTCCTGATCAGTCTCTGTCTCTCTGTCTGACTTTCTCTCACCACTGCCTTCCTCCCCTCCTCATATACCGCCCCCTAGAAAAATAAAATTGAACTGGTTTAAATATACTTGAGCATCCATATTTTAAAGGTCCCCAGAGGCTGAGAAGCACTGAGTATAAAGAAGAGTTGTTATTCCCAAAGAACTATAAAGAGGAGTTGATATCTCTTAAGAACTGATCTCTATGTGTTTAAAATTCAGTCAACCAAAACACTTATTCCTATTTCCCTTATTTAAAGATGGAATCTATAAATTGGTAGGTTCCTCAATGACATCATGGAACTCTGAAAAGAATGAAAGCCATCACTCTTGCCTTCTACCCACTGGATGCAAACTGACAATCAAACATGTCTGCAGGTGTTTCCAGGTGCCCCAGAGGACAGGAATCAGTGCTCACAGTGACACTGCAAATGGCACAAAAGCAAGTTGTTGGATATTCAGCAGCTTTCTCAGGGACACAAGACTAGTAATTAGCAGGAGTGAGGAGAGGAGAAACTGAAGACACATAAATACATGCACATGTGTACACAAAGCTCAAGAGGATAGCAATTTTTCTATCCCAGAGCCTGACAAATACAGAGGTTGATGCTTACAGCCAACCATTGGACTGAGCACAGAGATCCCAATGGAGGAGTTAGTGAAAGGACTGAAGGAGCTGAAGGAGTTGCAAACAATATCAACCAACCAGACCTCCCAGAGCTCCCAGGGACTAAACTACCAACCAAAGAGTATACATGGAGGGACTCATAGCTCTAGCCACATATGTAGCAGAGGATGGCCTTGTCAGACACCAATGGGAGGAAAGGCCCTTGGTCTTGTGAAGGCTCAATGCCCCAGTGTAGGGAAATGCCAGGGTGGGGTGGTAGGAGTGGGTGGGTGGGTAGGGGAACACTCTCATAGAAGCAGGAGGAGGGAGGATGGGATGGGGAGACTCCAGGGGGGAAACGAGGAAAGGGGATAACATTTGAAATGTAAATAAGAAAATATTTAATAAAAAGATTTTAAAAAGAAAAAGTGATATTCATGTCATTCTTACCTGTCTTTGAAAGTGGAAATTAATGTAAATCAAACTTTAAAAACTTGAAGCCAATTGCCTCAAACATGCTATGTATAAAATACTATTTTTCAATCACAAGAATCAGGAAATGGGAGTTTACTTTAGCTGTCTTTATTGCATCTGTTTGCTTGTTTGTTTGTTTATCTTGAGACCAGATCTCTCATTTCCCACACTGGCTTCTAACTTGCTATGTACTCAAGGATGCCCTTGACCTTCCAATCTGCTGCCTCTCTCTCCCACTGACTGGGAGTGCAGATGTGCATCACCACACCCAGACTGTGCAGTGGTAGGCGCCAAACCTAGGGCTTCATGCATGTTTTGCAAACACTTTATCAACCGAATTACATCTCCCAGCCCTACATAGTATTTTGGCTACAGACCCACATCAAAGTTAGCCATCCCCATGTCATCTGTGTCTCCACCAATCAAATAGCCCATAAATTATCAGTGGGATGGTTACAGATGTTTGCCTCAACTATTCATGTTAACATAATTAGATATTATTTTACTCATCGTAAGGGAATTAGAAATTAGTCATGATACTACATGTGTATAAAAGTAAGAGACAAGATTGAAGCAGATTTAAATCTGTCAAGGTGAGCGATGTTATGTTAGGTGAAAAATTAACACTGTCTGCCATTGGAAATAGAGCTAATTTTGGATTACCGCAGAGTAGCTTTAGATATGACCCACAGAGCAGGGGACATTTTTCCTTTGAGTTGCCTTCATGAAGTGATATTTCCATATGGGTCCCAGACTTGTATTACAGAAACCTTTCCTATCATGTTCTCTCATCGCTGTCTGCAGATTATTTTGATACTTTCTGGAAAGGCTCAAAGACACCTAATAAGCAAAGGAGCCAACATGCAGGTACCAGAATGTCTTAGCCAAAGACAACAAAAGCAGAAGAGAATTTTGAGTAGGAGAGTAGCAACCCTGTTCAATAGGAGACTGAAGAGAAGCAGAAGTGAAATGTCCCCCACCACCTTACCTTATGAGAAAATAAGAAAAAAAATCTTTGGAAACAATGATTTTATAGTTCAATAAAACTGGAAAAGCCAGGCCCGAGATCTTCAACAACCACATTCTCTCCCACAGTGTACCTCCTTGCTCTGAGCCTGGGTTCTACTCCCTGTATATGGCGATGACAGAGGCTCTGCAAAACAAACTTGGGACTGTGTATGTAAACATCCTAGTACAGTGGCTGACATTTACAAGTTATTCTGTCATCTTCTTCATTTTCCTTCTTTTTCTAGATCCACCCTGAGAAAATAGAAGGCAAGAGAAATGGGTGCGTTGGGGGTTTTTGTCAACTTTCCTGCCTGTCCCTTCAGTATCTGCTCACAAGGACCTGAATGCTGGCCTGAAATTAGACCTTCACTAGGTTAGTAATAGAACCAAACAATTATTCCAGCTCTGCCTTCAAAACTGGTACAGGATCATTCTGTTCTAGTGGGAGTGGCCTATACACAACACAGCATCCATACTAAAATGGTACTGATGAAGCATCAGGCAGGAACATCCAAATTCTGACACAGGTGAGTCGAAGCAAAGAAGAGGACAGATGCAACCTTAGGCCAAAGAGAGAGAGGAGCCTGGGCCTCTCCGACTGGAAATATTCTAGAGAATAATCTAGAGGCTGGCTCCTTTGCCTGATATATACCTTTTAGGGCTTAAAATAACTTCAGATTTTATACAGCTGGTGACCCGACCTTTTTTTTTTTCAGTAAGAAAATTGGTGTCCAGAGATTTACATTCTGCCTGAAGTTGGTACAGTTAGAACATTGTTTAAGAATGTTTGGCTTTGGGTTTGGTGAGATGGCTCAGTGGGTAAGAGCACCCGACTGCTCTTCTGAAGGTCCGAAGTTCAAATCCCAGCAACCACATAGTGGCTCACAACCACCCGTAATGAGATCTGATGCCCTCTTCTGGTGCATCTTTCTTTCTTTCTTTCTTTCTTTCTTTCTTTCTTTCTTTCTTTCTTTCTTTCTTTGCTGAAAGGACCCAGATATAGCTGTCTCTTGTACTTGTATATGTAAGTACAGTGTACTTACATATAATAAATAAATAAATAAATCTTAAAAAACAAAAAAAAACCAATTACACAAAACAAAATAAAAACATCTTTAGGGATTGCAAGCTTGTACAACCACTCTGGAAATCAGTCTGGTGGTTCCTCAGAAAATTGGACATAGTACTACCTGAGGATCCCGCAATACCTCTCCTGGGCATATATCCAGAAGATGTCCCAACCGGTAAGAAGGACACATGCTCCACTATGTTCATAGCAGCCTTATTTATAATAGCCAGAAGCTGGGAAGAACCCAGATGCCCCTCAACAGAGGAATGGATACAGAAAATGTGGTACATTTACACAATGGAGTACTACTCAGCCATTAAAAAGAATGAATTTATGAAATTCCTAGGCAAATGGATGGACCTGGAGGGCATCATCCTGAGTGAGGTAACCCAATCACAAAGGAACTCACACAATATGTACTCACTGATAAATGGATGTTAGCCCAGAAACTTAGGATACCCAAGATATAAGATACAATTTGCTAAATGCATGAAACTCAAGAAGAAAGAAGACCAAAGTGTGGACACTTTGCCCCTTCTTAGAATTGGGAACAAAACACCCATAGAAGGAGTTTCAGAGACAAAGTTTGGAGCTGTGACAAAAGGATGGACCATCTAGAGACTGCCACATCCGGGGATCCATCCCATAATCAGCTTCCAAACTCTGACACCATTGCATACGCTTGCAAGATTTTGCTGAAAGGACCCAGATATAGCTGTCTCTTGTGAGACTATGCTGGGGCCTAGCAAACACAGAAGTGGATGCTTACAGTCAGCTATTGGATAGATCACAGGGCCCCCAATGGAGGAGCTAGAGAAAGTACCCAAGGAGCTAAAGAGATCTGCAACCCTATAGGTGGAACAACATTATGAACTAACCAGTACTAGCTGCATATGTATCGAAAGATGGCCTAGTCGGCCATCACTGGAAAGAGAGGGCCACTGGACATGCAAACTTTATATACCCCAGTACAGGGGAACGCCAGGGCCAAAAAGTGGGAGTGAGTGGGTGGGGGGGGGAGGGTATGGGAGACTTTTGGGATAGCATTGGAAATGTAATTGAGGAAAATATGTAATAAAAAATATTTTAAAAAATATTTTAAAAAAAACATCTTTAAAAAATAAAAAAGGTTTGGCTTCTAAAAAGGAGCTCCATTCTTTGTCGGAGCTTTATTCTGTGAAGGTTTTAAATGGGATTAAATGGGAAGCATCTTATTTCTAAGGATAGGGAGGCGGCTGAGTACTTAGAGATGCTGTGTTATCCTGAATCATATCACTGCACTAAGCAAAGTCAGAACTGTGCTTCCAAACAGGAGGAATTACACAAGGCATTCCCCAATGACTTTTCAGTAATAAATGCGTGGGAACACAAAGGAGCACAACAGTCACAATATGACATCCAAACAAAGGCACTCAGAAATGAACAACTAACAAGGTAAAGGTTCAGGGCATGTGTTCAGGTTGGGGTGACACAGAGACAAGGGGCTGTGTGCAACTCACAGTCGTGGGAGCCATGGAGAGGAGCTGCTAGCCATGAGGAGTACAATAATTGGTTCCTCTCCATCTTCTGCTGGTGCCCCCATCAGCCTAGCCCACTGGGAAATAGAAAGCACAGGATTTCAGTAATGCAGGCTACACCAATCAATATGATAAAGAATGGTGGAAAATGGATAATATGGCACGTAGCAACAGTTTACAGTGAAAATTAACCAGAGAATGCTAACCTTGATGTCTTCAAGACTAGTGATGCCCTAGATACACAGTTTTGGACGGCCCTTGTCTGATGGAACCTCAGACACCACAGAGGCTACCTAGAGTACTAGTCTGCAGCTATCAGTACCCTCAAGTAGGGTAGTAGGGTGGGGAATGGGCAAGAAGAGAGAGTCAGGAAAGGGGCTGTCACTGAAGCAGAAATAGCAATAAGCTAGAGACACAATAGCCAGAGTGACTATGCTTCAGAGATGTGGCCAGGAAGCAACCTACTGGAAATGAGGTCCTCCTGCAGAGTAATCCTCCCACTCACCAACTGTGATGAATAAAAAGCTGTGCAGAATGAGGAATCAGGAGTTTTGTCTGAGTGCAATCATAGAGATTGCCAACAGCAGAGAGCAAAAGGAGACCAGGGCACAGGTATTCTCTGTTGGGTCTGAGTCTACCCAGCCTACTCACACCTACCATCTGCCACTCTATGCACATTTAGATGATCTTAGATGATCTGCAATTGCAGAAGCTCCATCCTCCAGCAAATTGGATACTGCCTCAATCCATTTTAGAGCTCAGTCTCCCTCCTGGCTTCTCCTCCCATGTACCAGTGTGACCTTCCTGCTGCCTTCTGTGGTATCATGACTCAGATCTGCTAATGTAAGTTCCAGTTTCAAGGACTGGTCTACTCTGGTTTCTAATCTGGACCATGGGTCTCAAGTATACCTTTCCATCATAAGTCGAAACACAACACTTGAAGTTACCTAGACATACATAATATGCAGTGAGCACCTGAGACTCCTATAAAGACTATAGCATGTGCTATGGACTGGATATTTTTTTTTTCTGGAGGATACATTTTTATTGAAATTCATTTAAATGGTACACCAACATTACTTCGTTTGATTAGAGAGTGGTGAATGACTGTCTTAAATGTCATTGTACTCATCCTGTCTTGTCACCATTTTCTTTTTTTTTCTTATTTCAATTTGCATTTATTTCACAAGTGATAAAGCTGTCAATCCTTTGTAATCTATCATCATTTTCAGTTTTCCTATTTATTCTTGTTACAATTCTTTCTTTTTTTTCATACATATAAAACTATTTTTTTTAATTACATCTTTTCCTCAATTACATTTCCAATGCTATCCCAAAGCTTTTGGGATAGCATTGGACTGGCTATTTTTATGTTCCAAAAAAATTATATGCCAACTGCAAATCTCCAATGTGATGGCATTTGAAGGTGATGCCTCTTATGATGAAAGTATCCCTTATGAATGACATTAGGAACAATGAATAATAGAAACAAAATTTTTTAGATGGCAGCTCTATAGACAGTGTGAAATGAACAGTAGGAAAGGAATTCCTCGTGCCAGGAGTGCCATACTATCTATTGGCTGGGACAAGAAGGAAGAAACTTTATATCAGACCACTTTGACATCAGGAAAATAATTGAATGCATATTTTAAAACCTTAAAGAGCTCTCCTCCAATGGCTATGAAAGAGATGAACAGGGAAACCATGCATGCATGCTATGGAAGATGACATTAAATCAAAGTTGGTGGGTGCAAAGACTGAGGGGTGATGGTGGACAGACTCCCTGAGTCCCATCAAGAGGATCTTAAGCTCAAGCAAAGATTATCCACTAAGAACACCCACATTTTAAAACCTTTCTTTAAACAACAAGAAATAGAAAAAAATAAAAACGTGAAGATATACTTATTCCAACAGATGTATAAATCACTACAGAGACACACAAAAAAACATAAGAGCAATTCAACATGAAAGCTGCAAAAGCCCATGACTCCCCAATACTAATAACCATAATGCCAGCTAACAAGAATCAATGTGCCAGTCTTAAAATTGTCAACTTTCAAAAGGATTTAAACATTCAAACAAGCAAGTGAGTAAGGCTGTCAGTTCTGAATCCAGATATGAAAGTCAGCAGTGCAGAGGAGAACAGTAACAAGGAAGGTGAGAAATGCAGCAACATGAAAGAAAATGTCAGCAATCTGTTTATGATTGTGATAAAAATCACAAACGGACATGGCAGAAATAAAAATATTAGTCAAATATAAAAACAAGGTGGGTCGGCTGACAAGACAAAGCAGAAGAGAGCGTTGGCCAGAGCAGAGAAGGCACAGGAACTATTACATTCAGACATAAATACAAGGGGAAAGTAAGCAGGCAGAGTCCCAGCTTCCTGAAGCTCTGAGATAAGATGAAGAGATTAAAAAACTTAGACTCTATAGGGTAGAATGAACTGAAATAAAAACTAAAGGCATAGGAAAACTACTGGATGAAATTATAGCAGAAATTACCCAAAGCGGAGGAAAACATTCTGATACCAGAGGTTTTTAATCTTTTACATTTATTTGTATATATATTTGTGTGTGTGCACATGTGTGTGTACATGCACACACACACGTTGCACCCATGCATATCAAAGCACATGCACATCACAGCTCATGGGCAGCCAGAGGGAAACTAGCAGAATTCAGTTTTTTCTTTCCACCCTTCAGACTCTGGGGTACAAACTCAGGTTATCAACCTTGGCGACAACTTTTTTTATTTGCTAAACCATCTTACTGGTTCACAAGAGGCATTTAACTACCCTAAATTGGTACCATCGTGAAGGAAATTTCCCTAAGACATTAAAATATTAAACAGAAGGCTGGTAAAGGTGTCTCAGTGGTTAACAGCACTGACTGGTCTTCTATAGGACCGAGATTTGATTCCCACCACTCACATAGCAGCTCACAACCATCTGCAACTCAAGTTCCAGGGATCCAAATCCTTTATGGCATCAATAGACACCAGACATGGGTGTGGCACACAGACATATTGCAAAAAGAAAAAACACTCATATATATGTGTGTGTGTGTGTGTGTGTGTGTGTGTGTGTGTGTGTGTGTTAAAGCTGCAGAAGAAAGCAGGAAAAGCAGCAATTTTTGTAAAAAGCCAAATCACAGATGCAAACTCATTAAAATATCATCAGACTGCTAAGAAGAATTCTTACCACCCAGAACAGCAGCATAGAAGGAAGTATTTCAGGCCTTGGAAATAAGTAAGTGTCAACCAAAACTATTACATACAAAAAAGATATTCTTATATGGGTGGGTATATAAAGACTTTGTTAGATCAGCACAGATGAAAGCAATTCATGGCTACGAGCATTACAGAAGGTTCTTGAAACAATTCAATGCCCCACAAAAGACAGTCATTAAACAAGAACACGGGATAGAATAAACCTCATGAGAGAAGAGTGTAACTAAAGATGAGAACTAGAAAATGATCCGCATGTCCACCTCAGTGAAACACATTAGTAAAGGACAAAGAAAAGGACAAATACTGTGTGAACCAACCAGGAGAAGAACCTAGAAAAATTACAGAACTCACCAAATGGTTCCCAACAACTCCTCTAAATAGCGATTATTTCCATTGTCTAACTAACAGATGTAGACTCGTTCACTGGATCAAAACTTAAGGTCCAACCATTTACAGCTCATAAAAGAAACACCCCAGTGACAAAGACTCACACAGATGAACACACGAAGGATTGGAAAGATGTACCAAGCATACCAAAGCCAAAAACAAGAAGGTGTAGCCACTCTTAGAGTCAAGAAAGCCAATTTCAAGCCAAAACTAGCCAAAAGACATAAAGAAGGTTACTATGTATTAGTAAAGGTTATAATTTTTCAGGATAAATTTATTATATATGATATATATATACAAATCATAGTGTAGCTAATTTCATTTTAAAAAATACTACTGGAAATAAATGGAAAGATAGATTCACATATAATAAGAAGAAATAACTTCAATACCCCAGTCTCATCAATGTATACACTGTCCAGACAAAATCAATAGACTTCAGACTTAAACCATCTTACAGAGCAAATGGACTCAGCAGATATCTATAGACTATCTCACCAAAAGTGATAGAATACACACTCTTCTCAGGATGCTATAGAACCTACTCCCAAACACACACAAGCTGGGTCTGAAGTCCAGTATTAATAAATAATAAGAATGAAATAATTTTCTATACCTAATTAGATCATAATGGAATAAAATATGGGACAATGGCAACCCTATAAAACATGTGGAAATTGGATAGTATACTCCAGATTGGCTGGAAAAGTCACTGAGGAAATCATTGAGAAAGTGAAAACATTCCTAGGATCAAATTAAAGTGAAAACACAACCAAATAGAACCTTTGGGAACCTGCAGGGGTGGTTTGTAAAGAGATCAGCCTGGCTACGAGAACCTATATCAAAAATTCAGACAAATCTCAAGCAGCCTAACAATGTTCCACAGGGCCAGGAAAACAAGCCAAATGAGTAGCTGGAAATAATTAATAAAGATCAGGGCAGAGATGAATGTCATGGCGTCTGAAAAGAATAAATGAGACCAACTGTGAGTTCTCTGGAAGTAAAGCCAAGATGGACAAACCCTTAGCCAAACTAACAATATGTAATAACACAAAAGGGAGGACAGTATAAAAGATGCTAACAAAACTAGAAGATCGTTAGAAGGCAAGAGATAAACTCCTGGACACGTGTAACCTACCAAAGTCAGTTGTAAGTAACTTAAGCAGACCTGAGAATCCGTGGACTTGAAGCAGTGATGGAGAACTCGGAGGACCCATGAGATGACTGACTCTCGTTGGGAAAAGGAGTGTGCAACCATGCCTGACAACCTGAGTTTGATCCTGGGAACCCACATAATAGGAAAGAAGTTCCTGCAAGTCGTTCTATGACTTCCATACTTATTGACAAGTCAATAAATGTAAGAACAATTAAAAACAAAAACAGGTCTTTTCACATTAAGTCCAGGACCTGGCTTATCATTACACAAATATTTGAAGTTGTTGGGGATGGATACACAGCTATTACATAAAGCCCACACTCAAGACAAGAAGAGTGTGAGTTCAAGGCCAGCGGGGCTACACAGGAAAAACTTGTCTGAAAAATCAAATAAACAACACAAGTAAGAGACATGAATTCTGAGGCAAGCCGACTTACGACTTTCATAACTTGAGACAGACAATAAGCCCCGACCCCAGTCTCTGGCTCATTCCTTGTGAAACTGGGAATAAAGCCCACAGAATACTGAATGTTGGATACAGACCTGCAAACAGTGCATCAGCACTGGCTCTTTGTGCTGCCCCTTCCCATTTTTTTTTTTTTGAAGAAGTCACCAATGAAAATACAGCTTCTTAAGACTGAGAGCTTCCATCTCAAAGGCACTTTACCCATGGTTACCTCAGAAAGATTCAGGCAATATTAGTGGTAGAAGACTAGGGTGTAAGCAGAGGGGATCACAGTAAGGAGTGAATGAGAAAATGGCCGTGTAGTCATTCTGTGCTGCCCATAGGCTCCCCAAGTCTGACATCCTTCAGCGTGTATGCCTTTATGTAGCCTTGCTTTGACATACTCTCACCATCAGCTCAGGCCTCCTCACCTAGGGAGTCTCTCCTAGAAGCTGGAATCCTCCTGTGTGTGTATTTTCTTTTGAGATTCATTTTGTGTGTATGTATGAAGATATTTGTATTATGTGTATGAGTTTCTGCCTGCTTGTGTATTTATATACCATGTGCATGCCTGGTGCCTGTGGAACCCAGAAGAGAGGGTGATATTTCCCCCTAAAACTGCAGGCCAAGACAGTTGAGGCCCTATTTTGGATGCTGAAACTGAACCTGTAGCCTCTACAAGAGCTTCAAGTGCTCTTGACCACTGAGCACTCCACCCCCTCTCCAGCCCCTCTGTGTCTTTCTGGAAGACTGGTTAATAGTCTGTTCATAAAAGAGAACATTAGATGTGAACAGTTGCATCTAACCTGAAAGTTTCAAGTTTACATCTCATCTATGAAGCCTACCAATGCTATTTTTAAATTATTTGCTGAACTGCAATATTTAAAAGCTCTGAAATTATCCTAAAATATTTCTGAGAAAGGATCTATTGAGAACTTTTCAATTAAATCTGTGATTCTTTGCTCCACCCCCCAAATCCTATCAAAGTTGAAGTGATTAAAACTAGTAAAATAATATGTATTAAAAAATAAAATCGATTTAACATTTAATAGTGCCATCCAAGAAGGGCACAACGGAGTCCCTTTGCTGCTCGGATGGACTCAAGGAGTCAATTCCTCCTCTTGAATCTGGGAAAACGGAAATGGTACAGTCCCAAACCTTTGGCTGACAGAGAACACAGCAGAGACTGATGCTGCCTGAGAGAGGGCAGAGGCTGAGGAAAGACAGCTGTGGAGCCTTGTTCTCAAAGGCCACTGGGGTTAACAAGTCAGGCAAACTGATGGTCTCTTGTAGGACACGGTGGACGGCATCAAAGTGTTCTCTGTAAATCATCTGCTAACAACTCCCCTTGAAGCTGCTTCAAAGGCAGGAGCTCAGCCCAGGAGTGATGGCCGGAGGCCAGATCACCTCATCAAGGCCCTACCTCCTAACACTGCCACATTGGCAACGGCTCAGTTTTGGGGTGAACACATTCAAGTCATAAATGCTATGGAAATAGGTCTTGCTTTGGACATCTTACTGTTCTCTTCAGCAGAGATGATGCCCTAAAGCCTGCTGTGCAACTTGGACTCATCCCTTTCAACACGCATTGTAAGTGTGCTCATGACGGTGGAAATACAGATAACCTTCATCAAGCCTTAATAGCAGTGACAATAATATTAGCCCTCAGAGTTGGTGAGCACTTGTTTAGACAGATTCTGTTTTGAGTGTCTATCTCATTTAACACTGGCTGTGTAACCGAAGTGAGTATTATTCTTGTTTGGGGAAAGAAAAGTGGAGCTTGGTTTGCTTCAAGCACTTTCCTAGATTCTTGCACAATGGTTAATTTCCTTTTTTTTAATTTAACATTTGAGTGTCTGTGTGTGCACGCGTGAGCACGCATGCATGGGTGCAAGAGTGCGTGCATGTGCCTGCATCCGTGCATCCATGTCCACATGCTGTAGCACACACGTAGAAGTCAGAGGACAACTCTGGATTTGGTTCTCTCCTTCCACCTCTATATGGTTTCATCTCATTACTCATCCCCCTATCCCCATGGTGGTTAATATCAATAGTCTACTCTCTCAAATTAAGAGGCACCCAGGATATCAAACAAAGTACACCTGAGTATGTCTAGAGGGGAATTTCCAAAGAGAATTATCTAAGATGGTGGAGGCCTCGGTGAGCAGAACCATTCTGTATGCTGATGGCCTGTGTGGAATAAAGAGAAAGAAGGACAGGAACACAGGCCGCCATGATGTGAGCTTCACTCAGACCCCCACCCTGCCCCCCACTCCATGATGGACTGACATCTTGACACCATGAACCATCATAAATAAGCCCTCCTTTTAGGTTATTCTTTGGATGGTTTTGTTAAAGCTGGGAGGCCTCACATACACATTTATATGGGACAAAAACAAGACTTGAACTCATGTGTTCTTAGTCTATGGAGCCAACTCCTGGACTTCAGTGAGGGAATCATCTGAAGATGTCATTAACACTGCCAGCTCTTCACCCACACCCTTAAGCCTCAAATGAATGAAGCCAGGCAGCAAGTGCCTGCCAGGCCTTGGGAGAATTTTCTCCCTACGGTACCTGTCTCTTTCTGGGGTCATTACATTCACAGCAGCACCTTCCTTTGATTTTTGTAAGAGAAGGCTGCAGAAAAGCATTAGCCGAATGCACCTACTGAAAGCTTGTGGTGTGTCTGGAAGCAAACCTTGCTCTGCTCCTGTTAAGGAGGTGAACTCAAGTACAGAAAGGTCCAGATGTACAGCGATGTACAGCTCTTGACTCTCCATGCCATCAGCTCCCTTTACCTCAAGACTCAGGAAATTTTTCAAATTAGATGTCAAATGACTGGTAGAATTCCAAATCATTTAAAAACATAGGAGGCTCGGCCAATAAAGCTAAGAAGTAGGTAATTTATATGTCACGTGGGAACTGCTTGGGTAATTGAGGCAGATTTGTTTCATTTTAGCGAGAGACGCCATGCGAATACAGTCCATTTTTCCGAGTCATGTACCCTAGTTACAGTTCTAGGTAGCCTGACATCAGTGCTACCCCTCATTTTTGAGCTTCAAACTAGTAAATTCTCTAAGATGAGATTAGCAATTCCCAATGCCTCTGTTAATCTCTTAACAGCTTCCAAAATTAGGGTTGATAAAACTGAAATGATTGTATTAGAAATCAAACAATTTTCTTTTTTAACTTCTGCAAGGAGCACCGCCAGTACTCTTCCGAATTACTTGTCTATTTTTCTCATCCTGCTAGCTTAATAGAGCTACCAATTATTATTCACATTGCATTTGAATATACTGATTTTTTTATAGAAAGGTGGTAACTTTTGATTTGTTGTTTGAAAATGTTATGCCGGGCAGTGGTGGCGCACACCTTTAATCCCAGCACTTGGGAGGCAGAGGCAGGCGGATTTCTGAGTTTGAGGACAGCCTGGTGTACAGAGTGAGTTCCAGGACAGCCAGAGCTACACAGAGAAACCCTGTCTTGAAAAAACAAAACAAAACAAAACAAAAACAAAAACAAAAACAAAAAGAAGAAGAAAAGAAAAGAAAATGATTCACCTTACCAAATATACAAGGCCACTGTTCCAAGTTTCCGCTGGCTTCTGCACGCTTCTGCGTGCTTCTGCGTGCTTCCACGCTCACTTCCTCAAACCTCAAGTAAAGCTGCCTTCTGATGCCCACCAAGAGCTGACAGCATTTTTTTAAGTCATTTTCTATCATCTATCATCCTGTGACAGCCCCAGTATTTCTTTTCCCATCAACAGCTCCGGTGAGCATCTCTTTACTGCCTCTTCTCTGAATGGAAACCTCATTCAACACCAAGTCCAGACATGACCACAGTACCTGTATGCATGCAGTAACCTGAAGCTGCTTCTGATCCTGACTACCTGACCAAACTCAAGCAAAGCTTGAGGAACAATTTGGGGTTGACCTATGAAGACTGGGCAAATTCTCCAAACCCTCCTGGAGTAAAGTACACTTCTTCATAACATGTAAGGTGATGAAGGATTTTTATTTTGTTCTATGGGGTGTGGTTTTTTTTACTTCATTTTTACTTTGGGGGGATGCATAGGATCTCTTGTAAACCAAGCTAGCCTTAAATTTAATATGTAGCTGAGGCTAAACAATGCCCTGCATCCACCTTTCCATTGCTGGATATATAGACATGTACTGCCATACTCAGTGCTAAGCCATGGTTCAAGAGGAAGGATTACTGATATACTATGGGCAAGGCCTATGAGCAAAAGAGGCACAGCTTAGAATCAACAGATAAAGACCTACCTTCTGCTGTAGAAGATTCACCAGTAGTTCAAGAAATCAGAGAGCAGAGCCAATGACCTAAAACTCCCCAGGAATCCAGAAGTGCCACCAAACTAGAGATGAGAAGGACTCCATCAACTGCCTTTAAAATAAAGCTTTAAAGACCCTACCTGATAGTCCCAAGCATCAAAATGTACCAAGCCTTTCACATGCACAGCCTGTGCAGGAAGTATCTTGGGTCTAAAACCCTTCAGATTTTTAAATATGAGTAATCTGGATTAGAGCAACTCCCCAGTATCTTTATAGAACAACAATGTGTGTCCAACACTAACCCACCAAAGGTAGATGGACCAAGTAACTAATCAATAGACTGTATTGAATCCTATTAACAACTGGAGAACTTGGAGCCTTTTAAAGCTGATAACTAGGGTTAAAAAGAGATATCCTAAACTTAATCTAACTCTAAAGATCCCATCCTGTTACTTAAACTGGCATTTCTAGAACCATAAAAGAACTTCAGAGACCATTAATGAAATCTTTTCAGTTCAGAAGAACTTCTTTCAGTTGGCCAAAGCCACACTGCAATTTTTTGCCTTAACATTAGACAACAGTTAGGCAAGATTCAAGAAGAGCGATGTACTGGCTGGTTTTGTGTGTCAACTTGACACAGGCTGGGGTTATCACAGAGAAAGGAGCTTCAGTTGGGGAAGTACCTCCATGAGATCCTACTGTGGGATATTTTCTCAATTAGTGATCAAGGGGGAAAAGCCCCTTGTGGGTGGAACCATCTCTGTCTGCCAGAGAACCTGGCCTTTTTGTAGTCCTGGGGATCTGAATTTGGGTCTTCATGCTTGCACTTTACTGACTTAGCCATCTCTCCAACCCCTGGTTGCTTTATTTTGTGTTTGTCCATTTGAGATAGGGTCTTACGTCATAGACCAGGCTGTCCTTCTGTGCAACTCCTGGCAACTCCTATGCCTCAGCCTCTGAGTACTGTTATTACAAGCATATGTGGCCATTTCTGGAGTAAGGGAGATTCCAAGCCTGGATAAAGAAATCAGATCTTAGGATGAAAAAATAAAGTATGACCAGGGCATCATTGTTTTTCTATCTGTACTTTCTTTGTGGATGATCTTGATGGAAGCTGGACACGTGGTCATTTCTTAGTAATAGTAGACATCTATGATAGGGAAGAGAAGTAAATAAGGACATTTAGATTTCAACATTTCACTTTCAGTCATGACAGTAATCCACAGAGAAGTAATGCGCTCATTCTGAATGTACAACCATGCTCATGTGGGCACAAGAAATACATCTTTGCCCTGTGAATCAGAAAATCAGCCACAATTTCTGTACTGTCATCTATTGTCATACCTGTGACCATGTTGATGCTTCCAGGCTTTCTCCAACAAAAATTTTAGAAGGGGTTCTCTATCCCTCTGTCCATAGTCACTTAGAGCAGGTAATGGGAGGACTCTTATCTCAGTGCCCTCGGAGTCTGTGAACCACTGCTCAGATTCCAGAGTAAATGTTTTGAGGAACAACCTGCCATCCTCTGAAAGCATAGGCCTCTCAGAGTCTTATCTCTATTAAAATGTTGGCATTTTGCTCATCATAGGGAGTTTATGGGCATTCAATTTTTAATAATATACTAAAATATTATGTCTCTTGATCACTGGAATTGTATACACTCAGGCCTTATGCTCAAGCCAAGTGTGCCACTTGCCTACATGAGTCTTGCCCTTCATTAAGGCATGTGGTACAAGAGTTTACAGGTTTCTAACTGTCAGAAAAGTCTCTCCTGTAGGTGCTAGGCTGTCCAGTCTTCCTGGAGAACCCTCTCTCCAGTGCCACTATCCCTGTCCACTTGTAATTTCATGATCTTCCTCCAGGACTCTTAAGTTGTCTTGGAGGAGAGGCCAGGAACTGGAGCAGGGTGGATACTGCTCCCTCAAGCACTTGAGGGAGCTCTATCTGTAGCCTTCGCCAAGGCAAAGATCCCAATGTCAGGATTTGGTTGGAAAATAAACCAAGTAAGATGGTAAAGAGAGATGAGCACAGATCAAACACAATCAGTGGCCCTCAAGAACATCAAGCAAAGGGTTCTGCAGAACTGCAGTGTCCATATACAAGGGCCGTGGCTAGAGAAAATTGACCCTCACTGGCCTTCTGTTCTGAGGCCAACATCCATCTCATTAAATAGGGAAGCACAGCATGATGGAATGCAAAGGAGATGATAGGGGAGATCAGCATCACAACTCAGCTAACACAGGCCAAGCACAAATGAAAACCAACGCTAGGTCCCTAAAGAAGATATAAGAAATACAAGCAGGGAAGATAGCATCTGCGAGGAAGCAGGGTTGAGTAAAGTCTAAAAAAGAGTTGATGCTAGGTTGGTGAGATACAAGGGAGAAGATTGAGAAAATCAAAGCAAATTAAGTGAGGAGACAAAAATAAAGAGCAAACAATGTGTTGGTATTCAGGCATTCACCTCAGTGAGGCATCCCACAGGAGAGATCTGCTTGCATGGACGATCCCACTAGAAACTGGGAACAGCAAGTGGCCATGTTGGCTGATGTAAAGAGACATCACAAGACTGCGTCTCCTGTTGAAACAGTGTAGAGAGATGTGCTCAGGGGCCTTGGGGTGGGAGATGAGTCAAGAGGGGTTCTCAAGAGGAGCACAGACATCTGTGAGTCTAGAGTTAAGCAAGTCCTTAAAAGGCACAAAGGAAGGGGGAAACAGGGGGGAAACGTGGGCAGTTTTAGCAGTCCTGGCAAGCAGAGTATAAGCATGTCTGGGAAGGATGTGATCCTGAAAATGAAAAGGAGACACTGGCTTGGCAGCCCCCTTCACGTTTGAGTTAGTAAGAAGACACTGAGATAATTCAGTAAAATAATAATGCATTATACTTCCAGTTCGGCACTTTTGTATGGAATATATATAAACTAAGAGCATTAAAACACTAAATCAAAAAAATTCTAACTGGTCTTCCAAGCATGTATTGGTATCAAGGCTAACAGTGTTCTTCACTGTTTCAGATGACATAAAATTTCTTTATAAAATTGTACCACCCATGTATGTCTACCTGCCAAATTCACTAATAAAATATGACTTTATCTTATATGACTGATTCACATTGCTTTTGCAGGTTATTTTTACTTATTTTTATTTTATTTTATCATAATTTATTATTTATTACAGTAGTGATGTTTTGGCTAATCTGTTAGGAAAGACTAACATTAGCCAAAGCTCTTAGGTCATATAATTCTCCCAGCTGATAGATTGAATTTCTCAATCTATTTTGACCTAAGCATTCTCAATAATCTAAGGCATAAAGTTATGAATGAATGATATATACATATTCTCTACATTGTGGTCTTTTCAGTATTACCTTATTGTGGACTCCTACTAGAGATTAAAACACTAAATATACTTTTTGCCCCTTCTTGGAATTGGGAGCAAGGCACCCATGGAAGGAGCTACAGAGACAGAGTTTGGAGCTGAGACGAAAGGATGGACCATCTAGAGTCTGCCATACCTGGGGATCCATCCCATAATCAGCCTCCAATGCCTGACACCACTGCATACACTAGCAAGATTTTGCTGAAAGGACCCTAATATCTCTTGTGAGACTATGCTGGGGCCTAGCAAACACAGAAGTGGATGCTCTCAGTCAGCTATTGGATGGATCACAGGGCCCCCAATGGAGGAGCTGGAGGAAGTACCCAAGGAGCTGATGGGGTCTGCAACCCTAAAGGTGGAACAACAATATGAACTAACCAGTACCCTCCCCCCCCCCCCCAGAGCTCGTGTCTCTAGCTGTATATGTATCAGAAGATGGGGCCTGGTCGGCCATCAGTGGAAAGAGAAGCCCATTGGTTGTGCAGACCTTATATGCCTCAGTACAGGGGAACGCCAGGGTCAAGAGGTGGGAGTGGGGGAGTGGGGGAGTGGGTGTGGGAGGGTGTGGGGGACTTTTGGGATAGCATTGGAAATGTAAATGAAATAAATACCTAATAAATAATAATAATAAATATAAATGATATGGGTGTTTATTTAATGACGAAATGGGAGCATAGCCCTCAGAAAGCGGTTTGGCTGAATAAAATAGTCTTTGTAAGAGGACCAAACAATGGCTGAGCCTCTTCCCATTGTCTGTTGTCCAAAAAAAAGGCAACAAATAAATTACCATAAGTCTCACAGGCTTTTATTGAGCACTGAGAAAGGGCAGGAGTCACAGGAGGAAAGTTTGCATCTGTCAGCAAACATTTAGATCTAGCTTACTCAGCTTTCTACAGCAGTGGTTCAAGATGTTTGCCTAAACCTTGGTAGAAAAACTGTTGGATCCCACATTCTCATTCCTACCTACCTCTCTGACTCAGTTTCTTCCTGAACCAAACAAAAGGTTTGAACCAATCAGGCTTACAGGGGGTGGAGTAAGAATCCTGAGACTTCCTTCCCCAAAGGAAGAGGGGAGCCACAGCTATTCTGAAATCACTTACAGCCTCATTGTATGCCTGCACCCCACTCTGCCAGGTTCCCAGCTTTTCAAGAGCATCCAGAAACTTTACCTGCATGTGATGTCTCCTACCCTTTGGAGGGCTAGCAATAAATCATGTTGCTAATGGAAAAAAATGGAAAAGAAATACTGACTTAAAGTTTTGCCTTTAAGCAAGGAGTCACAGGGGTCACTCTGACCTGCCTTCCTCATTCATAGAACATCAGTTAGAGAGGACTGGAAGCCCAAGAGAAACAGAACTAAATGAAGGCCCACTCACTCACTGTGTGAGAATACACAGGAGGTCAGTAGAGAAAGGATAGTCTACCCAACAAATGGTGGTGCTGAGAGTCATTAGCTATTTCCGTGGCAGAAAATAACCCTTTGTTGGTACTTAGAACATGCGCTAACTTCAAACGCATACAGACATCGCTGGATTATAAAACTATGAATCAACAATCATGAAAACGATTGCCATTGCAACTTTGGGGTGAATCTCAAATAAGTAATCAAAGCTGACAAGGAGATCATCATCATAATAATTAATAATAATAATATACCACATGATTTTTTTAAATGTAAAATTACCTATAATGAACTAAGAAAATGTAAAGTAACCTATAATGAACTATAAGGTAGGTGTAGCAGGGCATACCTTTAATTCTAGCACTCAGGAGAAGCTGTGTGAATTCAAGACCAGCCTGGTCTATATAGTGAGTTCCAGGACAGCCAAAGCTACCTTGTGAGACCTTCTCTAAGAAAGAGGTGAGAAATGGACAGAGACGAAGGCAGAGACTCAAGAGAGACTAAAATTTGGGAATTATCTGGAGGGGCTGAAACAGGATTATCCAAGAGGCATGAAAACCTTCCGTGCTAAGTGATAATTATTCTAACTACAATGGTGGCTTTTCACCATTGCCTGCTTTACCCAAATGATGGATTTCACAGATGGACACCCTTGCCTCAACAGTCCAAACTATGCAACAACATACAGTTTACTGTGTTTCATTATACCTTAAGAGTCACTCATTCTCATTCTCTGACCTCCTTCCCTTTCTTTTCTCTATCTCTTCCCTCTCTCTTTGATCTCTCTCTCTCTCCTCTCTCTTTGATCTCTCTCTCTCTCTCTCTCTCTCTCTCTCTCTCTCTCTGTGTGTGTGTGTGTGTGTGTGTGTGTGTGTGTGTGTGTCTCATTCTCTGTCTCTCTGTTTCTCTCTGTCTCTCCCTCCCTCCCTCCCTCCCTCCCTCCCCAAACAATACCCAATTAAAGGCAAAATCTGGCATGCTGGCTTCTATTTCTCAGGTTCCATGTTTGAAGGCATCTGGAGTCACTTTCTTTGAAAGCAAGCCAAGCCCACAGCAAACATTCCATTTCTATAGATAGTGATGTTACAACAGAGATACTCTAGAAAATACTTGCAGTTGAAAACCTGGAAATATGTAATGTATTAGCATAATAATTATTAGATGTTTAGCATGCTATGTCATCATTTACAAAACCCAGTTCATTTTCCGCAGACTCTCGCTCCCTTGATATTCCGCAAAGCCTGCTGGGACTCAAGATGGGCGAAGGTGCAAAGCCACCTCGTGCTGCATTCCAGGACAATAAAATCTCACTGCCAAATAAAATAATGGTTAGTATAGGAGGTGTCCTCCTCCAAAGGCCCCTCTTCAGCACTGGCCCTGAACACCAGTTGGCTTGGAACTTCATCCACTCGACAGCTTCATGGTCATTTTTCTCAGGATGCTGTAGAAAGTGCACAGTTCCTTGAATACACCAACAGGGCCATGTCAGAGGCCGCAGACAGATACACTCACAAACCTGTGTGCACCAACTGTCATGGTATATCTGCTCTGTGTGAGCACTTAATGGGCATAAGATACATGGGTGTGCAGGCTTTCCTATTTCCCTTGTATACATTTCTAGAAACGTGAGTGCCTCACAAGAATATTGAGCATTTTTCCAGGTTTCAGTGAAAGTGCCCAGGGAACAGAGAAAAAGAGGTGAACGGCTGTCTGCTCCCCTCCCCCCCCAGCCTCGGCTTTCACTTGCCATCAGATAAGCCACAGAGGGATGGCGTTGATAGAACCCAGTTTTGCCAGTACAGGCGTATTTCATGGCAGACTATTACATGAAAGGGGGGTCTGAGGAATGTCATTTGTCCTCTGTCAAAACAATGTGATAAAGAGCCCTACTATTAATGGGTTACCCTCATTTGGGTCAGCCTGATGTAGATGGGGTCCCATAAAACCCCATACTGAAATGTTGTTCATGTGTGAGAGGCCACTACTTGCGGGCTGTGTGCTTTCTTTTTTTTTTTCTTCTTTAGTCTGTTGTTTTGGAAAATATTGCTTGGTGGCCTTAAAAACACAGACTTGAGACAATTTTCGTTGATCAAATTACCGCCTGTGCAAGTGTTTTCTATACCGTGTTTGTGAAAGTCCAGACAAGTGCCCTGAAAGAAAAGTAAACACCACCTCCCCGTAGTTGTTCACACGCATTCATTAATCACTACTGACCTGAAGCACTCAGGCTGTCGCTGAGCAAGCCATTTGATAGCTAACCACTGCACAATGCTGATCACCACCTTTAAATGGATAATTAGGGGAAAGGCCACTTTCTCCACTAAGACACACGGAAGAAAACTGACCAAGCAGGCATGTGCTGCTAAGGCAAGCATGAACATCTCTCTACTCAGGAACTCTACAACTACACTGTAGGCAATAACATCCTTCTGCTTTTACAGGAGGAAATGAATGTTAACTATGAATGTATATTACAGATGCAGATACTGGGACTGGCCAGGTGGGAGAGTAGGTAAGGCACTTGCCTCACAAGTGTGAGGACCTGAGTTCTGGTTCCCAAAACCCACATAAAAATCCATGCATTTAGAGTCCCAGGGCTAGGCAGGCACAGATGGAAAAGCCTCTGCAGCTCACTGACCAGATAGCCCAGACTATTGGCAAATTCCAGGACAATATGACACCCTGTCTCAAACAAAATGGAAGGTGTCTGAGGACTGGCATCCAAGGTTGACTTCTAACCTCCACACTCTTGAGCCTGTGTGTGCATCCTCTCCCCCATACACACATACATCCACAGACAACACATGCAAATACATATAGCATGGAATACATATACTCTGTCAGAACTTTTCCGAATTGTCCCATGATTTAGAAGACAGGGACTATGGGGGTGGTAAGACTGTAGAAACGGTATGATCTTTACTTTTCTGTACCCATCATTGGTAAAATGCCATCACTGGTGGCCTAGTGTACTTACAAAGGCCTCCTGATGTGCACTCATTGAAGATGTTATACAGTGTGAATAAGGTAGAAACAGTCTAGACAAAATATGTGTAGCACAAAGGCAAACTTTCAGAAGTCCACCAATCTGAGACTAGACAAATCTACATCCTTACTAGTAAACCCATGCCAGCCACTGTTTCAATACACAGTGCTTGGTTTTATAATAGTGTGTGGATTGTTTCACCATGATGTCCTGTTGTTGTTATAGAGCTACTTCACCTCATTTGTAATTTGATGGCACAATCATGTTGAGAAGTTCCTGCAGCTGAGTTTTGGAAAAAATATTGAAAAATCCCTCAAGAGTCTGCAGCAACATAATTAAGAGAACTTTGAAACTGCAAAGTAATCTATCAAAGCTTCCTCTTTAAGAGGTATTGTTTTTTAAATATTTATCATTATTTCTTTGTATATGCGCCTATGTGTACCTGTATGAGTTTATGTAGTATGTACCTGTATGTACCTGTATGTACCTGTGTGAGTTTATGTAGACCACGTACATGCAGAGACCTGTCTGTTTACAGGCAGTTGTGATCCAAAATTTGGTTGCTAGGAACTAAACTCAAGTCCTTTGCAAGAGCAGTAAGCACTCTTAACCATTGAGCCATCTTCCCCACCCCAGAACTGTCACTTTTTTTTAATTAGGTATTTTCTTCATTTACATTTCAAATGTTATCCCAAAAGTCCCCCAGACCCTCCCCCTCCAAATCCCCTACCCACCCACTCCCACTTCTTGGCCCTGGCGTTCCCCTGTACTGAGGCATATAAAGTTTGCAAGACCAAGGGGCCTCTCTTCCCAATGATGGCTGACCAGGCCATCTTCTGATACATATGCAGCTAGAGACACCAGCTTCGGGAGTACTGGTTAGTTCATATTGTTGTTCCACCTATACAGTTGCAGACCCCTTTAGCTCCTTGGGTACTTTCTCTAGCTACTCCACTGGGGGCCCTGTAATCCATCCAATAGCTGACTGTGAGCATCCACCTCTCACAAAAGAACTCACATGATATGTACTCACTGATAAGTGGATATTAGCCCAGAAACTTAGAAAGCCCAAGATACAAGATACAATTTGCAAAACACATGAAACTCAAGAAGAACAAAGACCAAAGTGTGGACACTTTGCCCCTTCTTAGAATTGGGAACAAAACACCCATGGAAGGAGTTACAGAGACAAAGTTCGGAGCTGAGACGAAAGGATGGACCATCCAGAATGGTCACTTTTAATGAATAAAGATTTCTCGCTTCTTTAAAAACCAAAACATGTAAAAGCATGACTTACAAACCTATAAGCCTTGTTTCAAACTTTTGTGTGTATTGTTTATTCCACTAAAGTCAGTGACCTCCTCAAAGTGCAGAGTGAAAATTTGATTTTATAAATGAACTGTTTCCAAAACTCCCCATTTGGAGTCCCCTGTCTTTTCTATTGGCTTTGGAGTTGACTCTGTTTTTTTCCAACTTCCCATTCCTCCTTTAAACTCTGCAGCTCTCTCCAGCCCCAGCCGTGGAGCCACACTTGGGGGCCATGGGCACCTCCACTTAGGTTGGAGTCATCTGGGGTCATTCTCTCTGTTCTTCTGGGAAAGATGGGGATGGCAGATTAAGCCAGCCTCTGTCTATAGAAGAATCTACTCTGACATTTACGACTTCTGAGCTACAGCAAGCCCAGGGCACAGACCACATGCAGATGTGCAGCGCTCCTAACAAAAGTACAGTTGTTAGAGCAATTCTTATGACAGTGTCCACAAACCCCAGACAGCTTTGCCATCCAAGAAGGTGACAGAAAAAGGCTCTCTAGACAGAGGTCACCTCCTTCTCTCCCTTCAGCATCTGGCCCATCAGCTCTCTAAGCATTCTGGTGGCAAGAACAGCTCATGACAGCAGCAGGAAGTGTCCAGGAAGCTTTGAGAACTTACCATGAGGCAGGTGAGGTGAGGGAGGGGCCACTGACCCCCTGCCAGCTGTGAGTGGTTCCTCTCCACAACCTCCAGGGAGAAGATACAAAGCCTATGTAAACAATGATTCTTCTGGAAAAGGCAAGCCAAGCTGATGTGCATTGCTGGAACGGGGCTCTGTGTTCCTCTGTAGTTATACAAGTGCTGATTAATTGCATAATATTCTGCTCTTAGCTGGTGTTGCCTTCCCGGCCTCCGCCTGGAAGAACCAACAGCTGCTTCACTTGGCCCCAGGCATTTATGACTTTATTCTGAACAAATCTTGAACATTTTCATTCGATTTTCCCCAACTCAACTTTGCAACTCAAAATTTGTTTTAGATTTTACGGTCCTTTTCCAAACCCCCGCCCCCTCTTTCTTCTCTCTCTCTCTCTCTCTCTCTCTCTCTCTCTCTCTCTCTCTCTCTCTCTCTCTCTCTCTCTCTCTCTCTCTTTTCTTTCCTTCTTCCAGCTGTGGTTTTGGAATTTGAGTCGATTTTAGGCCGAAGCAGATTTTGTGATGCCAAAGAAAGGAAGTCTGCAGATGGGCAGGAAGAGGGAATGGCAGAGCAGCTAGGCAGGGGCAGGTTGCTAACTCTCCATGCCCCTCAGAACAAGCTAAAACCTAATACTATATAAATATTGAAGTACACAGTAGAAGCAAAATATTCAATAAACATTTGCTGTGAATGGAGGCATTAGGGAAGGCTTAGGCCCCGCCTGAATTCCCATGAAATTTGTAAATATTTCTTTCATTTGTTCTCCATTTACAATTAGTTGCGGTCAAGCTGATCAAAGCCAGAAGGGGCCTGCTGCCTGTGAACCCGCATCGCTCACAATGACATCCACAAAGCAGAATGAAATATGGAATATCGGGTTTCCACGGATGTATGAACTTGTAAAAAATCTGAAAGAATAGGAGGCTTTTCACACTGGGTAATGTGAAACATTTGGTGCACATTGGAGGCCTGTGAAGAGGGAAAGAAAGCTTGAGCCCCCAGATGCTAGACCAAGAACACACCAGGGGCTTCCCTGGGCACCCAGAGGCTCCCAGCCATGCAGGAGACCTGGTACAGAAGTGCCCGATAAGGAAGGAATGCAAGCCATATGTACCAACCAGGATGAATTGGCCAGAGTGCTCTGCTGGCCCAACTATCCAGTCCAGCTCCTACTCTGGGCTCCTTCATTGATGGACCATTATGAGCCCCAACTCTAGCAGGTATCCACACCTCTTCCAACTCATTCATTCCCAAGCCATTTTCAAGGAGTCATGTATCAGAGTGAACTGAGCAAAGCACAAATCGTGTGCCATCAAACAACTTTCAGTCAACAAAACAGCCACACCCTCAGGTGGTCCCATAAGAGGGCATATTGAATGCCACTGTGACCATCTCAGTCTGGGATGTGTTTGCAAAATGCTGAAACTGTCAAAAGCCACATTTCTCAGTGTCTGCTCTGTTATTGGGCAACATGAATCTGTGCTTGGGTAAGATTAGCTCATATTTTACAAAGTGAACCCAGAAGGACATACCACCATGGCACCTCGTGAATCCCATGGCTCCTCCCCCCACCCCACCACTCCTTGCTATTCCCTGTAAGCTGAAGCTGGACCCTCCTTTTTTGCTAAATTGTGGTGTTTTAACTGTTTCCTGTACTTCTTCCAGCTGCCAGGACATCATGGCGGGAGCTGAGCAGAGAACATGGAGGCTTAACCCAAGTTTGCATTCTTTCACCTTCACAAGTCCTTAAGGCCAAAAGGCAATGTATCATCCATTAACTAGAAACTGAGCAGCCTCTAGCACGGCTAACATTGTAAAGGTCAGTCCCCAAGGACTTCCACCCAATACTGACAATGGCTGCACATTCTCTACTCACCATGAAAAGGGCAACCTGCCTTCCTCTTACTACTCAACCCTCCCCTTTCCCAAAGGGGCTGCCTTCAAATGTTGCTCCTCCCTATATTTTTGAGATGGACAAACTTTGTTCAGAATACATTCTAGAGCCAAAAAAAAAGAAGAAGAGAAATGCCAAAACTCATAGATTTGGGAAACAGGTAGTTGAGAAGTTTAAAAAGGAAACTGGGAGAAATGGGTGTGAAGGAAGGACAGGTAGGAGATAAGGGCTCAGGGGTAGAGCCACTTGCCAAGCATCCATAAGTCCTCCCAAGAAGAAGACTATGGGGAAAAGAGAGAAAAGGAGAAGGAAGGAGGGAGATGGGTTAGAGAAGGCAATGAAGGAAAAGAAAAGAGAAAGGGGAAAGGAAGCAGTGAGGAGAGGAAAGAAGAGGAGAAGGGAGGGTGGAAGAGAGGAAAAAGGAGAACGAAAAGGAGTAACTGTGCAAACACCTTCTTCACCCCTCTTACCCGTCCAGTTGTCTGCCCTCATTCACTCAGTAAAAGCACTAGAGGAAGATCCAGTAGTCTGTACAAACAGCAGATGACCTCAGTGGTGCAGAGAGGTCACCTTTGAACTGAGCACCACTGTGCAAAACCAAGCTCTTCTTTCAGGGGAAGTTTGCCAAAGGCTGCATAGACACTGTCCAGAAAGAAGAAAGGCTGGCAGCCCTCCAGGCTCCTGAGAATGGATAGAAATGATCCTCAGTGCTGGAAGGTGCCAATGGACTCCAGGAAGAAGAAAAGGACATGACCTGGGGTGGAAGTCTTCAGCTAGAAAGTGCAATTATCCCAAAGTCTTCAAATCCCTGTGCTAAACAGGAGAAGATTTCAATTATCAACAGAGTCTCTAAAGGCACATAGATCAAGAAGTTGGATTGCAATCACATTCCAGCAAATTGCTCACAAACCATTTGAAATGTCAGGAGTTGGGAGCAAATGAATGGGGTCTGGTAGCCTGGCAGAGGGGTATGGGCAACAGAAAGCCACAGCTGTAGGTTCTATAAAACCAAAGTGGGGCTTAGTAGACTCAGCTGATCAGATGTCTATCCTCACTAGGATATGGATGATTTGGATCACTGCTCCAGTCCTACGCAGGCAAGAGAAGTTGCTGCTGTAACTGTATTTTAATGGTTGCCAAGCATCCTTTCTAAGAAAAAAAAAATTGTGGACAAACCCCAGAAGCTATCAATGTTGGTTGCGACCCACTCCTCTTACAAGAGGACGTCACCATGGACTGCTGGTAATGGACACTGTTTACTATTCTTACATATATCATATCTCTAAAGATATATGCTTAATTGTCTATGATGTAGAATCGTGGCATTATATCAATACTACTTTTCTAATACCTTGATTTATTCAGCATTATGTTCATCTGGTTGGTCCTTGCTGATGTATAATGAATGCTCCTGTTTGTGGCTATGTAACATTCTAATGTGTGAAGATAGCATGCAATTTCATTTACAGATATATGCATACATATATGTGTATATATGAATGTGTGTATGCATGCATATATATATGTATGTATGTATGTATGCATGCATGCATGCATGCATGTATATATGTCACATATATGACACATGTATATATGTATGCATGTGTCACAGAAATCAGAAGAGATCGTTAGATCTTCTAGAGATGTAGTTAACAGGCAGTTGGGAATTACCTAGCATGGGCTCAGGAAACTGGCATCAGATCCTCTAGAACAGTACATGCTTCTAACTGCTGAGCCATCTTTCTAGTCTCAATACATTTTTTTTGATATAAAGTAAAATATTTACATATTATATGCAATTCATATATATGATATATAAATATCCCACATGTGTTGAGAGTTCCTCCATCTCCAGGTCTCAGTTAATCCCAAGTGTTTACCAATAACTGGTGTGAAATGATAAGTTTCAATTTGCATTTCCCTGGCTAATAATGAAACTGACCACCAATCTGCCATGCAGAAGGAAGTCTCTAAAGGTCATTTCAATTGTCCCTTTTTTCAATCATGTTGTTCCCCTTGCTTGTTGGTAAGCCGTAACTCGTTTATTCAGATAACATTTCCTTCTATTCTTTGTTTGGGTTGGGTTTATGGTTTTTAAGTCTTGAGACAGAGTCTCTATGAAGCCCAAACTGGCCTTAAACCCAATCCTACTGCGTCGACCTCCTGACTTCTGGGATTATAGGCCTACACCTATACCTGACTTTATGGTACTTTCAGTAACCAGAAATTCCAACTGTAGACTATATCAATCAGTATTTCCTTTTTTTAAGCCATGCTTGCTTGGTCCTTCCTCACTCTTATGTTGTGAGGACATTAATCTGTTTAATCTCAATATATGTTGTAATCTTGCCTGTCCATTAGGACCCTTAACAAAAACCTTAAATTTTTTGCAGGACTGTACATGCGTGTAAAGACCTGAAGTTGATGACAAACATCTTCTTCCATCAGTCTCTACTCACTTACTGAGGCAGGATCTCTCACTGATCCTGGAGCTTGCTAATCCTGCCTCGTCTAGCTAGCCAGACTGTGCCAACGATTCCCTGTCCCTGCCTCCTGAGTATTGGGCTTTCAGGAAACCTCCATGCCTGCTTAGCTTTTTACATAGGTTCTGGGTTCCAAACTCACCCTCAACTCTTGAACAATGAGCTCTTTATCCATTGAATCATCTCTCAAATCCAAAGTTTACTTCTTAGTATAAAAACATCTTGTCTCTTATTTTCCAGTATAAAATCAATTTTCTCCATACACTCTTTATTTAAAAAAAAATATACCAAGTTTTATAATGGCTCTTAAGAAATGGACTACTATTATAATCCTTATTTAAAGGTTAAAAAAAATAGACCAAAAAATAGTAGTTAACTTCAGTCAGCTGACATCTGGAGCAGAACAAACTGCTGCCTGGCTTCCATTACAATGTTTTGTCCTATGTGAAGGCTGTTTTAAATGTTTTCCATAGCAATGTTTATTTTACTTTTCCCTCCCAGGTAATAATAGTTACTCGACTGTGTGTGCCTTCTGTATTCTTTGACAATGATTTAAAGGTCTTGGAATTTGCATATAAGATATTACATGTATTTTGTCAAGGAAGTGGAAAATCACTAAATTTCTTATTGCTTCTTTTTATTAAAAAACAAAAAAAAAAAACAAACAAAAAGTGTGCTACATACAGCCTAGGTTTTATAAACTAGTGATATTGGTTGGTCTTCTTCATTCTTCCGAACCTGATGATATGCAAGTGGAGTATAAACAACAGACTCTAAATAGTACTACATTATGCTTACTGAAAGAGGTTTTTAGAGTGTAATTTTTCCCACTCTACATTCAATAGTGTAAACTTAAGTAGCCCATAAAGTTGAGGGACATGGAGCTTGAACCAGCCATCGTCTGTAACCAGGCAAGGCTTCAACTGGAGGGTTTGGAACACCAACCCAGCCATAAAACCTTTGAACCACAGTTTATCTTGCCTGCAGCTATTCTGGGACCAGAGCCTAGCAAAGTCCTCATCAAATGACCAGAGAGACCTCATCCAGCAACTAATGAAAGATGATACAGAATCTCCCAGAGTCTCCCATCCAAACATTAGGTGGAGTTCCAGGAGTCTTAAAGGGAAGGAGAAAGAGGTGGGGAGGAGGAGGAGAAAGAGTAGGGGAGGAAGAGGAAGAAGAGGACAAGGAAGGGAGAAGGAGGGGGTATCAGAGGAATGAGAGAGGTCCAAGAAACACTAGTAGAACAATGCCCACAGAGTCAACTGACTGGGACTCATGGCAATTCACAGAATCAGGGAACCTGCAGAGGTCTGACCTAGGTCCTTGGCATATATGTTACAGCTGAATAGCTTGGTATTCTTGTGGGAATCCTAACAGTGAGAGTGGGGGCTGTTTCTGACTCTTTTGCCTGCTTGTGGGACCCTTTGCCTCCTACTGGGTTGCTTTGTCCAGTCTTAATGTGATGTATGTGCCTGGTCTTAATTGTAGCTTATTATACCATATTTGGTTGATGGCCCTGGGAAGCCTGCTCTTTTCTGAGGGGCAGGGGTGGACCTGGGGTGGGGGTAGAAGAGGTGGAGAGGTGTGGTTCTGGGAGATAGGGAAGGTATAGTTGGAAGAGACTTGAGGGAAAAGAGGAAGGAGAAACTGTGGTCAGGATATAATATATGAAAGAAGAATTTTTAAAAATTAGAAAATTACATGGGGAGCAAGGGAACATGTTTTGATTATGGGTAGAATTGAAAACATCTACATCGACTATGAAAGTCAGCGTGTTATCTCTTCAGCAAGATGAGAATTTGGTCTACCTCAAGATTCAGTAATACTTACTACTCTTGGGCATATATCTGAAAGTCACTTCATCCTACCCAAAGACATTTGCTGAACCACACTCATTGTTTCTCTATTCGTAATAGCCAGAAATTGGAACCACCCGAGATGTTCCTCAACAGAAAAAATGGTTAAGAAAATGTGGTACATTTGCACAGTGGAGTATTACTCATCCATTGAAAAAAAGGAAATTTGTAGGCAAATGAATGGAACTTTAAAAACAAAAATTACTCAAAGTGAGTTAACCATGACCCAGCAAGACAAATATGATATGTATTCACTTATATGTGGATATTAGCTGTTAAGTCCATGATAACTAAACTATAATACATAAAACTACAGAGGTTAGATATTAAATACAGGACTTTAGGGGAGCTATATCTCCCTAGGAAAGGGAAATAGGTTAGTTATAGGTAGATAGAAGGGCTAGAATAGGAGGATCAAGTGGAGAGAGGGAGGAAAGAAGGAGAGAAGGGAGGGGATATGTGGAGAGACTGCCAAAATTAAGGATTATTTGAGAGGTAGTATGGAAACCTAATACAGTAGAAACTTCCTAAAGTATTTACATCTATGAAGGCCATCTAATGAAATTGATAAATAATGGGGAAACAGAGTCCCAACTAGACATTTCTGATCACTAAATGAAGCTTCCAGTATCAGGATTTGGTTACATATAATTGAGTTGTTGGCCAAAGAGGAACCCCCAAACAAGTGAGGCTGTTGCCAAGACTTTGTGTTGCTCCACTGTTGAAGACAGCACCTACACAATTCATTGAACATGGAGAAATAGAGAAGTAAAAGCTTCATGTCTACATGCTAGTGTTTAGTACACTGCATACTACCATGAAGGAAACATAAACACCATCATAGTTACAAATCCTTTGATCTACGATGGCATCCTGGCTGCAAGGTATGCTAGCTCAAGGATGGCACAAGGCTTGTGGGAGTGACCAACCTGTACGTACATATACATATACACATATACATACACATACACATACATATACACAAACATATACATATATAGTGTATGTATATGTATGTATAAATATGCAATAAAATGACTCATACTTTCTGATACAGTTACACATCAATACATTGCTCAGCCATCATCAAAGAAACTTCCTCCCTCAGCAGATGAGAAGAGAGACCCACAAACAGACATGATACAGGGAAAGAGAGACCTTGGAACACTCAGCCCTACAAAGATTGTCACCACCAACTCCATCCTCTCAAGGAATCCCAGGGAAGAGGAGGTATAAAGAGCATAAGAGTCAGAAGGAATGGAGGACGCCAAGGAAACAAGGCATCTAAACCAACATGACCAACGCATATATGAACTCACAGAGTCTGAGGCAGCATGCACAAGGCCTGCACAGATATGTACCAGTTCAGGGTCCTAGAGCTGAAAAGAGAAGTGGACAAACACTCAGATCTCTAATCCAGAAGCTATCTCCATTGGATGACCACTTGCAAATGACAATTTAGTTTCCTCCAAGGGAATCTCAATGGAGAAACAAATGGCTCTTAAGTGTAGGCGCCATGGCCATCAGTAAATGGCCAACAGAAAATGAACTCAGTGACATCTTTGGAGTTCCCTGTCTCATAATGTCATAGGGCTATTCCTGGTTTGTTTGGGTTTTATTTCTATATTTTAATCCTCCTTTTACCCTGCAGGTCCTCTGCATATATATTGTGACTTCCAGTTTAGTGTTTTTATAAAATTCCTATGTTTTCAAGGAAGTGGGTCTCTGTGTCTCACACCTTTTCTTGGACTCTTTTCCTTTTGTTTATTTAATGTGTTTTGTCCAATTCTGATGTGTTACTTTTTCAAATCAACACTGAATAGTTCCAATCATGTGCACATATTTTATCTTGTTATTTTGCTTTATTTTGTATACCTTATCTTTTTATAGCAAGTAAGACATTTTGAAAGAAAGTTGAACTCAGCTATTAAAAAGAATGAATTTATGAAATTTCTAGGCAAATGGATGGACCTGGAGGGCATCATCCTGAGTGAGGTAACCCATTCACAAAAGAACTCACATGATATGTACTCACTGATAATACCTAATAAAAAAGAAAGAAAGAAAGAAAGAAAGAAAGAAAGAAAGAAAGAAAGAAAGAAAGAAAGAAAGAAAGAGAAAGAGAGAGAGAGAGAGAAAGAAAGAAAGAAAGAAAGAAAGAAAGAAAGAAAGAAAGAAAGAAAGAAAGAAAGAAAGAAAGAGAAAGAAAGAAAGAAAGCTGATAGAGGTTACAAGTTCCTCAGGATATCACCATTGCCCTTGAGAAAGGCATAAATGTGGAGGTTCTACAAGAAAAATATCACCCTAACCCTAGCAGGATTCAGCTTCGTAGAGCTCCAGTCTTGTGAAGATGTGTTTCTACGACCTATTCCTAGAGCATAGTCTTTTAAGTCTTAAATAAAGGCTCAAGATATTTACCAGGTTCCCTCCTCTTTACATTTTTTTTGAGATTATAACATAAATACATTATTTCTCCCTTCCATTTCCTTCCACCCAACTCTCCCATATACCCTTCCTTGTTCTCTTCCAAATTCATGGCCTCTTTTTTCATTAATTGCTATTATATGCATATATGTGCATAAATATGTATATGTGTATACATTAATATACATATGAATATACTATATATGTGTGTATATGTACATGCATATGTATATGCATACATATACATATATGTATATGTATCTATTACTAAATCTATCCTGCTTCAGTCTGGGTAATACTACCTATATAGATGTTTTCAGGACTAATCATTTGGTACTAGATAACAAATCGGTGTACTCTTCCCTGGGGAAGACTGCTTTCTCCACTCTCAGCCTTTCTTATTTGCCTGTATTTCTTTGTGTAGGGTTGAAGCCTTATGGGATTTTTCCAGCCCACACTAGCATGCCTATTTGTGTCTTCCTAGTTTAGCTCACAATTTAGAGTCATGTCGGTGAAACTTTCTGAGTAGAGCTTCTGATGATACTTGGAGATAATCTCACAGCAAACTCCCTGACCCTCTGGTTCTTACAATCTTCCTGCCCCCTCTAGGGCATTGCCCCTATAGCTGTGAAACTACTCAAGCTTCAGACAGCTTCAAGAACTCTCTAGTGAAAAGCAATCCTCAAATGTTGAACAGATTCCTCTCGTGGCTTCTTTCCAGTTCCAGCTCTCAGTTCTGAAAGTTCCCATTACCTACAGAGCACTTTGACCTCCAAGCAGCTGCTTTCAGGAATGTGTCCAGCTTTTCTATGAGGCTTGGTCTGGAACTTGATGTGAGAGTCTGGTACCTCTATCCTGATATAAATGCTATGTCTTAAAAATTATTTTCAACTATAGTAGGTGCACAGATCAGTGAATAGTTCATTAATTTTTAGATGGGCATAGTTACTTAACTCTTCATATGTCCAGCCATGTATTTATGAATTCATTGGGATTTCCTTATAGAACCTGACTTTGTATATTAGAAGTAGATTATAATTCTCTTTCTTCCTTTCTCATGTCTATATAAGTTAACTTTCTTTTTTCTCACCTTGGTTGGGAATGTCAATACAAATAAGTGGAATAGTGATAAGATGGTGTTGTTTTATTCATAATCCTAAATATAGTGCTCTTGACCACATTGCTTGAAGTTAAAGTATACTATAAAACTATTTCATCAAAACAGCATGGTACTAGCACAAAAACAGATGTTACAAATGCCTGAAATGAAGGTAACAAGAAGCAGGGTGTGGTGGCTCATACCTTCAACTCTAGCACACTGGAGACAGAGGCAGGGGGAGCTTTGTTGGTTCTTCCAGCCTGATCTGAGGAATGTGTTGCAGGACAGCTAGGGATACAGAGTGATATGCTGTAGTGAAAAAAAAAAATAAAACAAAATAAACAAAACAAATAAAAGACATGAGCACTCAAAGAAGTGTAGGATGGGAGAATAAATTAACCTAAGTTTGATTTGGGGCTTTGGTTTTGCTTGTCTTTTAAGTAAAGGACTAGTCTCAAAAGATAATATGCTAACAGCCAACAGGTTAAACAGGTTTATTATCTAAAATATATAAAGAGCTCAAAAAATTTAGATATCAGCCAACCAAATAACTCAATTTAAAAATGGGGTATAGAAATAAACAGAATATTCTCAACAGAGGACCCTCCAATGCCTGGGAAGCACTTAAAGAAATGTTCAACAATACAAATCAAAATGACCTCTCAGATTCTACCCTATACCCATTGGAATGACTAAGATGCAAAACTCAAGAGACAGCTCATGATGGAAAGGATGTAGAGCAAGGGGAACACTCCAGTGGAGACTGGCATGCAAACTTGTACAACCACCTTGGAAATCAATTTTGTGGATCCTCAGAAAATTCGGAATATTTCTACCTCAAGACCCAGCTATACCACTCCTGAGCATATACCCAAGGGATGCTCCACCATATTGTAAGGATACATGCTTGAACTACATTCAGAGCAGCTTTATTCATAATAGTCAGAAACTGGAAACAACCTTGATATCCCTCATCCAAAGGATGGATAAAGAAAATGTGAAAATCTACAAATGAAATATTACTCAGCTATTAAAAATAATGACATCATGAAATTTGCAGGCAAATGGATGGAACTAGAAAAGATCATCCTGAGTGAGGTAACCCAGATTCAAGAGGTCATTCATGGTATATACTCACTGATGAGTGGATATTAGCCATTAAGTACAGGATAACCATGCTCTAATCCACAGACCCAACAAGCCAAATAACCAGGAGGGTCCAAAAGAGAATGCTTGAATATCACCCAGAAGGGGAAATAAAATAGACTTTGGAAGTGGAGGGATGGAGGGAGGGAACTGGATGGGAGGGGGTAAGGAAGAGGAACAGGACGGATCAAGTGTGGGAGGATGAAGGGAGAGAAAATTGGGAGAGAGAACTGAAATCAGTATTGGGGCATCTCTGGGACAAGCTAGAAACCTAGGACAATGGAAACTTCCAGGAATCTATGAGGGTGACCCTAGATAACACTCCTAGGAATAGAGAATATGGAACCAGAAACTGCTACCTCCTATAAACAGGCAAGACTGACTTCCAGTGGAGGGATGGTAACACCAACCCAGCCATAAAACCTTCAACCGATACTTTTCCTGCCTATAAGATGTGCAGGGATAAAGAGAAAGCAGACATTGAGGGAATGGTCAACCAATGACTGGCCTAGCTTAAGATCCATGTCATGAGAGAGAGCCCACCCCTGACACTATTAATGACATTCTGCTACACTTGCAGACAGGAGTCTAGTATCACTGACATCTGAGAGGATATACCCAACAGTTGATGGAAATAAATGCAGAGACCCACAGCCAAACATTAGGCAGAGTTTAAGGAGTCTTGTGGAAGAACTGGAGGAAGGATTGAAGAAGTCAGATAGGTCAAGGACACTACAAGAAAACCTACAGAATCTGGGTTCCTTCCAGCTTCTGGCTATTATAAATAAGGCTGCTATGAACATAGTGGAGCATGTGTCCTTATTACCGGTTGGAGCATCTTCTGGATATATGCCCAGGAGAGGTATTGCTGGATCCTCCGGTAGTATTATGTCCAATTTTCTGAGGAACCGCCAAACTGATTTCCAGAGTGGTTGTACCAGCTTGCAATCCCACCAACAATGAAGGAGTGTTCCTCTTTCTCCACATCCTCGCCAGCATCTGCTGTCACCTGAATTTTTGATCTTAGCCATTCTGACTGGTGTGAGGTGGAATCTCAGGGTTGTTTTGATTTGCATTTCCCTGATGATTAAGGATGTTGAACATTTTTTCAGGTGCTTCTCTAACATTCGGTATTCCTCAGGTGAGAATTCTTTGTTCATTTCTGAGCCCCATTTTTTAACGGGGTTATTTGATTTTCTGGAGTCCACCTTCTTGAGTTCCTTATAAATATTGGATATTAGTCCCCTGTCTGATTTAGGATAGGTAAAGATCCTTTCCCAATCTGTTGGTGGTCTTTTTGTCTTATAGACGGTGTCTTTTGCCTTGCAGAAGCTTTGCAACTTTATGAGGTCCCATTTATCGATTCTCGATCTTACAGCGCAAGCCTTTGTTGTTCTATTCAGGAATTTTTCCCCTGTACCCATATCTTTGAGGCTTTTCCCTACTTTCTCCTCTATAAGTTTCAGTGTCTCTGGTTTTATGTGGAGTTCCTTAATCCACTTAGATTTGACCTTGGTACAAGGAGATAGGAATGGATCAATTCGCATTCTTCTATATGATAACCGCCAGTTGTGCCAGCACCATTTGTTGAAAATGCTGTCTTTTTTCCACTGGATGGTTTTTTCTCCCTTGTCAAAGATCAAGTGACCATAGGTATGTGGGTTGATCTCAGCCCCTCAACAGAGGAATGGATACAGAAAATGTGGTACATTTACACAATGGAGTACTACTCAGCTATTAAAAGGAATGAATTTATGAAATTCCTAGGCAAATGGATGGATCTGGAGGGCATCATTCTGAGTGAGGTAACATATTCACAAAGGAACTCACACAATATGTACTCACTGATAAGTGGATATTAGCCCAAAAACTTAGGATACCCAAGATATAAGATACAATTTGTTAAACGCATGAAACTCAAGAAGAACGAAGACCAAAGTGTGGACACTGTGCCCCTTCTTGGAATTGGGAACAAAACACCCATGGAAAGAGTTACAGAGATAAAGTTTGGAGCTGTGAAGAAAGGATGGACCATCTAAAGACTGCCATATCCAGGGATCCATCCCATAATCAGCTTCCAAACGCTGACACCATTGCATACACTAACAAGATTTTGCTGAAAGGACCCAGATATAGCTGTCTCTTGTGAGACAATGCCGGGACCTAGCAAACACAGAAGTGGATGCTCACAGTCAGCTATTGGTCACAGGGCCCCCAATGGAGGAGCTAGAGAAAATACCCAAGGAGCTAAAGGGAACTGCAACCCCATAGGTGGATCATTATTATGAACTAACCAGTACCCAAGAGCTCTTGACTCTAGCTGCATTTGTATCAAAAGATGGCCTAGTAGGCCATCACTGGAAAAAGAGGCCCATTGGACTTGCCAACTTTATATGCCCCAGTACAGGGGAATGCCAGGGCCAAGGGGTGGGGATGGGTGGGTGGGGGACTGGCGTGGGGGAGTGTATTGGGGACTTTTTGGATAGCATTGGAAATGTAATTGAGGAAATTACCTAATTAAAAAAAGAAAAAAGAAAACCTACAGAATCAACTAACCTGGGCCCATAGGGGCTCACTTGTGGGTTCCCAAGCCAGATGAGGGATGGTAGAGACTTTCCATACCCCGGACAGCTCTCAGCAAGTACTGCAGGAGTGGGGCCACTTCCTACCCAAATCAGGCTTGGAGCTAGTCAACTCCTTAGAGACAAAGGCCATGTCATGATAAAGCCAGTTAGTTAGATGTCTGTTTCCCACATCAGAGAACTAGCTTCTCAGAAGTCATGTGACCAGCAGTCTGCTAATCTAATTGATATGCTTAGAAACCCCTGACCCTGTTCAGTACCTCCTCCCTAGTCCTCCTCCTCCCCACTTCAACAGTCTCCTGGGTGGTTTTTACCCTTATAAACCACCTGCCATACTCATTGAAGCCCAAGATCCTCTTCCCCAGCTTCTGCATTCTGAGACCTGGTGCACGATGGCCTATTGTGGGCATGGGACTCACACTCACTAAGACTGAACCACTAACCAGGGGACAGACATACATGGGAGAGACCTAGGACCCCTACATATATGCAACAGATGTGGAACTTGATCTTCATGTGGGACCCCTATCAGCAGGAGCAGGGGCGGTCTCTGACTCTGTTTGCCTGATTTTGAATCCCTTGCCCCTAACTGGGCTGCCTTGTCTAGCTTCAAAAGAAGATGCTCCTAGTCCTACTGCACCTTGGTATGCCGAGGTGAGCTGATGTTCATGGGAGGCCTCCCCTTCACTGAAGAGAAAGGGACAGGTAGGGAAGGGAGGTGAGAGGGAGGAACTGAGAGGAGAATAGGGAGGGGAAGCTGCAATTGGGATGTATAATTAATTAATTAATTAGTGAAGAATAAGATAAAATATAAAATGAGCCAACAAGATGGTTTAGAAGGCAACTCCTGGCAACCTGCGATCATTCTTTAAATTCACTTAATAGGTAGAAGGAAAAACAATGACTCTACAAAGTTGTCCTCTTCCCCACTGTGCACCTGCTATGGAATGTTCACACACATGCACACACACACATACACACACACACACACACACACACACACACATTTTAATTTTTTATTTATTTTTTATTAGGTATTTTCCTCATTTACATTTCCAATGCTACCCAAAATTCCCCCATACCCTCCCCCCCCCACTCCCCTACCCACCCACTCCCACTTTTTGGCCCTGGCGTTCCCCTGTACTGGGGCATATAAAGTTTGCAAGTCCAATAGGCCTCTCTTTCCAGTGATGGCCAACTAGGCCATGACCAATATCATTAACCATAAAGGAAATATAAATTAAAGACACAAACATCACCTTACATCTGTTAGAATGACCACATAGAGAAAGGCATAAATAACAAATGCAAGAAAAAAAGTGGGCAAAAGGAAATGCCTTTAATTTTTTTTAATACATCAATCTAAGTGTGTGAATTCATTATGTCTGGGATAGGAACTGAAACTGCATTTCTAGTGCTTCTTCAATTAATGCTGTGGTTACTGTTTAAGGAGCAAGAAAGCAGAGTTCCTTCCTCAAGGTGGCCCTGTGGAGCAGCCTGCTGTCACCTACAGGTCACTTATCAGATCAAATGTCTTCTCATCTCATCCTAAATCTGACACCCTGCTCAAGAGCATTTCTACAGGATCCTCCGTCTCTGTCCAGCCTTGTGCTTGCTTCCTCGATTTACTCTCTGACTCTAAATTTTCTCATCCACACTATCCATCCCACAATTCTCTGGGTTCATAAAATAATGTGAGCCTATGTCTTCTAACAAATCCCTTAGCATCATATGCTCACAGCTACAGGCATTTGCTTGACCTCGAAGATACATTCTAGCCAACTATGTCGTCAAGTCAGCTAGGTGTTGCAAGTGCAGTTGTCAGACAGACCCTTACAAGCATGCATGTATATCTGACCAAGTAATACCACCCCAGATAGACATGTGACTTGGCAGATTCCTGTCTACCCTATAACCTTAAGATTTCAGAGAAATAAAAAGGAATTGTCCTCTTCTTCACACGAAAGTTTGTTGTCACTCTGCTCATGCCCTGACAATTTTGAATTCCACCATGATGTTCCCGGCATCCATGGCTATCTCCACCACTGACCTAATTTCGCGTGCTCCTTTTCACTTGCAACAACTATCATTTGGCTTCTGTGGAGCATGGAAAGGTGGTTGGTTTTACTCAGGGTAGCTAAGAGCGTCTTTGGTTAGGGAGCAAGAAAGATGTGAGATCTTCACTGGGAGATCTCAGGAGTCATTAAGGAAGGCAGGAATCCCAGCCATGGTCACTTACCAGTTTCTGATCTTGGTCAGTACCTGGATTCCTCAGAACTTCATTTTCCTTATTTGGAAAGTGCTGCCCATCGTGCCTACCCTCATAGAGCCATCACATGTTGTATGAGGTGTTCATAAAGTCTCCAGAAACTACTTAACACTGGCTTCACCGAGATCAGCAATCTAAATCAGAAGCCTAAATGAATCCTATCTGATCCTATATATTTTTTTAATCTAATAGAGACCAATAGCAAAGGGTGAATATGCCCTGTGTCTCATAAAGGTCTGAACCACACTGTTGGACTCTTCCCATTATCATGCTACTATTCTTCCCAACCAAACAATAAATGAATGAATGACTAAAGAGAGAAGTTTTCTCCATAAAAAAGAAAGAAAGTTCTCCTCTGTCTTCAGTTTACGCTAACACCAGTCAGGCATGAAATCACCCTGCAAATGTCACTCTCCTTTACAGTTTCATTTCTCTTCCTAAGCCTCGGGAGTCAATCACAGCAGAGACTCAGCAGAAGCAGCTAGATCTGCTCTGCCTTTGGAAGTCAATGATGAGGGAAGCCAGAGGGCATGAGGTGGGAAGGCAGACAGAGGCAAGAAGGAGCTGTTCTATGCTCCTACTCAATTCAGAGGATTCAGGATGGGTGTGCAGGGCATTGTGAACTCCTTGACCAAGGCTTGGCTTGCTGTGGCCAATGCCATTGGCCAACCAAGCACCTCAGCTAGCAAGCCAAAACAACAAACAAACAAAAATAAACCCACATTCATCTCAACTCCTGGGAGGAAAACTTCAAATATACAGGATCTATTAAGAATAAGATTAAGACTTGGAGCCACAAGAAGCCCCCAGTTTTGTAACCTCATATGTTGTTGTGTATGTTGGGAAGGGAAGAGGAAGCCACTTGTAAATTCTTTCATGAAAAAAAATAATGTTTCAGTTACTTTTTATGATCAAAGACCTTAATAAGACCCATAAACGTACTCACTTTAACAAAAAATGAAGTCAGTTGGGACTTCTCCCCCACCCAGGTCATTTTAGTGTGTTCAGCCATACAGGCTTCTCATGCCAAAACTCCTGTGAGAAACTCCGTGTCTGTCAGTGCAGATAAAGAGGGATTATGCTGAGACAGTACTGAGCACTGGCCGTCTAAGTTCACTTAGCTCCTTGATGCTTTTCTAAGCCAAAACTCAGATCCTTGAGTTTGACAAGTACATATTTTTATTTTGGAAAAAAAAGCTAGATTTAAAAAGAAATAATTACCTTCTTAGTGGACTGGCCCTCCCACCTTTCCTCTCACAGACATATACACGTTCAGGTGAAAGATCAAATGTCCTGGCAATGCTTACCAAGAGTATCAACATCCTGCCTGGGATGCTGGGTGCATGTGGCCTATCATAATCATCCCTAGAGTTTGTTATAATGGCTCTAGACACCGCCCTTTGGTGGGACTGTCACACTAAGGGGCAGGGCAGGTCTTTGTAGAGAGTCGGGGCTCTGAGCCAGGAGCTCAGCTCCTGAGAATTTGACAGATTAGGAGATGGGTTAACAGAATCCAGGAGAGACTTCAAAGATATATTTAGGACTGATAAGAGGGTGGGAGAATTCCATAAGCTCTAGGGCCAGAAGTGGAGGAGAGAGAAGACAGGTATAGGGAATTTTCTGCAAGATAAATAAGGAAGTAAACAACCTGAGTGAGGGTCCCTTCAAACATTCTGCACTTTCCAGAAATTTAAAATCATCACATCTAAGAGTTCCAGTTTTAAGAAGTCACTTTGCGTTAAAAAAAAAAAAAAAGAGAAAAGAAGTCACTTTGTTACACTGTCCTATTATCTAACCTTCTAGATCTAATACATTTTAAAAGTAGTGTGTATATTATCAAACCAAATAACATGAACTTTCGTGAGCTCGTCCTTCAGCAAAGCTGTCAGCTGCTGGTGAAGAAGATACACTCACATCGCTAGAAGGGAGGAGTCTGAGAACCTTCCCTGCAAAACTGACTGAGTTCAGTCGAGGGGGAAAGTATTGCAAAGTCTCTATGAGATTTTGTTTAGTGAACAGGCCAATAAAGCAAAGCATTCCCTGAAAACCTCTTTCCCTGCCGCTGATCAATACTAAAGACACATGGTGTCACATTAGTACATTATAACCCCTATTTAAAAATCGCATTGCAGAGATTATGGAAAGATACGGACAGATACCCACCAGGGGCAAGTCCTTGAAAAACAACAGGCTGAGAACAACAAATTTAGCGGGGCGTGGTGGCGCACGCCTTTAATCCCAGCACTCAGGAGGCAGAGGCAGGCGGATTTCAGAGTTCACGGCCAGCCTGGTCTACAGAGTGAGTTCCAGGACAGCCAAGGCTACACAGAGAAACCCTGTCTCAAAAAACCAAAAAAAAAAAAAAAAGAACAACACACTTGACCATGATGCTGATGCTGGCCTCACTTTTAGACAGTCCCTTGCTAACTTCAGTGTCTTCCCCTGTAGGTGCCAAAGATCCCTGCACACATGGAGCCTCAAAGCACGAGCCTGTTTTTGCCTGGAGCTGAACCAATCGGTTTATTGAGGAGAGGTGGGAAATGTGGTGGAACTGTGACATCTGGAAGGTATCTGAGAAGAACAGGAACCAGGACCCTGACACCCCACAAATACAACTGTGAAGGTGGTTGACATATATAGACGTAAGCTGCAAGACCACAAGGGACTATAACCCGAGCCTGGATCCATGGAATTGTATGATAGAGCCTGGGAGGTTCCAGAAGGAAGGTTTCTAAAACTGAACTCCAAATTTTCAAATCTTTAACTTAAAAAAAAAATCTAATTCATTACTTTAGGGTAGCTTTTAAATATGCAAAGGCAACAAAGCAACCCAACCCATATTCTTTGATACATAGAAAACACATCAGAGATTAGGAACAGATAAAAAACTAATTTTTGCTTTTGGAACAGAGGCAGATAAGGATGGTGTTTGGAGCCTCTGCCCAGGCCCCCATAAGTGAATCACAGTAAAGGCCTTTGGGAATTTTAGAACAAGGCCCTGCTATCTTATAAAAATAACTCTTTCCACTGAGAGACAGACCTTGGCCTGATGTTTGTCCTTTAGTGGGAATTAAGCAGCAGACAATGGGCCTCCAAGTTACCACGTGATGTGAGATACCTACCATGGGCTATGTGTTATTTGGTCTACCGAGCCATAAAGTTGGGTGTGTACAACAGCAGTCCATCAGACAATGAGTGATACATAGGTGTTCTGACCCAAATAGATCCAAAAGGAACAAATAAGTAACATCAAGAAGTTGCCTAAATGCTGGTAGCTTTGGTGCCTGCTACATGAAAGTACTAAGGCTCATGAGGTATACCCAATAATTGTCTGACTGAGGGAAAGAAAACTAGTCCAGTTTACAGATGGTGCGTTATGCAGGTACAATCAAGAACTAACAGCTGTAGCCCCACAGTTCCTTTCTGGAATGACAGAAAAGGACAGTGATGAAGGGCAATCTTCACAGTGGCTGTGTATTTTTTTCTGAGAAGGAAAACAGCCAGATGTATGACTACATCCTGACTCATGGGAGGTAGCCAATGGTTTGGCTGGATGGCTGCAGATTTGGAAGGACTGTACTTGCAAAATTGGTAAGAATAGTATTTGGGGAAAGAGTGTGTAGATAGATATCTAAAAACAAGCAAAATATATCATGCTATTTGTGTGTCATGTAAGTGTTCTCCAAAAATATGACCTCAGCTGAGAACTTTAATAATCTAGTAGTTAGGATGATCTATTCTTGGATAGCAACTAAATTCTTTTCTTAGTCATCCCTGGGCTCATGAACAAAGTGACCGAGGTAGGGAGTATGTACTTGTACACAAACTCAACAACACAGCCTTCTAATGACCAGTCTGGTTGGTGCTGACTGACAGCCTGCCATCAGCAGAGACCAATCCCGAGCTTTCCATGTGCCACCCTTCCCTGGGTGACTAGCCAGTGTTCAGTTGACTACCTGTACCAATTTGATCAGTCACAGAAAAGACAGCATTTTGTCATTACTGGACTAAGATACTTGATCTGGGTCTGGGTCTGCATTTCCTGAATGCAGTGCTTCTGCCAAGGCTGCCATCTATGCACTTATTTTAGAAAAGCCTGTTCACAATCATGGGATTCCACATAACATTGTTTCTAACCTAACCAAAGAACTCATCTCAAAGCCAGAGAAGTGTGGCAGTGGGCTTGTGGTCATGGAATTCACTTCTCTTACCATCCAAAGGTGGCTTGAATGAAATGGCCCTTTAAAGACGTTATAGTACCAACTAGGTTGCAGTGACCTGAATGGAAGGACAAGGATCCACAGAAAGCTGCAAAATACACTCAGCACTATTATTCTTACCTATGTAAACTCCTGTGTTTTCTCACCCAAAAACAAAGGAATAATCAGTGCTTACAATATAGGCCCTTGATACAATGTAAGCTCATTTACCAACAAGCAGCATTCAGTAAACATTCAATAGATGCATTAGGTGTGCAGTGTATATGCTATCATATGTCTGCCTATCCTCCCATCAGCCATAATTTTGACCCTTTAGGTACCAAAAGGATTGTATTTGATCAGTTATACTTATAAGTTCCAAAATGATTTCAAAAGTCATATTTATATTGCTAAATGGAGTTTTAGAGTCTTCATTTTCATGGATTACTCAATGATACGTGTTCTATATTAGCCATTTTCCAATAAATATATTGAACACCAAAAGTCAGAATCTAGAAGTCTCTGCTCAGTGTCCTTAAGAACATCAGCAGCACGCAGACCCTGGAGGATAAGGGAAATCATGAACATATACTGGTCATGATCTTTTCAAAGTTCTCAAATGTAGTCTGTTCCTAGACTCCCAGCCTTCAGCCTCCTACTTATTGTGATTACTCCTGAAACATTTGGAAGGTAGAAGAAGCCAGTGGCAAGATTTGTGCTTTACATAAGGATTCTCTATCATTTCCTGCTGACAAGGGGCCTTTATACCTCCAAAAGTGGGCTGCTTTTACTCCCAGAGTGCCTTTCACCTCATCAGTTTCTCTGATTCATTCTTTGACCATACTCTCATTTTTCTCAGAGGAGTCCCTCATCACATGTCTGCCTATCTATACATCAGGCATAATTTTAACTCTCTAGGTACCAAAAGCATTGTATCTGATCAGTTATACTTATAAATATTCTTCAAGTCATGATAGCTTTTGATGGGAGAAAAAAACTAACTTCAGAATTAAGATTTAACCATTACAAAGAATTCAAAGGTCACCTTCCACCTACTTGCATTATCTTATGATCAATGTTAATACTTTTATTTCTAGAGTTGTGAATGATAAATTATTGGTTACAGGATACTCATTGATACCTGCCACACAGGTCAGGTTTTCTGTTTACATTTTCCTCCAGTTATTATTCTTCAACCCATTCATTATGGAGTGGTTGCCTTATTACAGGGTCTGTCGGGATGTAGAATGGAAGAGAATCCTGCCATGCATGGATTTCTTTTAGGGGCTTGGTTGTTTCTATAAAACATCTGCAGATTAGACCAGGATAGAGAGTCCTGTATCTGTAGGAGTCTTGAGTAAAGGTAACTTCTATGTCACTGCTGACCTGACAGTGTCTCCAACTCCTAGGCCATTTTCCCTGCTGTTGATAAAGTAAATATTGCTGCTGCAGAGAAGCACATCTGGTCATATGCATGACTACATGAAGAACACTTAGTACTGTGCTGAACAACATCAGCACCAGGGTCCAATCAGGGAGAAGACTGAACCTTATTAGGATACATAGAATAGAAAAGCCAAGAAAGGACCAACTCAGGAAAGCAAATACATGTTTAGTAGCACATGACTTTCTGCATATAAATTAGGTCACGGAGCTAAACTACACTCAGCAATGATGAAAGTTGTTCCAACACACACACACACAAATGTGGGGAAAATATATACCATCTCCAGACCTGATCTTATTACAAAGTACCAATTACATTTCTATTCTCTGAATCATCTCTATGGATAAATCCAGACAAACTTCCTTGATGTCAAGTTGTTAGGCAGCTTTCAAAGCAATAAGCTGGTCCCTCTCCATTCCCCTAACAAAGACATCAATGTCTGGAGAATGTGAAAAGCATCCAGCATTTCAATGAGGAAAGATTCTCTTTTGCTTAAGTAAAACAGATGTTTGGTGCTTATACCTACATATGTTGCCCAGTTTTATGTCAAGCTGGAGCCACCTCAGAGATAGAGTTGAGAAATTGCTTCTATAAGATTGGGCTGTAGGAAAACCTGTAGGGCATTTTCTTAAGATATGATTGATGGGATAGAACCCATCCCATTGTGAGTGGCATCATCCCAGGACTTGTGGTCCTGAATGCTATAAGAAAGCAGGCTGAGCAAGCCACATGAAGCAAGTTAGTAAGCATCCCTTCTTCATGGCTTCTACTTCAGCTTCTACCTCCAAGTTCCTGCTCTGCCCGAGTTACTGCCCTGACTTCATTCAGTGACAGACTGTTACATGAAACTGTAAATAAAACAAATCCTTTCCTCCCCCAAGTTGCTCTTGGTCATGATGTTTCATCACTGCAATAATAACCCCAAGCCACTATACTTAAACGTACTAGTGATTAAATAAAAAATAATAATAATTAATGAAAATATGGATGATTAAAACTAATGATAAAATCATCCCTTTACAGTAATACAGTCCTAATATAATGAAACCTATAGTAGCCAACCAGCCAGTGGACAAGCGCCTCATTGTTCTTTCAGGTCATTTAAAATGAATGGAGGAGAATCCAGTTCTTATCTTTACACCCATAGATTAGTGTGTCACTCAACCCTTATCAGAGAAGCCTCCTTTTTTATTCAGTAGATGGTGATGCACCCCAAAATCCATAAGTAGAAAGTAAGAGACTGGAATGTTCAGTCCTAAGTGGAACATCTATATCACACTCCAAAGTGGAGTTCTTTCCAAGGCTCAGGGACAATAATGGAAGGGGGAAGAGGATAGAATTTACAAGCCAGAGATCACCATAAAATGGTGATTTCTGAATTGAGAAGACTGATACACAGGGTAACATGCAGCAATTGAGACTGCATACAAGAGACCTATACAAGGTCAAGTCAGACAAAATTCCAAGGATGGATGTGGGAGGGAGCACAGAGTTCCATCCTAAGGAATTCTTGGCAACTGATACCTGCTAGGGAAGACAGAGTCCATTTCGTTCGGGGATGCAAGCCCTGAAAGGACATTCATGCAGCAGGAAGTGTCCCTACACACGCTGGCTGCACTAATTGAACTTAGAAGGTGAGAGAGAGCGAGGATGGGGGGAATACATGAAGAAGTTGAGGGAGAAGCAGGTAGAATAAGGGAGTAATTGGAGGAGAGGTGGGTGAGTGGGTGAATGGGGTGGGATAGGCTTGATAATTTACTTGATTAAAACATAAAACTTAAGTTTAAGTTCAGAGTGGAAAATGCAAGAATGGAAAACGTTTGGATGCTGCCACCATGGCTGAGATAAAGCCTTTCATCTGGAGACCGACCATGCTGTTGCCTCTCTTACTCTACCTGGCCTTACACTCACTCCCACTGCTCAAAGCTCATGATCCCGTCTCTGTGCCTCTACTCCTGCACTCCCATTTCAATGCTCACCCCTCTTGCCACTGCTTATGATTCACAAATTCATATTTATAGTATTCCCTCCTCTCTTCTTCCACTACCCCTCTCCATTCTAAGTACCCATATTTCCAATATGAATTATTTCAAAGGACTCCTGAACCATCTACTCTCCTGTGGCCTCTGCACCACATATTCACCACACATCCATGGCCAGGTTTGTGTTTCTAATGCTGTGTCACGTTCCTGTGTGAATTATTCTGGTTATTCTCCATTCATTCCCCGAGAAGGAAAGACTCAAAATCCCTATGTCCCTGTCTTCACCCAAAAGCTTCCCAGTTTTATTTTCTATGACTCTATTTCTCGTGCCTCGATTTCAGCCAAACAACTTTCTTCTCTACCTGCTCAGTACTGGTGACATCATGCATGCCTCTATTCAGGGTGTTCCTGCCCTCTCAGAATAGCTTCCTGACCCAAAATGCACTGCTCCAACCACAGCCCTTCACAAACCAATCCAAGCTACTCCTTCCATGAAATCTCTCCAAGGATGCCGTAATCTCCAAACATTGCAGTTTGCACAGAACCAGTTGCTTCCTTAAACTATAGCTATGTGCAGAGCTTATCTGTCCTGTTGGATTGTTAGTCTGCACTGTCAGAAAAACATACTTAAGTGCATGTAATCTCAGTTCTAGGGAGTGTGAGTCAGGAAGATCTTCTGATACCATCTCAAGATAACGAAAGATCGAGAGAAGAAAAAGAGACAAACTTGAATGATCTTTTAGCCTCCAAGTTGCATACATAATGGCTCTCAGAAGCATTTGTTATTGAATAAATAAACAATGGAATTATAAATTATGATAAACTTTTGTGATATACAATATGGAAGGGCATTGTTTAAGCAAAGGTCAAGTTGTCACCACTTAAGAGCAACCTCAGCTGAGGAAGAAATGATATTAGAGTAAACAATGAACGCAGTCATTAATGACCATAGTGACTTTAGGAAATCAATTTAGCCACGGGCAGCCTCAGTATTTTTATCTGCAACACTTACTTTACAAAGCTGTGGTAAGGATCACAAGGGGAAATTTTGCTGAGTTGGATTTGGAAATAAGTAGGTGTCCAACAAATGTTAACTGCTGGTGGTGTCCATGACTTCTTTACTGAACATTTCCTCTTTGTTTTGTAAGTTAGCTCTAGTGTGATGGATTCTCAGGTGAGTTGTAGATAAGAGTTGCAGGTGTCCAGACTCCATGGTGAGAAGGTCTCTTCCCATAAAAGTAAGACAAATACACTCCCATCTATGGGAGACATAGGGCAAAGCCAAGTTCTGCCTGAACTAGACCTGCCCCAATATACAGTAGGCAATTCAGTATTCTGCATTCATTTGTCTCTACTGTCTGGTTGTTTAAAAGATGATTTATTGATGGTGTCCCTTAAAATACATTTCATTTTTACTCTTAATTGTAGATCATGTAAAAATAGCCCATCATATGTTGTCCACATACTAGAAACGTATTACCACTAATGATGCTGTTCTCTGCCTGTCATAAAATGAGCTGTTAGATCCTTTTCCAATCTTTCTGTAACTTTTCAACTTTTGCTGGTAGAGGGGATGTTTTCAATGACTTCTTATCCTACTGGTTTCAGATTTCAGTCTCTTAGTGCTTGAAAACTGGAAAGCTTCCCCGTGAATTACATAGCAAACAGTTTTTCATAAATTCTTCTTTTCATAAAGGGCATCTTGATACACAGAAGAGACAGAAATGCCAGGCTGTTCTCAGCCAAGCTGCAGAGGTGGTAGTGAAGGAACACAAACAACCATGGGAGAGCCTGCTTCCCCCTGGTCTTTTATACACTCTCAAGAGTCTACAGGTAATCCCCAAGAGATCAAACATTAGTGGTCATCAACCAAAATGAGACCTTCTAGGGATCAAAAGAAATCCATTTATTTACTTATTGATTGACTGACTGATTGATTGATGGATTGGGTGTAAGGTCTAACTATATAACCTTGGTTGCCCTGACTCATTCTGTAGAACATTCTGGCCCCAAACTCACAGAGATCTACCTGCCTCTGCTTCCAGTGCTAGGATTAAAGGCTTGCATCACCTTATGCAGGATTTTATTTCCTTTAAGAAACATTTCTGTGAGTTCAATGCCAGCCTGGTCTACAAAGTGATTTCTACATGCTAAGAATAAAATGGGTGAGCTTGTGAAGAAGCTAGACAAATTTAATTCATAATTCCAAACCAGATAATCCCAGTTTCTCTAAACTCTGGATTTATTTTCTTTCAAGCATACTAATTGGAGATCAGGTAATTCCTAAGAATAGTGTAGGGCTCAAATTAAATAAGGATGCTTCCTTACAGAGTAGTATTATACAAACGCTTTTGCTATTATTTTGCACAAATGTAAATGACCTTTGGAGTGTCTGCTGCTGGACACCATCTTGCTAATAACCCCTTATCAGCCTCCACAAGTATACTCTGCTCCCCTCCATGAAAATAGCTACTCTGTACATGTTACCAACACTAAAATATAAGAAACCACTCAACAAATTTTGTGCTTATCCTCAAAAGTACCACAACCTTTATTTGCATAGCCAGAAGCAGGATGTGATATTCAAGCAAATTTATGTCCGAAAGCACAACCCATTGGACAGCGAATAGATCACACTCGGATAAGCTCCTCGTTTGATCCCTTTTGTTCCCCATCACCTCCTAGACATTTTAGCCTATTGTAAAGGGACATAAATTTAACAAAATAACCTCGCCACTAAGTGCTATCAGTGTGGCTGGCAGATCTTACAGGTCTCCAATTTATAGCTAAGAACCCCAGAGTTCACAGGTCAGATATAGCCAATAGTATAGTAACAATACAGGGCAGGACAGGACTAGCCTGCACAGACCCCAATAGCCCAATAACAAGAGCCCATCTCCCCTGTCATTGAATGTGTGAACTGTAATGGGTAAGTAACTGAAGAGCTTGGATGAATAACTATTGCAATGGTGATAGTACCACTATCTAATGGATAGCCAATATTGTCTCTCCATAGCATTTTTGAGTGCCCATAAAGTAGTCTCATTCCCCTAATCTTGTACCCTGCCATATATGCACTTTAGAATCAAAGATGATTGAATTTTAGTTATATAACCCATGACTTAATAGCCCTGAAAATAAGAATGTTAATGAATTTCTAAGTGTCCCTTTCTTCTCCCCCTTCTCTTCCAAAACCTTCTCCATCTCTCTAGCACCCATCCTCATCCTCTCCTCCATCTTGATTATTTGTCCTGGTCTTAAAGTGTCTCAGAGACATTCCCATTACCAACCATATCCTATCAAAGAAGATGAATATCATTCAATGAAATACTATCGAAGACTACTTATGTCACACTCTCTTAGTTAACCCACGGCCACTTAAGAGTCATTCAGCATAAAAACCATTGAGATGATCATAGCAGATAAGGACCCTCACTCACCTCCACAGTCCAGGCCACACCATATATCCCTGTCCCACTGGAATTTAGGACTCTTGATCTAAATTCACAATCTTAAGCAAATGGCAGGCTATGCTATGTGAACTAGAAATTCCACTCTGCCACTACTGGGCACTCAAGCAAGCATATGCACACACTACTATCTCTTGACTTCATGGTTCCCACATCTATTGCAGAGACAGGCACATCACCTTGTCAACAAGTGTTAAGGAGATTGAATTGACTTGACTTGCATAAGCTATTTAAAGCAACCAGAGCAAGCTGGGGTATTTAAATTCAGTTCTTTAATTTCCTATATTGAATACTTTTATTGCAAATTTAAATCAAAATCAGGCATATACATTATCCTACATTTTCTGATACTTGGGGCCACCTAGCTGTCTCTGACTTTATTCACATAATCAGAACTGTGGTATTTGAATTGGGCTTTTGAAAGGCCCACTTTTATCTCATGACCATATTAAATCTGCATTTATTAAAAGGACATCACTTAAGAATGATTCTAACCTCAGTCCAGCTTGTAGGAGGATGTAATGGTGAGGTTATGATTAAAACCTTTTGGGAAAGCATGAACACATGATAACCAGCTATGATACTTTTCCACATTTTTATAATATCTAAAAATATGTTCGGATATCCAGAACTGATCCCACAACTTGATTTATTCACAAGTCCCCTGAAGTGCTTAATAAGTACAATATGGTACAATGAAAATCATGCTTATTACTGCTATTGGGTTGGTAATTCTCCAAGATGAAATCATACTTTTCAGGTTATAAATATACATTTTATTGTTGATTTTATGCTGCATTTTGAAATACTGCTTCTCTGCTTTCATATTTTCAGGACCTTACAAGGGCACCATAAATCAGCTATAAACTAGAGGAATGCTAATTGATATCAGGTGATTTCAAAATGAAGAATCGGTTAAACTTGCTCTGTGTTTCATGAATTCCATTTAGTACAGAACTCTTTCAAAGACAAGACATGCCAAGAATTCAGCTTCCAAGATTAATTAAGTAAATGTTTTCATGTTAGATATTTTAGAAGACTTAAAGAAGGCATGTGTACAACTCAGCTCTAGTGCCAAGTGTATAAAAGATACAAAGATGTGTCGTATCCGACACATGGCTATAGAGTCCAGTGTTTTCTTAGTAAAACAAAGAAAGTTGTATTTCCCATAATTTGATCCGAATAACTGTTATAACTTTTCTGACCATTTTTCTTGCTCTCCTGATACACTCCACAGTTTCTTCATGCTGTTTGGAATTTTGGGTGTAGATCAATAGATATCATGAAAGAGACAAAATTTACTATATTTCAAACATCTTCATGCAAAAGCAATCAGGTATTTCTTGTTGTTTGGGGGCAACTGGGAATGGTATAAATAATGCTTTGACCCATGATCCCAGTGACAAGCTACACAGGGGGGAAAAATTAAACTTTATAAATAGTGATGATTAGTGGCTGGGAAGGGTGAATGACAGGAAGGATGAGAGAAGGGGGAGAAGTCAGAACAATGCCTGCTATACGTGTGTTTGAAAGTTACACAGCAAGTCCCATTAATGGTATACAAACCTATGTGTTATAAAAATCTTAATAGTAAATATTTAAATAGTGTAAGTTAATCTCTCCAAAAAAGCTATAGCAACATTTCATAAACCTATACTAATAATAAAAACATTATGGTCTACTAATGTGCACATACACATACAACAGCCAAGTCAGGAAACTCTTACGACTGCTTAACAAGAGAATTTATTTGAGAAAAATCACAAAAAATTTTCAAAACAAGTTACTGTGAAGTCTATATTTTGCCCAAAGGAAGATTCTGTGGAGTGATCTGATATATAAATTAATGTAATATGTAAATTCTAGTACAAGTACTAGAACATATTTAAGAAAAATCCTATGGCTGAAGCAATGCCAGCACTAAGAATCTTAGAAGTCAATCCAACCCCTACCTTTGAAAGATGAAAACCAGAGACTAGACATTTAAGACTAACTAAAAATAGAACTTCTTTTGCAGCAAATCAAGGACAGTAAATGACGTTTCTTCCTTCTACAGAGAAAAACCACTGGTTTTCCACTGACCTGATGGGAGTGGGGACCCTCTGTAGGCCCCTTGCTACCTTTCCTTTTCCAAGAGTGACAAGTGAACATTGAACTTGGGGAGACAAGGACAGGATCAGGTGTGGGAGGAGACAGGGGAGATGTACAGAGGGTCAGGAAACTGAACAGAGGTGTGTGGCAATGGGGGAGATGGGAACAAGGGTAACCAACCGAAAGTCTCAGACACCAGGAAAGCAAGAGGTTCCCAGGACCCAACAGGGATGACATTAGCTGAAATACCCAACAAAGGAGATATAGAACCTACAGAGACCATATGGAGAGGTTAGGCACAGCCCCCAGTTGAGAGATGGTGCCATCCACACTTCTCAAAAATTTTAATCCAGAATTGTTCCTGTCTAGAGGAAATACAGGGACAAAGAATGGAGCAGAGACTGACCCACCTGGGGATCCATTCCATATGCAGACTCCAACCCCAGACACTGTTGCTGATGCCACAGACTGCTTGCTGATAGAAGCCTGATATAGCTGTCCCTGGAGAGGCTCTGCCAGATCCTGACCAATACAGATGCGGATGCTTGGATCCAACCATTGGACTGAGCATGGGGACCCCAATGGAGGAGTTAGGAGACGGATTGAAGGAGCTGAAGGGGTTTGTAACCCCATAGGAAGAACAATAATATCAACCAATCAGACACCCTAGAGCTCCCAGGGACTAAACCACCACCAACCAAAGAATATACAGGGAGATACTCATGGCTCCATCTGCATATGTAGCAGACAATGACCTTATCTGGCATCAGTAAGGGCTCCCAGGGAAGTCCTTAGCCCTGTGAAGGCTTGATGCCCCAGGATAGGGGAATGCTAGAGTGGTGAGGCTGGAATGAGTGGGTTGGTGGGTGGGTGGGGGAAATACCCTCATACAAGCAAGGGGAGGGTGGGATAAAGAGTTTGTGGAGGGGAAACCAGAAAGGGGAATAACATTTGAAATGTAAATAAATAAAATAACCAATAAAAAAATTTTAAAAGAAAAAGAAACTATTCCTTATCATGATCAGTTCACTAGCTGCTTGCAACATATCTCAATCTCATTAGCAGAAAATCTCCTGAAGAAAACTGTGACTTTCCCCCTCTTATTTGGCCTTTTTAAAGTTATTGATTCTTATGTGTATAGGTGTTTTGCCTGTGTGTATGTTTGTGCAACTTGTCTTTGCCTGCTGCAAAGGAGGCAAGAAGGGAACGTCATTGCCTGTGTCTGGAATTTCGGACAGTTAGTTGTAAGATACCATGTGGGTGCTGAGAACTGAAATTGGGTCCCCTCAAAGAGAAGCCAGTGAGTGCTCTTAACCACTGAGCTGTCTCTCCAGGCCTCTTATTTGCCATCTTTTAGGTTGCTGAGAGAAGTGAACACCAAAAAAGGAAATTGAAATGATGTTACATCTTTTCTTCAATGAATTGTGGATTTACTATGATATACCACCATCAATTACTACTTGGACCTTATTCTCCTTCAATGTCATTTGTCTTTGCTACATTTCCCATTGCTACAATAAAAGACCCTTATAAAGCAACTTACGGAAGGGTTTCTTGGCTGACAGTTTGAGGGTACACTCCATCACAGTATGGAAGTCAAGGCAGATGGAGCTTGAAGCTGCCAGTCATTTTATATCTGGATCATGAAGCAGAAGGAGAATGAATGTTGGTGTTCCATTCCCTGCCTCCTTTCAGTATTTTAGAGTCCAACTCTAGGAATTGGTACCACTCTCCATTATGGTGGATCATTCCACATCAATTAATCAAATCAAAATAACTGTACACAGATATAGCCAGAGCCTAATCTAATCTAGACAACTCCTTATGGGTATACCTGGAGGATTGTCTTCTACATAATTCTGGATCCTGTTATATTGACAATTAATAGGGATGACCATAGTTCTTTACTACTTGTCACCATGTGTTCATGGAAGACAGACAGCATGGGTCAGAAAGGCACAAACTGGCTCACTCAGTCTCCCAGCCATTGAACCCAAACAGAAGGAGAGGTGGCAAGCATGTGTACCTCCCTATCTATGCCCAAGGCTGGGTGACCACCTAGTATAAAGAGTCATAATGTATAATGTGTGATAGATGTTTTTGAAATATCTGTTCCAGTCATATCGTTTTGATCACTAAGAGAACAGGACAGAGGAGTAGTTTGTCTCCAAGAAGGTAAAGACTTGATTCTCATGTTAGTGTTCCTGAGAAGGTGTGGGAAGCCACATGTGCCATTGTAGGGTGGCGCTGGCTACTGCTAGCCACCACACATAAGTTTGGGCAAACAACCAATGCGTAATTATGCAGTAAAGTTTTTCGCCAAAACACTGCCTGGCCCGGGCATGATAATGAGGCTCTGCAAAGTACTAAGAGAGTTAACCAATCAGATGTGAGACATGCAAATGAGATATGATAATGAGGTTCTGTAAAGTACTGAGAGAATAACCAATCAGATGTGAGACATGCAAATGAGGTATGTTAATGAGGTTCTGTGAGGTACTGAGAGAGAATAACCAATCAGATGAGGAACATGCAAATGAGGTAGAATGTACAACCAATCCGGGTGTGAGACACGCCTCTCCTAGGCCTATATAAGCAGCACCAGTTCTGGGCTTGGGGTCTCTTCGCCTCTGCAATCAAGCTCTCCCAATAAACGTGTGCAGAAGTTGTTCTTGCTGGCGAGTCTGACGTAAGAAGAAAGAAAGAATCACCTCTCAATATTGAAGAAGAGAGAGGGAGAGAGAGAGAGAATTGGAGGTTAGGAACAGGGAGGATGTAGGAAAAGTTGGGAGAGGTGAAAAAATATAACCAAAATATATTGTGTAAACAAAAAGGTATTTTTAACTAATGCCGGTCAAAGAAAACAAAGAATTACATACTCCACTTGAACCTCACCCTGCAACACTTGCCACTGAACTCCTGCCTCTGCCTTGAGAGGAAAAAGGAATTGTTCTCATGCTACAAAAGGAAATGAGGGTCTGAGAAGCTACAGAACTGACCCGAGTCACTCAGGCCACTCTGCCTCCAAAGCCCAATTCATAATTGAGGAAATTCAGGTCAAAGCGATCCAGTATCCTCTAGGGTCACAGGCCAAGAAGTAATAGAGCTGAGACTAGAGTCAGTGACTGTAGCACAGTAGGTTTTGCATAACTCTGACGCTCAGTCCTTGCAAATTTAGAGATAATGGCAAAAGAGCACAAGGACCAGTGGAGCATTGTGAGTTATGCCAAAACAGAAAGGCAACATAAACTATATACGGCTACCAATGTGAGTATTGTTGGCCTAGGTGTGCCTGCACCAATATATTTACATGTACCACTCATGTGGTGTATCTTTGTCAGTTTTCTATGTGGCAGGGGAAAATGTTAAACTTTAATAGGTTGAGCTTTGCTTTTCATTTCCATCACTAAAGGATATTGTTTTGCAAGGAAAACACTATTCTCTCAAGAAATCATCTCCATGCATTACATTGGCAAATAAGGGGGCACACTGTAGCTAGCATTCCAAGTAAAGAGGTGATTAGGAGCAGAGTTTATCGTCCCCCCACCCCCAACTTGTCTGCCCTGATTTGGTTCTCTGGAAACTTTGGTTCCCTGTGGATTGTGTTTATGAATCTTGGATCAGAGAGGACCTGTTCCTTGGAACACTTAGGCCAAGTTAAAACAGAAGAAGGTGAAACATAGTAGAATGAGCTAAAATAGATATCCCACCAAAAAAAAAAAATGGTGCTTTCACTAAGAACGATGAACCGACTTGCATGAACATGAGGAGAGTTGACTAAGGGTAAATGTGGAGAGCCTAAGGCGGGAGGCATCGCTGACTGTCTACCAAGGAAAGGTCCAGGAACCTAGTAACTGATCAGTATACAAAGCTAGATGTCTCAACTGGTCTTCAGTCTATTCCAGAAGTCTGAAGTAGTCTCTAATGCCAGTGAAGAAATGAGCTTGCCAGCAACTTGAGTCAACTCAAGTCAACCAAAAAAACAAACAACAACAACAAAAAAAAACAATAAATAAAATAAAATAAAATAATCCAACCAGATAATTTGGCTTTTAACTTTCACTGTGTGTGACACATGGCTGAAAAATCCCTTCTTTATTAGAGCATATGACAGAATGTTACCCCTTGTAGAGAGCCTCTTTGTCTAAACCTCCTATCTCCCCACCCATTCTTGCCTTTCCCAATCACATTGACCTGGTACTTATTTCCTGAACTCATGATTTTTTTTAATATTTTTTTTCTTTATATCTTCAACAGAATCCAACCCCAAGTATGCAAAATGAGCTCTCCCCACTTGTCATCGCTGTATTCCCAGAGCTACTTATGAGTGAGCCAAGCAAAAGTACTCCTAAAATATATGTGTTGAATGAGTAAATGAAATACTTCAAGTCCAAGTTCTATATTCAATCCCATGAAATACTGATACAGAGCAATTCAAACACAGAGGTGAGAGAAAGACACTTTCCATTCCTGAGAAAGGGTGTCTATGATACAAAATCCAGTAAAGAGTAATTGAAGTTCAGCAGGAAATAATAAACAATTCACAATGTAAATATTTCCCATGAGCAACAACTCAAGGATAGGCTCAGCCCTCCCCACACCTTAAACAGCTGCACACTGTTGGTAAACCCAGAGGAATGCTGACAAAATAAAGCCAGACTGAGGAAGGACATTTGGCAGACTGAAACTTTAATGTCACTCTTAGACTTGAAGTGTAGAACCCACAGTCAGTAGTGTCCTTATACCTGTCAGAAAACCAGCATGGCTTTGGAAATTAACTCTTTCCAAAGCTCTTCCTTCCTGTTCATCATGAACAAAAGAATAAACTTTTGTTCTTCCAAGGATAAGGAAAAATAGGTTGTCAGAGGGTAGAGATAGTGGTCATTGAAGGATTTACTACAAAAAGGAGTTCGGGAAGAATGAAGGTCCTGGAAAATTGAGAATGAAGTTAGCCATGCTCATACAAATGATTAGTGCTTAGTGAGTCAGAACACAACTCAGGATAGCCATGCATGCCAGAGGTTGAGGGATATTGATGCCTTGAAAACTTAATGCATACAACACAGGACTCAAAGGATGTAACTATTCCAAGGTGCACTGACTTCCAGGTAGGATATAGCAGAATTTTCCCCCAATTAATCTAAATATTAATACAACAAGAGGCTTGTGATTGGACAGGGAAAAGGGAGGCAGAGCTAAGAATTTCAGGGACAGAGACAAGAAGAGAGGAGAGGGAAGGAAGGAAGGAAGGAAGGAAGGAAGGAAGGAAGGAAGGAAGGAAGGAAGAAAGGAAGGAAGGAAAGAAGGAAGAGAAAGATGATCCAGATTCCACATTGATTAAATAGTCACAGGTAGCTATGAATATCATATAAGGAACAGATAATTACAGGACAATTTGTCTTATCTAGGTGACCAATTTATATCAATATCAATTGGCTCTGAGTAAATTATGTGGATGTTTTGTGAGGTGAGAATTTACTGATATAAATCTGACTTATAAATTACAAGCCTCTAGAGTTTTGATTTTACTGGGTTACTGGGATTTGGGACCGCTGACCACAGGGGGTGGATGGCTGGGAACGTGGGCAGAATCTGCCACAAGAGAACCAGGATCGGTCACTGCATGGGGCTAGCCATGGATGCAGCAGGGTCACCAAGGCCTGAGAGTAGTTGGGTATAGCACAGGATGGTGCATTTTTTAATATTTCCCACAACAGTAGGAATTCAACATGTTCCTCCTTTTTCTACTCTACCTCTCCTACACCTCTTCCCACTGCTTTCCTCTACACATTTATGAATATCTTCTTCAAATTTTCATCTGTCCCTCAAACCCACACTCTGAAGTAATAGGGACAGAACAGTGCCCTGTGTTTGTTTGTTTGTTTGTTTGTTTGGGGTTTATTTTTTGAGACAGGGTTTCTCTGTGTATCTCTGGCTATCCTGGAACTCACTTTGTAGACCAGGCTAGCCTCAAACTCAGAAATCCGCCTGCCTCTGCCTCCCAAGTGCTGGGATTAAAGGTGTGCACCACCACCACCCGGCTAACAGTGCACTGTTAATGAAGAGACCCAAAGAGGCTAAGTTGCTCATCCATGCCTTAACACTTACTACAACCTGTACGCAGATAGACATGGAACCTGAGGGTCTGTGATGTATTCTGATACTCAGTGATGGTACTGGAAGAACAGAATGCTTTCGTGCACTGAGAGAAGCTATCCCTAAATCCCAACCAAGGTCTAAGTGGGAGAGGGCTTGGGGGGATGAGAACAAGGAAGAAGAGTGTTGCTATCTTTGTGGTACTTTGGAGGAAGGGAAGCAATTTCATTTTTTACTGTGATGTTGACCGACCCCTTGCTATAGAGATTTCTACCTTTCTTTTTTAAAGATGTATTTTTACGTATATGAGTGCGGTGCTCTATCTGCACATGTACCCTCTTCTGTGTGACAAAAGAGGGCATCAGGACCCATTATATATGATTGTGAGCCACCATGTGGTTGCTAGGAATTGAACTCAGTACCTCTGGAAGAGCAGCCAGTGCTCTTAACCACTGAGCCATCTCTCCAGCCCCAGAATTCCACCTTTCTAAGGCAAACTGCCACCATCTTCATGAGTTCAGCTGAGTCTGATTACAGAAGACCACCACAGTTGGACTTAATGACCATCAGCTTCATAGAAGAAAACTTGGGAGGGTCATGGGACCTTTGCCAGCCATTCCTCCCAACAAGATGCTGCCCTCTTGTCTTGCTTACCACAATTTCTATTGCTATGGTAAGACATAGTGAACAATGCAACTCATAAAAGAGTTTAATTTGGGGCTCTTAGTTCCAGAGGGTTAGAGTCCATGACCATCACATTGGGGAGCATGGCAGCAAGCATAGAACTGGAGTGCTAGGTGAAAGATCATATCTTAACACATCAACCAGAGGTAGAGAGAGCTAAATGGGAATTTCATGGGCTTTTGAAACCTCAAAGGCCACCCCCAGTGACATACCTCCTTCAAGAAGGCCTTACCCCCTAATCCTTCCCAAAAAGTTCTACCAACTGGGGATCAAGCATTCAAATATACAAGCCTATGGAGGTCATCATTATTGAGATAATCACAACCTTTAAACAGCATAGCTTCAGCTGCCATTGCCCTTCCCAAGCTCAACCTTGGTTTTTTCCTATCCTGCCAGCTATACCAAGTGTTGTTAAAATTTCTTCCAATGTCTACCCCTCCTCTTAAAGTCTCAATGGCAATTCCACCAATGCTCATTTTGGAGAAAGCAATGAGTTCATTCGTCTTAGCTCTGGCAAGGGGTTATAGACAAAAGTCTGAGTGATCTCAAAGCAGCCACACTAGAAGATCTGTACTTAGCATAGCTGGTGACTCCCACATTAATAAACTCTTCCCTGTCTAGTCCTTCCCAGCCTATATACTTTTATCCCTTCCCTGAGGTCATGTGTAATTAGGGCAAAGAAGCTACAGAAGAAATTTCACAATGCATTCTGTCTCCCATGTAGCATGTAGTGGTATGCTTTTGGGGAGTAGTTGAAGTCTCATGGGTCATGGAGGAAGTAATGAGATGTTTAACTCAGATGAAGCCACCTGAAGTCTGGGTGTCTGTGGGGGGAATCCCAGGATGGAAGTCTTCTGTGTGGTACAAAATGGTACAACTGACTGATAATTGGGATTCACCATGAGTACAGAGATGCTCTGAGAACAGAGGAAGTTCTAAAGGTGGTGTTATAATTTTTAAGAACAGCACACCAGAGACAAGGTTGTTGAAAAATGGCTGCTTAGGTTGCCTGGCCACTTGAGTGGTTAATAAATACTTCTGAGACTGAGATTGCTGCCCAGAGTAAAGGGGTGTGTTTAAGGGAGAATTATGACAGAAAATAACACGTGGCTAGCATTCTCCATGTTAGCCCCTAAATTGGCAGGGAAATTTGATAAAAGATGGAGTGAGATGGAGGTGTTGGCTTGCTGCTTCTCATGACTGGAAGGTCACAGAGTAAAGAAAACACAAATCAGACCTGTGTCCGTGAGCCCTTTCTGGGATCCCAAACATGGAACCCACAGAAGAAGTTAGGTAGTGAAGAGAAAGAATCAGAAATAGAGGAGACAGAAGATACCTTGTGGTATCTTTATGTGCCCTTTGATACAGAGAGAGGAAACTGTGAACTAGTAGGAAGGCAGAGCTATTAACAATGGTCTTGTCACAGAGCTCACAGGAATTGAGGGAAGTTGCATCACTGGATTCCAAGGAAAGCCTTAAATGAGCAATGAAAAATCTCTCATGGCCTGGCTTGTGAGGCTGTGGGATAAGGGACAGGTGGAGTCAATCTGGGCACTGGAGAAGGTGAGTCTATGGTTGCTGGGGAGAATTAAGATGCAAAATCTTCCTCAGCTGAGGACCCTGCATGCTGCAAGATGTGCTAGCTGGTGTAACAGTGGCCTGAGTAAGTATGGATAGAACCAACTTTCTGATTGGGCTGTGTACCTCTCAAAAGGGAGAATTTCACATTAGGTCCTGGGAACTTAGACAAAAAACTCATCACCAGGGAAACCACGGGCTCTAATGGAAAAGCTCCTGTTATTGAGTTGTTCCATGATGTTCCAGCAAAAGTGCATCTTCACATTCGTGTTTTTAATCAAAAGTTATTATTGCAGTCAGTGAACTCTCAGATAGTTTTCTGTTTCCCATTTTCCACCCATAATGCTCTTACGGTTTTTAGTAGAAGGAATACCTCCGGCAGTTGCCAGCATCCGTGTTCCAGAGACAGACGGATTAATGATAGAGCTCCAGGACTGGGTTTCATGTCTGGAGTTGAAGACTAGTCAGACATCTATGCTATCTCTCCTAAATCTCAAGGATTGTGGAAGTGGGGAGGAGGAACAGAACGAACACAAGAACCAGGGTGAAGGTGTGTGCTGGCGTAAGGACTAAGCCAAACTTAAAGCCTTTAAGCCAAACTCCCACCATTTCCATGATACCACCTATGTCAACTTACAAACGTTCACTACAGCTGGTCTCGTTGACTGTTGTCCTTCCTTAATAGAAGAAGGGTCATGTGACCCTCACCTAAGACTGCAACCACTCTTCACAACCAGTTGTTTGCAGTTCTGCCTTAGTTGGACTTAGTCTCAGGGGAGGGGACTATAAATATATAGGGTTCATCATATATAGGATATTAGGAAGGGAGCTGACATATGTGGCTTTTGATGGAGCTGCCATCACCTCTGATGGGTGCAGTCTTTCTAGTGTGGTTGTTTTGAATCGCCCAAACTCCTGCCTGTATGCTTCCTCTGCCCTAGAGTATGGAATTCTCAGACAACACTGGAGCAGGGAGGAAGATAGTTTCCCAGGTGTCATTTAACAAAACAAATGGATCATTCCCTTAGGCAGCCATTCACATTGGGGAAAAATGAAGAGAATTATTTTTTTCCTTACTGCATTGTGGTTATTAAGTCAAAACCCCTCATCAAGTACCATTAGACATTCAAAGCCAGATAGATAAGTAGACTTTCAAAGAAAACAGCCCTTTCAAAACATTGGCAATATTGTTTGTTTGTTTGTTTGTTTGTTTACATAGGTTTAAACTTGGACCCTCTGTTGGCTTGCATTTTACACAGGAAATTCATTTTCTCCATCTTCTTGGTGTTGTAGGGTGGAAGAGAATGTTGAAAAAGACTGGAATTCCGAAGAGCTGCCATATAAACTTTAAAATTAAACAGATGTTTTGTGAATCACATGTAAATTGGAGCCATGGGAACCTGGGTCATAAAGTGAGTGGGGAAGAGAGGTGGGTTGTTTGGGGCAATTACTGGGGCCTGTGGATCAAAAATACCAAGTAAAGATGGAACTTGGTGTTTCTGCAAGTTAGTGATTATTCCAGAGCATTTTATTCCACAAAGCCTTTCCAGAGGATTTTAAACTTCCTGGGGGGCACAGGTCATGTCATCCTCTCTGTTCTGTTCTCAACACTTAGCCTGGCACAGAGAAGAACTCCAAACCATTTTCTGAAACTAGTTCTAGGAAGACTTGGATGAGGCGACTGTCCCCGAAAGTAACCTTTAAGTGCTGACACTCTGACCACTGACTCCATTTCAATTTTACTGTTTTGGTTTAGGTCGGGGTTCTCAACTCTCCTAGCACTGCAACCTTTTAATACACTTCCTCATGTTGTGGTGACCCCCTCGACCATAAAATTATTTTCATTGCTATTTCATAACTGTAATTTCAACACTGTTGTGAATCATAATGTAAATATCTGTTATGCAGGATATCGGAGATGCAACCTTATGGAAGGAAGGGTTGTTCCACCCCCAAAGGGGACATGACCTACAGGTTAAGAACTTCTGGTTTAGGTTTTTTTTCTGCACAAAGCCCGAAGCAAGGATCTAGGTATAAGCAGCATATAGTAAGGGTGGTTCCAAGAAGCATGAGTGTGGGAGAGATGACAATAAAGGAAGAAAGATGGAAGTAGAAAACTGAATTGCTACATCCTTGCCCAGTCTCAGGGACTTGGCTGCAGGCAGTGAATGAAAACACAACAGTTTCCTCAAATGTTCAACATCTTTAATCATCAGGGAAATGCAAATCAAAACAACCTTGAGATTCCACCTCACTCCAGTCAAAATGGCTAAGATCAAAAATTCAGGTGACAGCAGATGCTGGCGAGGATGTGGAGAAAGAGGAACACTCCTCCATTGCTGGTGGGACTGCAGGCTTGTACAACCCTCTGGAAATCAGTCTGGTGGTTCCTCAGAAAATTAGACATAGTACTACCAGAAGATCCAGCAATACCTCTCCTGGGCATATACCCAGAAGATGTTCCAAATGGTAATAAGGACACATGCTCCACTATGTTCATAGCAGCCTTATTTATAATAGCGAGAAGCTGGAAAGAACCCAGATGCCCCTCAACAGAGGAATGGATACAGAAAATGTGGTACATTTACACAATGGAGTACTACTCAGCTATTAAAAACAATGAATATATGAAATTCTTGGGCAAATGGATGTATCTGGAGGATATCGTCCTTAGTGAGGTAACCCAATCACAAAAGAACTCACTTGATATGCACTCACTGATAAGTAGATATTAGCCCAGAAACTTAGAATACCCAAGATACAATTTGCAAAACACAAGAAAATCAAGAAGAACAAAGTCCAAAGTATGGATACTTCATTCCTCCTTAGAATTGGGAACAAAACACCTATGGAAGGAGTTACAGAGACAAAGCTTGGAGCTAAGACGAAAGGATGGACCATCCAGAGACTACCCCACCAGGGGATCCATCCCATAATCAGCCACCAAACCCAGACACTATTGCATATGTCAGCAAGATTTTGCTGAAAGGACCCTGATATAGCTATCTTGAGTGCGGCTATGCCAGTGCCTGGCAAATACAGAAGTGGATGCTCATAGTCATCTAAAGGATGGAACACAGGGCCCCCCAATGGAGGAGCTAGAGAAAGTACCCCAAGGAGCTGATGGGGTCTGCAACCCTATAGGTGGAACAACAATATGAACTAACCAGTACCCCCACAGCTCATGTCTCTAGCTGCATATGTAGCAGAAGATGGCCTAATTGGCCATCATTGGGAAAAGAGGCCCCTTGGTCTTGCAAACTTTATATGCCCCAGTACAGGGGAAGAAGTGGGAGTGAGTGGATAGGGGAGCAGGGCAGGAGGAGGGTATAGGGAACTTTCGGGATAGCATTTGAAATGTAAATAAAGAAAATACCTAATTTAAAAAAAAAAGAAATAAAGAAAAGAAAGGGTATCCTCTACTCCCTAAATGGAGTCAAGGAGTATTATTGAGACTTTGGCAGTAACAATGGTGGTGTTGATTTTATTGAGACCCTTCCCAAGTTCATTCATGCCAACATGAAAGCTGGGGCATTCCTCTATTTGTTCTAAGCACTCACATTGACAGAAGATACCTAGGTGGAAACAGGAAACGTGCTGCACAAAGTAAGAGTCCTGTTCTGATAAGTTGATGGCATGGGGCTAGCAGCAGAGGCTGGCAAAACAACATGGTGTGGGGCAGAAGACCAATTTCTCCCCTTCTATGCCAACTGCTCTTCCCTCCTCCTCTGAGGACAATAGTCTCATTTTATCTGTCCTCGATAGCATACAACAGAAGCAGATTCCTTCTTTCCTTCAAGCAATTTGTTTTAACGGTTGAAGTGACGACGTAGGTAAGTAATCAGAGAGGCTGAGATCATCTGCCTCCATCATCCTTAGATGTCTAGGGCAGGCTTCCTGGGGGAAGAATCCCAGAAGGCCTGTCTACCTCAAGCCTGACCAGTCCAGCTTCATTGTTCTGCTTTTCCCACTGTCCCCTCCACAAATGCTGTCTCCACCATGGCCATTCTAGTTCTGCCTGTATCTTTGCTGCTTTAAGTTGGTCATCTGCCACCTCATCTCAAGAAGTCTCTCACTTTTCTATCACTTTGCAGGAATGATTGGCTAATTCAGGTGATGAAGTCCCAATCCTGTGTATCCCCGAATGTGAGCTTATTAATGAACAGGTATTTACAGATATTGTGAGTCCAGATGAGATCACTCTGAAATAAGGTGGCTTCCCTCATAAAGTATGTCTGCTATCTTTATTGAACGGGAAATTTGGATCTCTAGAGAGAAGCAATGAGAAGAGAATGTGAAGATAAACAGAGAGATGGTGCAGGATTTTCTTTGTCCAATTACATTAAGGCAGTGGCGGGCCCATGATTAGATAGGAGGCAGAGCTAGGAGTTTGTGAGATAGGGAGAGGTAGCAGGAGGGGGAAGGGCGAAGCCAACATGGAGGCAGACAAACAGGAAGATGATCCTGATCCTGCGTGGGTTTAAACAGCCACAAGTAGCTAAGATTTTCACAAGGTTAGAATAATTGGGTTAAAGCTTTATCTTTATCAATTGGCTCTGAAATTATTGTATTGGCATCTTGTAAGATGTGATCTTATTGTTATAGAAATCTGATTGGATATTAAGCTTTAAGAGTCCAGTTTCTTTCAGCAAAATCTTGCTGGCATATGCAATAGTGTCTGCATTTGGTGGCTGATTATGGGATGGATCTCCGGGTGGGGCAGTCTCTGGATAGTCCATCCTTTTGTCTCAGCTCCAAACTTTGTCTCTGTAACTCCTTCCATGGTATTTTCTTACCTATTCTAAGGAGGAATGAAGCATCCACATGTTGGTCTTCCTTCTTGATTTTCTTGTGTTTTGCAAATTGTATCTTGGGTATTCTAAGTTTCTGGGCTAATATCCCCTTATTAGTGAGTGCATATCAAGTGAGTTCTTTTGTGATTGGGTTACTTTACTCAGGATGATATCCTCCAGATCCATCCATTTGCCTAAGAATTTCATAAATTCATTGTTTTTAATAGCTGAGTAGTACTCCCTTGTGTAAATGTACCACATTTTCTGTATCCATTCCTCTGTTGAGGGACATCTGGGTTCTTTCCAACTTCTGGCTATTATAAATACAGCTGCTAACTGTCTCTTGTGAGGCTATACCAGTGCCTGGAAAATACAGAAGTGGATGTTCATTGTCATCTCTTGGATGGAACACAGGGCCCCCAATGTAGGAGCTAGAGAAAGTACCCAAGGAGCTGATGGGGTCTGCAACCCTATAGGTGGAACAACAATATAAACTAATCAGTACCCCCCCCCAGAGCTCATGTCTCTAGCTGCATATGTAGCAGAAGATGGCCTAGTCTGCCGTCATTGGGAAGAGAGGCCCCTTGGTCTTGCAAACTTTATATGCCCCAGTACATGGGAATGCTAGGGTCAAGAAGTGGGAGTGGGTAGGTAGAGGAGCAGGGCAGGGGGAGGGTATAGGGGACTTTCAGGATAGCATTTGAAATGTAAATGAAGAAAATATGCAATAAAAAATTTAAAAAGACATTAAAACATAAAAAAATAAAAATACAAAATAAAAAAATAAAAAGAGTCCTGTTTCTACTGGGTAACTAGGTGTTGAGATGGCTGATCGTGGGGTGTGTGGGGCATGGTATGGAAGCAAGATGAACTCACTAGCTGGAAGAGAGTAGCTCAGCGGTGAGAACAGCCTGAGTGGCCCCCTCACCGGGACATACTATTGTGGCCTGCCAGTACCTTTACTAGAGTGGGAACACTGACCGGCAGGGCAAGAGAGATGACTGGTTGACTTTTTTAATATTTCCCACAACAGGGAGAATACAGTTATCTTGTAGTCTAGAGAAATTTGGAACAAGGTTTTTTTTCCCCCTTACAGTCCTGAAAAGGGGCTATCCCTTGCCCATGTCATCCATATCTTCATATCTCATGACACACATTGAAACTCAAACTCTTAGTGACTCTGTATATAACCTTATTAGAAATAGAGTTGTGGCTAATATAAGTATTTAAGATGAGGTCCTTAATACCATATCACTGTATCCTTCTGTGGAGGGGGGGGAGCATCGGGACACAAAGATATACATACTGAAAAGGGAGAAGTGAAGAGAATGGATCTATGCATCAGGAAAATCCACTCGTTGCCATCAAACCCCTAGAGGCTAGAAGTGAGGCACACAACAAGTTCTCTCTCGTAGCCTCCACAGGAAGATAACGCTTCCATGACCATGATATTGTACTTTTTAAACTCCCGAATTGTGCAACAATAAACTTGTATTGTCTAAGTCACTCAGTTTGTGGTATTTCATTATGTCTGCCCTCACAGACTGATACAGATTCTACCATTGTCCCGGACAAGCAAGTCCTCCAGACTACATGGAGGAATTGGAAAAGAGTCAGAGGTATAAAAACTACTGGAGAAAATAGCAAAAATATCAACCAATCACACTGTCCACAATGGAAGAAAAATATGCATAAAATAGGACCAACTGGAATACAGTCAGAAAAATGTGAGCACTTTGCAATGCTGTCAGTATTTTCCGCTCTTGACAAAATGACTTCTGTTTAATAGCCTAGACAGTATTTTCTAAAGTATTATCTGAGGTTTTCTTGGTGGAGGTAGTGGGAAAGATGTGGGCTTGTAAAGTCCCTGTGTTACTTCCAATATCAGCTGTCTAAAACCTTGAAAAACTCTAAACTCCAGCTCAACTGCAAAATGAGCTGTGTCTCCACATAGGGTTAGCCAGAGAAGAGATAAAACAAGCTAAGCACAAAATTCTTAATGTTCTTTTCTTGTGTGCCTTATGCTTGCAATGCAACTCTCTGCAAATGGGGGGAGGGACATACCCCTTTTCTACAAGTAAGAAGCTCTGATGTGCCCATCTTCCTGCATCTAAAGAACCATTTACTGAAACAAAAGAAGGCTGACTCTGATTTGTTGAAAAATATAAATGACTGATTCAAATTAAGTATCAATATGTGCCAAGGATGACTATTTAATATAGACTAGGAAATCAAATTCATATGATTAATACTATTTAAATACCATTCCCAATTAAGCAAAATATTCATTTATTGTAAACATGTATTTCTAAATGTCCTTTACCCAAGAAAGCAAAGAGGGAGAGAAAAGTCAAAAAAACAAACATGATTTTTTTTATGAAAACTATAGTAAGGGGTCTTAGGATTCAAGGTAGTTGCTACGAGTCAATCCTGCTGCCCCTCAACTTGGCCAATTCAACACTTCTTCCTTCTGCTAACAATGCAACTCACAGATTGGTACCTAGAATCACAGGCTTGACTTAATGATAACTCAACAGGCCAAGCATTGCATATATATACATGCATATTTTGATGATGGATACCTGACCTCAAAATTTCTAGTTAATCCTAGCAAGGTACATCTCAGACACATTTCTGCATCAAATGCAGCTGCATATATACTTTTACATGACCATCTCCATCTCTGGGTATCCATACATGAATATACTCTCACACCCGAGATCAGAGGTATGAAGCAACTTCCTTTCTTGAGGCATTCATGAATATTTATTTAATGATACTAGCATACAATGATCATTGTTAAGTGACCTCACTGTATTTTTTAACTATTTAATTATTCTATTGTGCAGATGTACTCTCAATTATTTGACCAACTCTATCTTGTTTTATTTTACTAATTTACTTTGTGGTAGGGAGGGTTTGCATGTGTGCTATGGTACACATATAGAGATCAGAGAACATCTTGAGAGAATCCGTTCTCTCCTACCGAGTGCAGGGATCAAACTCAGCTTGACCAGCTTAGGGGGAAGTGCTTTTTACCCACTGAGTCATCTTTGTAGCCCTTAATCAATTCCATTTTAGTAAATGTTTAGATTGCTTCTAGTATCTTGCTCTTATGAAATCACATACATGTTTCATACTTATGCAAAGACATCTAATGGTTATAACAGAAATGCTAGTTTTAAAGAACAGTTATGTTCAACATTTTGGTACATACTGCTATATTGCCTTCTAGAAAGTTGTTGCTAATATGTGGCACTACCAAGAATATATGAAAAGATCTATATGAAAAGGTAAGGTAACTTTGGTTGGTACAGATGCCCAAGCTCCATGCCCTTTGAAATTCTGATGCAATACATCTAAGGTAGTGCCCAAGGAATGTGTATTTTTCATACACGCCCAGGGGATCTAGAATAATCAATCAGAATTAAGAGCCCTGGTGGTAAACCATACACCATGGCAGAAGGTACCCATTAGCTACATATCAGTTATTCATCTTACTGAGAATTACTTACACATGTGGCTCTGACCTGTGGACAAGAAAGTAGCATTTGAAAACCAGCTCTTCCCTGGGGAGACAAAGCTCTGCCTGCTCATCCTATTTCTTACGTATGGCTATGGAATGACCCAGCTCATATTGCTAGGCTGGGATCGAGAAAAGTTTTGTCAACGTTTTCTGACATTTTATTTTAGGTATGCTGAAAAAGATAGCATAGGCCTGCTGTAATAGGGGAATTAAGTATGGGACTCAAAGAAACATTGGTGCTTTGAAAAAGTTTCATGTATGGAGCAATGTTTAGTCGGTCAATACTGAAAAACTGAAGTTATCTGCGGCCGTGTGCGCCATCCCACTATGGTGAGAAGTTATGTGCTGGGAAGTTATATGCTCCTTATCCTGATGACGAAAACACCTGCCCTAAGAATTTCCCAGCTATTCATAGCACGATACATCTCAGATGCATTGCTGCATCAATCTACAAGATAGCAAAAAGTACTCTCAAGCTCAAAGATGGAATCAACCCTGCATAAACCTGAAAATCCTACCCCATAGCATTCAACCTATGGTGGATCCACTATAGGACCACTTTAGGTGGGCTCAGCAACTACCGATGCCACCATCAGAAATGGATCGATATGGTCCAGAAGGAACACTGCATTGGATGCATTCAGCCACTGTACAATTGAGCATGCACCAAGATCAAGAGCCACCGTATAACCTATAGTTGATGGGAAAGGCCTGGCAAGCCTCGTCTCTCTCCCTTTAATATTCTAATAAGAATGGAGCTCCCTGTAAGAGAGGAGAATAAAGTTCAATAAAACTGGAAAAGGAAATGTCCTGAAATCTTCCCTCTTCCCTCATCTCAGATCCCCAGCTTCAAAGTCTACCTCCATGCTGCCCAATGCCAGGCTTAAAGAAGAGGGTCTCGGTGGGGATGGGGTGGGTTGACAAATAAAACATGACAGAAAACTCCCAACACCTCCCAGTGAGAAAGCACCATACAGGAAGGAGACAGCCACACACAGGGATGTGGTGAGCCATCAGCCCACTAGCCAGTACTTAGTCCTGACTTGGCACTGCTATAGTTATTCAATTCTAACAGCTCTATGTGGGTTAGTTTTTCTAAAAGTGCCAAAAAAACAGATTATACTTGAAACATTATAATTTGTGAAGCTTGTAGACCAAGTTCTATGGTTTTGTTATTTTTTTTTTGCCTTTGTTTTGGTTTTAACTCTGATTAAGTTACCCACAAATCTAAAAATGGATCAAATAAAGGCCAAAAATCACTAGGTTACAACTCACAATACAAAGGAAGCATACTTCAAATCTGAAAATGTTGATCTTAACCATAAAGATTGTAGAGATACAGCTAGAACCCCAATGGTGACAGTTTGGGTAGCCTATTAAAATGTGGGCCTGTTATCTCAACCAAGTAATGTCCATAAAACTGTGGATAAATGGTTCAAGCTTGCGTTTAAGAGTTCACACAGATGGGATGGGTGGAGCTACTTAAAGCCTCATCTTTTCTGGAAATCATTTCCCTTTCATTTCCTCCCCATAAAAGTCCAGGTGTGCCTTAGACTCTGCTGCATGTCACAGTGGCTCCTCCCAGAGAGCGTCTTTCCTCTGCTCACCATCTGGACCCCAAATCCTGCATTGAGCAGACATGCAGTTGTCAACACCAGCAAGACAGAAGCATTCCCATAATAAATGCAAGTATTCTGCTGATTCCCTTTCCATACGATTTAGATTGATTGGGGGTTTGATCTCTAGGGAGTGTGTAGTTGAGAGAGACGAGAGCCAATAAACACGAAGGGCTGAGGGAAAATAGATATGACCTCAATTAAATAATAAGGAAAATGAAAACACTATATAAAATTAACCCCCATAGAAGGTATTGTCGGCAAAGGTTTTTCTCCCACCCTATAGACTGTCTTTTGTCAATTAAGAAATTTAAAAATGAAATAGCACACAGATGAAAAATTTTTAAAAGAGAAAAAATAATTTAAGGGATTACAATTATTATATACTAAAGAAGGTGGCAGGAATACATCTTATGACTGCAAGGGGTAGAAACAGCTCATTTTTCTATTCTCATTTCTCAGTTTGTGAACAAGGAACAATATCCCTTTCTGTGCTCCAGACTGTTGGTTCCCCAAGGGTGAGTATCCTATTATAATAATGTATGTAGAAGTAGCTTAATATTTTCTGACTTTAATGCAATGGAACAAATAACAGTGGTCTGTTTGGTGAAAGTATGATTGGGGTGAATGTCCTCTCGGGGAGTGTCTTAAGCACTTGCCCAACTGGGAAGCACCATGAACCGGGGCCTGGCTAAGGAAGAGAGGGAATCTGGGTTACGTGTCTGCACTCCTACCTCCCACTGTCCCCAGAGTGACAGAAAAACTATGGGTCATAGAATGAATATTTCCTAGGTTTCTCCGCCTTTCTACAGCACAGTTACTGTAGCCACTTTCAGACCTGAAAATTGAGTACCACCCTCATTTTCTTCAACGCAGTATTTTACCTGCACAGTTAATCTCAGATTAACTCAGCATCGTTGAATTCCTTCCCATATCTAGTATAGACTCACACTAGGAGAGAAATTCCTCAAAATGTCCCCTTCTCCCAACTCAGAAAAGCTAACTTCATCTATGTTATGAAGGACATTAATTTACTTAAACAGATAAAAAGGTAGACCCAGGAGGAAGAAAGAAAAGAACCTAAGAACTGAAGCCACCGGCTGTGTTCGGCCACCATGTGTATGGAGGGGTACAAAGCAGCGTGCAGGGTTGCTGCAGTGAGGAGGAAGCTCATCTGGTCTATCAGGCAGTATCACCCCCCGTAGTATCTAGACAAAGACTATAGCAAAGATATAATGGATGTTCCGTTAACTGTAGAGTTGAATGAAAATATTTTCTAATAGGTCACAACAGAAACTAGCCAGAACAAGAATCAATTTACTGTGAGTTAAAAGAGTTAACTCAAAGTTCAGAGCCGTACTAATTTGTTAGAGTGATGAGATATATCCTGTCGGCAAAGGTTATAAGTGATCTGAAATGTAAGAGCCCGGTGTGGCGAGAGCCCCAGGGTGATACAGCTGAAAGAGATCCTGACAATGGAAAAGGGTTGGTCAGGCTCTGGAGAGAGGAAGCCTACAGATTTTCTGAGATGTGGGGAAAGAGCATAAGCCATAAGAACTATAAAAGCCTGCAGCTTTACCAAGCACAAAGCACTTTCACAGGAAATCTGATCTCATGTGCCATTCTCCCATTTCAGAGAGTGAAAGACAAAGATGGTCCAAAGTCCTGCTTAGCGGCCTGAGCCAATAAATGGGAGAATTGGTTCCCTAATGTAGCTGAGGGTCCTTTTCAACATGCTTGGTTCTCAAAGGTAATTAGAATGATCTGAGTGCTTCATATGCTTCAGCACTGAGCTGTGTGGCTTCTAAAGTTTATCCAGAGAAGAAGTGAGCCAGGAGGCAGGTTTACTGTTAAGTAAGAACTCTGAGCAGAAACAGGAAGAGTAACCTTCAAAGAAGGGAATTCCAGATGATGTAAGACCTTGAAAACAGAATTAAGAGAATTTGGCCTGGATCCTTAAAGCAACGAACCCTAGCCACCTACCTGCACACACATTAGACGAATGTGCTATATTCCTCTAATATAAAAGCATAAACGTGCATCCAGACAAGGCTCCTACCTTCTCTGTGCTGAAAATTCATGAAAACACTTCCACCAGACAATATGAGCCTGCAGCAGCAGCTAAAGCTTGTGGGAAAGCAACCATCCATCCGTGTAGAAGGGTAGAAAGAAACACAGCCAGAGAATGTTGCTGTTGCTGGTAAGAAATGTCAACACACCATCAACTCAAACACCAAGCTGAAAAGTATGAGGAAACCTGATAGGTCCAGTTCGCTCCTTCAGAACGTAAGGTCATTGTAGAACAAAGGTATTAGCATCCCAGCATCTAAAACTATCTCCCCACCTCGAATTCCTTAGGTCTTATCATGTTGAGAAATCAGACACTGTCTCTGGCTTAACCTGAAAGGCATTGCTTTCTATGCATGTGAACACAGACACACACAAACACAAATAGTACAGAATTATTGCACTTTAATGGCCACGGAGGGGGGATCACTGCCCACACTGAAGGAGAACTAAGTGCTCATCTACCACTCCATTCTTATCATTTTAAGCCAATGAAAAAGAGAAACAAATTCAGCCCCAATCTATAATAACACAACCATGCTAAGAGAGGATAGAAAAAGAAAGAAAGCAAGATAAAATGGAAAGTGTGGGTGCACTTTCTACACAGACTCCTCAACCCTTAGAAAGAAGTGGTGGTCGTGCCCAGCTGGCCCATGAACTTAGCCACACCTCTTACTGTTCCCTGACTACCTACTTACTGCCTCTTCTAGTCTGCTTTCCGTTGATGTGGCAAATACCAGGACCAAAAGCAACTTAGGAAGGAAATGGTTGATTTCATCTGACCCTTCCAGGTCACGGTCCATCACTAAGGCAGGGCAGGGACCTAAAGCAGGAAATAGAAGACTATGTCACAGAGAAATGCTGCTCACATTATCTCTCTATTTCTATCTCTCTATCTATATCTCTCTATCTCTTTCAAATAGTACAGAATTCAATCTATCCTATCTCTCCTCTCTCTTTCCCCTCCTCTCCCTCTCTCCCTCCCCCTCCGCTTCCCCTTCCCCCTCCCTCGCTCTCACTCCCGCTCTCTCCTCCACACTCATGTTCAGCTGGCTTATATCCCAGGCCCACCTACATAGGAATAGTAAATAATGTTACAACATGAGGGAGGTCCTACTGTGGGTTAGAAGACAGTCAGTTCCTTCTCACACAGCTATGGGTAGAAGAATTCAGTCTAAAGGTAAGAAAGAAGTATCTCACGGGAACCCAGGCTACAAGGCTCATACAAGCTCATCTCCAGAGCTTGACAATCCAAATACATTGTGTCTTACAAGGCAAACAATTTCCATAAAGCCCCATAACAGAAGGAGGATAATGCGGATTGGGAAAGAGTGAAATAGAGGGCTGAGGGGAAGCAACATTGTGAGACATGGGGACTGCTGAGAAAGAATGTCCTCTGGACATCACAGGATCACCACGTGCTTGAACTCACTGCAGCTAGGATTGCCTGTACAAGACCTGAACAAGATCAAGCTATTAGACATTGCAGCACATGTGGGTGGCATATGAAATTCGTCCCTCCCTGAGGGGTGATTGACAGTTGATGGCTGTGAGGAGAAGGAAAGTCAGTCTTTAGGGGTGTGGCCGCTGGTAAACTGGCCATGTTCCAGTGGATGAACCCACATGTGGGTGTGTATGGGCTACACTAACTGGGCTCACAATGGAGTTATTTAAAAATATGAATGGACATGAAACTGGTGGGGAGATGAGAGATCTAGGAGGAGTTGGACAGGATATGAGTATGGTATGGTCAAAGCATTTTGAATGTTCTGTGTATGTAAAATAAATGTTTAAAGACATTAAAAAAAGTTCAAATAAAGTTAAATGTTAAGTAATTGGTAAATATATTCATTATAAATAGGATAAAGCTTTAATATCTATTCTACCTTTAATTTTCTTTAAAAATCAGTAAGAGAAACATTAATTTATAAACAAAAATGGAAAGGAGGACAGAAAACCTATGAAAATATAGATAGGACATTATATACATTATACATATATATGTGCATATATATATATATATATATATGAAAATAGAGGACATATTTACTAGCAATTTTTCAAAACACAAATGATAAATCTTAACAGATTGACACATATTTTAGAGGTGATATTTAATACCAGTAGGAGGGAGTGAGAAAAGCAAACTTTCTCATATATTACTATCAGAAACTTAACCGGGAAAGCTATTAGGCAATGCACATAAAAGTCATAAAAATGTTCATACTTTAAAATCACTAATACCACTTCTAGAAATCTATCCTAAGTAAATGAGCAATGTAATAAAAGATTTATGTACAAAAACATTTATCACCCAGTTAAGACCTGCCACAGGGAAAAGATTCGGTAAGTTATAGTGTGGTCCTGTAACTGAATATTAGGCAGAAATTTAAAGTAATATTGTTAAAGAATATTTAGTAACAGAGGTAAATGGTTATGATAAAATATTAATGTTAAAAACACATGGTGCAAATTATGTACACTAATGACTCCAATTTTATAATATATTAACGTATCAAATTTTGTTACATGTGCACATATATTCTATATGTGAGTCCAAAGGACTGGAAAGAAATATATGAAGAATAATAGCTGTTAAACCCAAGGAAAAAGGACTAGGGGTAACTCTATTTTTCTGTTACACTTCAAAGTTTTTCAAACATCTTGAAAGTATGAATTACTTTCTAGTGACACATTTAAAAAAAAAACAAAGTAGTAATTACTCTTCCCATAAAATATGTAAATATTAATAACATTCATAACCTATCTGATTTTATGAAAAATTAGACACTGGATAGATGTGAGTGTGTCTCTGCTCAGTGTTCCTTCATGAAGGACAAAATGTGTGGCTATAGCAGGTTTCAAAAGGAGCTATAATAGAACTAATGGTTTTCTGGGCACAAATACTATAGCCAGATAGTTCACCATGCACTCTCTCATTGGTAAAGGTTCTATGATGTCCATGTTCACAGACCTCTGCATGCAGAAGCCTGTCACTCTTGACACGTCCTTTGTCCGAGCAAGCACAAGCCACAGGAAATCAACAGTATCCCCCATTGTAGCATCCCCTTTCACCACCTGGACTCCAGGACCTTTGCTTCTCCTTGGGAGGCAACAGCCCTCAGTGCCCCATCCCCTCAGTGGGCCTGGGGTTTGGGTGACATGGCTAGAGTGGTCCACCCTTCTCATTCACCACATCACAGGAAATTTCAGCCTCTTCCCTTAGTGACCAAGATTTGCTGAAGGCTCTCTAGTTGGCCACAAAATAAAAGGTATCATTCACTCGGTTCTGGACAAGGGAGTCCAGAACATTGAAACTGTATGCAGTGACCATAAGATGAAATGATTGCATTGCCTTTCAATGTTTTATTCGGGCAAAATGTATATGACACAAACATGTACCCTCATACCTACATTGCCTGTATGATTTGGTGTAACTCCCCCGTTGTCTTCATACTTTTCATCTTAGAAGCTAAAACAGCACCTGTCAAACACTGACCCCCCCCCTCAGACTCTAGCAACCCCCTCAGCTCCTAGCAACTTCCAGTCTCCTTTGTTTCTGTAGTTCTTCCCATTGAAGATGGCTTGCTTCTTGTAGTATCAAACCCTCAGTGCTGACCCATGTCCTGATATCAGAAATTCCCTCCTTCTGAAATATACATATATGTGTGTGTGTGTATGTATGTATACATGTAACGTGTGGGCACCTATATATATATACAGAGAGAGAGAGAGAGAGAGAGAGAGAGAGAGAGAGAGAGAGAATGCATTATATGTGCACAGGAGCCTGTGGAAGTGAGAATAGGATGTTGCATCCCCTGGAACTGGAATTATAGGTGATTGTGAGCTATCATGATGTGTGCTGGGATCCAAACCTGGTTCTCTGTTGGGTTTTGTTTTGTTTTGTTTTGTTTTGTTTTGTTGGTTTTGTTTTTGTTTTTGCTGAGCCATTTCTCCATCTCTATGTTTCTCCTTTGTAAAGGATAAATAATGGTGAGGGTTTTTTTTTTTTTAAGGAATCATTATTCTGTTTTTTTTTTTCCCTTAGAGTCTGTACATTTTTACTCTCCCACTGATGGTGTACAAGGGTTCTCCTTTGTAAAGGATAAATAATAGTTAAGAGTTTTTAGGGACCGTAATTCTATCTTTTTCCTTGGAGTCTGTATGCTTTTACGCCACCATAAGGTAGAGTGCACAGTGGGTCCAATTTTTCACATTGTCAACAGTTGCTATTTTCTGGGTGGGAGTGATTTTTGCTGCTTATTTGTGCCAGCATCCAACCTAATAAGTGTAAGGTAGTACCTCGCTGTAGCCCAGGCTTGCATTCCCCTGAGGGTTAGGGAAGTGACCATCTTTTCAAGGACTCCTGGGTCACTTTTTATATCATCATTGGAGAAATGTCTGTTAGAGTCTCTCTCCCAGCTTTTAACCAGTTTGTTTGTTTGACTTGATATTCTTGTAGCTAGGTGTATAATCTGGCTATTAATAATTAGACATAATTGTCAGACAATATCTGCAAGTCTGCTGGGTTGTCTTTATTCTGCCAATCAAGTAGAGCATCCCTATTTAACATCTGAAAACCAAACTGTTCTGAAATTCCTTGAGCATCAACATAACACTTATTTTGGAGTTGAGATTTTCAGATTAAAGTCTACGAAACATTCATTCTAAAATCCAGGAATCTATGAAATAAGAAACCCATCCAAAGCATTTCAATTAAGGGATACTCAAGCGCTCTGCTGACTTTTTATGCACTTTTTTAAACTTTCCATGAAGTCCAATTGTGTGTGTGTGTATGTGTGTGATTAAATTCACTTGCCTTTGGTGTCATATTCATAAAACCATTACCAAATCTAATGTCATGAAGCAACTGATCTACTTATTTTTCCTAGAAGCTTTATAGTTTTGGGTCTTTCCTTCAGGCCTCTGGGCCACCTAGAGCTCCCATTTGTGAAGAGCTGCATCAGTCCAGCTTCCTTATTTAACGTGTGGGCACCTAGATTGCCACGACCATATGTTGAATGGATCTATTGCTTTTTTCACTTGTTTGGAGGTAGAGGGAAATTTTTAAGATAATAAATTACCCTGCATTATACCTGTATGCATTATATGTCTTTGAGGAAATTTTTTAGCATCCTCGGGAATTTTTGAAGCACCGGTTATGCATAAATTCAACCATTGAACCACAAACAAATTGTCGTTACATGTGATCATGATGGGCTCTGAGAGCTGCCATCAGAATGGCGAGAGGGAATGAATAAAGAGATGAAAAAGTGGTGTTCTCCAGCCACTACTGTCACAAAGTACACTGACCCTTATGTACCCATACTCTCCTTCTTTTAAGAAACTATAATATACTAGAGGTTTTCTTTACTTATATTCACCATGAAAATCATTAAATGCTAACATCATCAAAATTCTGCCAAATTCCATGTGCGATCTAAGCAGCGATAGGGCAGACTTCTGCACTGACCTTGCTAACTTTCTGCTCTGTCAACTCAATTAGTGGTTGTGTGTGTGTGTGTGTGTATGTATGTATGTATGTATTTGTTTATTTGTTTGTTTGTTTGTTTGTTTGTTTGTTTGTTTGTTTTTTGAGGCAGGCATTCCAACTGAGAAACCAAAGTTAGACTAGGTCGAAAGAGAAGTTCTGCAGAGAGCACCTAGAACCCTGGTCCGCAGAGAAGAAAGCACTTGTCTATCCAGTGAGAGTAGTCCAGTATTTTCATGGTCAGTGATCCGTTCCACAAACCTCAGGGAAGGTCCTGCAGGCTCTGACCCCACACCCACCATTAGCACAAACACGGAACTGCACCCAGGGGTCTGGGTTTTCAACAGGAGGCTTGTGGCTCAAATGATTCATGGAGTGACTCTGTCTCAGCTGAGATTCAAGCCCAGTGGTGATGGTTTGCATATGCTTAGACTCCATCTTCAAACTCCATAGAGGACTTGGACTGGGCCAAGAGAACACAGCAAATTCTTTACTCAGGAAAAGAGGGTAAATTTTTAAGGAAAATCTTGTTAGCAGCAAGAAGCTTTAAGACGTTAACAACCAGTTGTGCCAGCACCATTTGTTGAAAATGCTGTCTTTCTTCCACTGGATGGTTTTAGCTCCCTTGTCGAAGATCAAGTGACCGTAGGTGTGTGGGTTCATTTCTGGGTCTTCAATTCTATTCCATTGGTCTATTTGTCTGTCACTATACCAGTACCATGCAGTTTTTATCACAATTGCTCTGTAGTAAAGCTTTAGGTCCAGCATGGTGATTCCACCAGAGGTTCTTTTATCCTTGAGAAGAGTTTTTGCTATCCTAGGTTTTTTGTTATTCCAGATGAATTTGCAGATTGTACTTTCTAATTCGTTGAAGAATTGAGTTGGAATTTTGATGGGGATTGCATTGAATCTGTAGATTGCTTTTGGCAAGATAGCCATTTTTACAATGTTGATCCTGCCAATCCATGAGCATGGGAGATCTTTCCATCTTCTGAAATCTTCTATAATTTCTTTCTTCAGAGACTTGAAGTTTTTATTATACAGATCTTTCACTTCCTTAGTTAGAGTCACGCCAAGATATTTTATATTATTTGTGACTATTGAGAAGGGTGTTGTTTCCCTAATTTCTTTCTCGGCCTGTTTATTACAGCTATTGGATGTATCACAGGGCTCCCAATGGAGAAGCTAGAGAAAGTACCCAAGGAGCTAAAGGGATCTGCAACCCTATAGTTGGAACAACATGATGAACTAACCAGTACCCCGGAGCTCTTGTCTCTAGCTGCATATGTATCGAAAGATGGCCTAGTCGGCCATCACTGGAAAGAGAGGCCCATTGGACTTGCAAACTTTATATGCCCCAATATAGGGGAATGCCAGGGCCAAAAGAATGGGAATGGGTGGGTAGGGAAGTGGGGGGCGCTATGGGGGACTTTTGGGATAGCATTGGAAATGTAATTGAGGAAAATATGTAATAAAAAATATTAAAAATTAAAAAAAGAAGCTTTAAGACATGAACAAAGTCATAACACAAGAGTTTGTATGTCAAAAAAAGGACTGAAAAAGTTCCACCCAACCTGTCTTAGTGTGCCTTACACACTCTATAATTTTTTATGCAATTATACCTGAAGGACTCACATGACTACAGGGCTATATTCTCCTTTAAAAACTGCATCATTCTTCTTCCTTTCTTTCTTTCTTTCTTTCTTTCTTTCTTTCTTCCTCCCTCCCTCCCTTCCTCCTCCCCCTCTCTCTTTCTTTCTTTCTTCCTTCCTTTCTCCTTTTTCACTACAATGAAGGAATGGGTTAAATATATAAAGAAAAGTTCATTGTTTCATATTAACCTTAAATAAATGTAATATGCAACCCTTTATAGGTGCTACCTGTGAACATTCTGAATTTGGAAATTTCCTTTTAAAGGTGCCCATGTTCACTAAGAATGTTGTGTAGAAAATGCATTTTCATACTGTGAAGATCCCAGAAACTGAGTGTAACTTCTGACTTCTCTAGTTAAATGTCACCAAATTTCAACTAAACAGAATGTATCTAGCTGGGGGCCATCCTAGAAAGTTAAAGACCTTGGAGTGTTGCTATGGCTATAACCTCTTTTATTCTTTTTTTAAAATAATCAAACTTTCATAGCATAACTTGGAAGCAACAAATATTTAAGTACAGTCCTCAGAGGAAAATAATTCATATCACAAATATTCAGCAGTTTGTTCTTAGGAGTGGAAGAGGAACAGAGACTTCTAAACATCATTTTAAAAGTTTTCCTAAGACTTTATAACAACAACAAAAAAAAAAGTTAAAGAATGCAGAAATGTCAATGTAAGATTTCAAGGACCAATAATGTTTTAAAATAGTAGACTTGCAAAGTAGTTAATGTTTCTACTTAGGGATAATTAGAATTGACTCCCTGGACAACTCACTGAAATTCATATCATGTATTCAATTACAGGGAAACGTCGCCCAATGCAGAAGATCAATTATGTGTGACTGCTTAGTTGATTAAAGCTTGCATGTGCCTTCTACTCAGGTGAGTTTCTTCCTTCTTGTGCATGTGTTTGTTATAGGCTGGATTTAGCCAGGCATCACAAAAATTTACATTTGTCCAGAATCCAAACATTATCAGAAAGCTCAAAATGCTAAATACTGCCCCACAGAGCCATTCAGGAATTTATACATCACCTATTCCATGCTCAGCTGTCTGCTGGGTAATGTGAAACTAAAGAGTGGGGGGGGGGGAATGTCTGTGTGTGCCAGTGCTGGCCCTTGAGAGAAAGGTCTGAGTTAGCTATCAAGGGCACCAAGATTTCAGTCAGACACTTCCAGGTTCCAGATTAGGCTTCAGTAGTGGGCAAGTCGTTGGTTCTCTGAGCTTCCACACTCTCAACTCTGAAGTGAAGACACAGTTAGGGTGGGCTGTAGGAAGCTATGAGGTATGCACAAGTCACGTGCTTAATACAGTGGATGGTTAACCAAGTAAAACCACGGCTATATGGTACAAAGTCCTGAGAAGGAAAAATGAACTTAGAATTATTTTTTTTAAATCCATAAACCTGACCAGGCAGTGGTGGTGTATGCCTTTAATCCCAGCACTTGGGAGGCAGAGGCAGGCAAATCTCTAATTTTAAGGCCAGCCTTGTCTACCGAGTAAGTTCCAGGACTGCCAAGGCTACACAGCAAAGCCCTTTCTCAGGAAAACAAGAATCTGAATTCAGTGAGAGCCACTGTACCTACAAGTGTGGAGAATGAGTAAACTAGAAAGAGTCATCATCTAAGTTCCCAGTGGGAAAGGCCAGACCGAGATGGTGGTGGCAACGACCACCACCCCTGAGGAAGGACACAGTGGCTATGAGAATGTTGGGTCTTGGAGCAAAGTGTAGTATAGAAGAAGATAGCCCGCCGGGCATGGTGGCGCACGCCTTTAATCCCAGCACTCGGGAGGCAGAGGCAGGCGGATTTCTGAGTTCAAGGCCAGCCTGGTCTACAGAGTGAGTTCCAGGACAGCCAAGGAAACAGAGAAACTCTGCCTCGAAAAACCAAAAAAAAAAAAAAAAGAAAGAAAGAAGATAGTCCAAGAAAGTTTGTGTCTACATGCACGAGAATCTATTTATCTGGTCCTCCTGATGCTAGGGAAGGACGGATTAGTCTGTAGTTAGAGGATAATCTTCTCAACTCCATCAAGATGATGACATTTGGATTTTCTCTTACAAGCAGATTTGTTCTTAAGAGAATAAAAAGAGAAGAATAGAGAAGGCCAGGGAAGGCATGGTGGGGAAAGGAAGAGAGAAACTTGAGGAGGTTAAAGACATTCATTCCATTGTCCTCCAGACTCCTTCCAGCTCTGGAGATTGAACCCCAGGCCTTGAGCACATGGAACTTGTGAGCTATGCCCCCTGCCCAACCTATGATTCTCTAGCACAGAAGCCTGCACAACTTTCCAAAACAGAGTTCAGATCTCTGACACAATATAGTCATTGCAACAGATCATTCTTTTCTGCTTTGTATTATTTCCATGTCTGCTTGAGTATAGGGCACAGCAGTGTTTGGCTGAAGTGGGGGCATCTTCAAACCCGGAGACAGAAGCTTGCGCAGCAACATGGCTATCTTCCACTCCAAATCCCACAAGGACAGCCTGTCAGAGGAGCCTATAGTCTGTATTTAATCCCAAAGCACTGTCCTGGAATAGCATTCCCTATGTCAGAGGAGGGGAGCCAGAGTTTAAAGATAAACCAAGGTAACCAAACTCCACTGTAGCCAATGCTCACTGCATCCTCTCCGGAGGGACCAGTAGGCGGTATGAGTCACCAGTTAGAAGTGGGCAAAGTCACCATGTTTCTGGGAGATCTTAGCAGAGACTTGGCATGTAGGTTTGAGATGCTGTGTGAACTGTTGAACTGCACACTTGGTCCTGACCACTGCCAGCTCTGCTCCGCTAAGGAAGAAAGTGCCTTTCGCCTAGTGCCTCCCACCAACAGGCTCGCTGAGGTCCGAAGACATGAGCAAGGCATGTCTCACTCAACTTGGCATCAGGCTATCAGTTTATATTAAATACCTTACACGGGCAGTTTACCACTATCCAGCCAAGTGAGTTGTGATGTTTCAGAATACTCAAGGCTGACCCGGACACCAGAAAGCCCCCATCCACAGACTCCAGCAAATACGATGGGCGCTGCAAGGAACTGAGAAGTTCAAGGTCTATTTTCATATGTTTTCGCCACGATGCCCTTTCACTCTAGACCCGTTGCTAGGATACAACAAGGAGATGATTGCTTGCTGCCTGGGTTACTTTAGTACACAAATCCTTTTTCCTGGAAGTTTTACAAATGATGCATGCATTTTGTTTGTTTGTTGTTTTGCCTTCAAGGTCAAAAACAAACCTGTGGATGTAGTTTTCAAATTATGAAACACTAATATGAGGATGATATCAGTTTTCTTATCATGCCGATGCTGAAAAGCATCCATCCATGAATACACAAACAGAACCAAGAGGAGTTTTATAGGGAGGAGATAGAAAAGGGAGTAGAGAAAGCATGAGAGAGAAGAAAGAAAGGGAAGGTGCTATCAGAGGAGCATGGGCAGCGAGAAAGCCATTGGGGAAGAAAAGAGAGGGGCTAACCAATGTCCAAGGATAAAAGATTTTTCAAAAAACATTAGCTCCCCTCATCAACCTCTCTCTCTTGTCAAGAGTTCCTCGAAAGACTTTTACACGTGAAACTTAACTCTGGCCTGTTTAGTTAATTATGGAAATCCAACATGGAAACCATTATTTCCCTGTGTAAATTTATTCACCAGGTGTTGTCCACCCACTGTCCTCCTGCTCAAGCTGACATGAGCCCTGAGGCGCCTGAGGAGTGGGGGACCCACGGGGAGCCTTCACATCATTCTGGAGATGCCAGCTGGAGGAGGCAAGGCTGCTCCCCACCCCCACTGGGCTTGAATTTTTAAAAGATAAGCGGTTGGTAAGACTTAACTGTAGCACAAGGTCTGTGTTGGGAGGAGTTCCCCCTGGCTTGAAAACTCACAATGTGTTCTGCAGGCAAATCCAGGCACTCCTGCTGTGGGGAGTGAGAGTAGGCTTGGAGCCCACCAGTGTTGTCTGAACTCACAAAGGCCAACCTTTTTTTATTACCAGCTGTCTCTACTGGGTCCCCTATCACAAGGGTAAAAGATAGTTTCCTAAAGCTTTGGGGAAACTTGAAAGCATCAGAGAGGAGAAGAATTACAGGCAGGGGGAACAAAGGAGGTAAGGTGTCCTTCCAGCTAAGGCAGAGTTTCACCCTGATCTTTGCATGGAAGTATAACTTGTAACAGAGAACCACATGGGCTGGACATGAGCAATAGCTGGTGGTACACCACACAGTTGTTATAGACAGTGATTGTCGATCTCCTTTCAAGAGAATGGGGGTGCATACCTCCCATCCGGCAAGGAAAATGCCCAGGGATGAGAAGATCCCAGAGACCTGATCCACCAGGCCTAAAGCACTTGTCCCAGCAGATGGCTTAGGCAGATACTGCCAGTAGTTTGCACCAGTCTGCTCAGAGCCTATGTTTCTCCCACTGAGTTCAGTCCTCTGAGCCCAGCATCTCTGGGGATTCTGGTTGATCAATACTTCATGGAAACCTATACAGGAAGGTTAATTTGGGGGGAAGTGTAGTTACTGTTGCTCCTTTAGTCCTGTCTAGAACCAAGAATATATGAACTCATCCCTCGTTGATGAGCACTCGCTTTTGGTCTAAGTGGTACACTAGAGGAAGGTCAGACGTCTTCCCTGAAAAACCCACCTCATGCTTATCATGCATTTATCAGACAGTTAAAGTTGACACAGATGGGGCACCCCAATGACTCAACCATGTCCCTCCCTGTCCCTTGACACAGCAGCAGATCTGCTTCCTTACAATGACCTTGTCACTTAGGCTGACCAATAGGCTCACTCTTTTTATCCCAGCTCTATTGCTTCATGAAGAATCCAAAGCAATCTGCCACACACACAAAAAAAAAAAAATAGCTTTGAATGTAGTGTGATTCCTACTTTGATCCTCATGGAAGTCCCTGCTCTGCCCTGGAATCAGAGCCCATAGGACCACAGAACCAAAAACTTCAGAGACAAAAAGAAAATCTTCCAAAGGATTACCTAGAGTGAAGGGAAGCAGCATCCCTCCTATTTCCATCCCCTGATTTGGAGACCTGTGTATTCTACTCAATGGTCACAGGTCTAAAATGTGTATCATACACTGAAGAAGCGTACTATTTCCTCTTAGAATAGTAGCAACAAGCTGGAGCCTTGGTATGGGCCTGGGTGGAATTTGTGCCACCGTATGCTGGAATTTCTAGATGATATTTTTTTTTAATTTCTAAACATGTGTTCACTGCACTTTGACCAGCTGTGAGTTTCTGCATTAACCAGTATCCATTACACAAAGAAACTTCTCTAGTGAGGTCTGAAACCTGCACTAATCAACAGGTATGGAGATACAAACTTAGGAAGAAGTTTGACACTATGTCCATTTATAATAATAATAATAATAATAATAATAATATACTTACCCCTGGGGGATAAGTACACACACCCCTGTGTGCCCCACAGCCCTGGATATTTGGATATAATTACAGTTTACTCCTATAGATCTTAGCCTATACTCAATCAGAAAGTGCTTGGTTACCCAAAACATTCACACTACAATGGCACTCAGGGGTATGTCTTACTACACCAGACGTTATTGTAGTTCACAGCTGAGTAAGACTGTTGGTGACCCCTGCTCCCCATCAGCCTACATAGCACCTTTCAGGACTCTGAAAGCTAGCCGGCAAGGAGAAAGCTTTCTGGTCAGTACCAACTTGCTTTCTCCATGTGCTCTGACCAAAGTGATATCTTCAGCAATAGGCTCTTATCATCAAGCTCTGATAGGCAACCAAGGGCAAGGGCAATAGTCGGTATTGTTTGGGGGATCTCCAAGACACCCATGATAACAACTTGAGGGAAAGTACCCCAACCTAGAACTGAGCATTTTATGTGGTAGTCTATGGCTTCTGGGGGAGTATTATCTCACATCTGGAATGATTTCTATACAAGTAGAAATGTTCTGCCATTAACTTGCTAGAGTGCTGGCCAAGAGCACTGCCATCTGTCACAATATTCATTAGAGACAATTCTGCAGGGGTATTTCCTGGTGAACATCACTGTGTGACCTGAAGATCCTCACAGTTTGTTCCTGTTCCCATAGGTTCACCCAGACCCTTGCTCCTCAAGCCACCTTCTGCCTGATCTTCCAACCAGTCTCTAATGAAATCCCAACCGGTAGCGAAGGCAATCTACCTTTGACGACTTGCCCCACCACACAAAACAAATATTTGGGCTCTCAGACTGAAGCTCATCTTCCTTGATGCTCAGGCTTTAGACCCACTCCCAGTTTGACTGTTAGTGCAACATCTCCTTTTGTCTTGCATTGACATTTTGCTCCAACCACGTGTACAGGTTTTCCTTTTATTCATCTATTCATAGAAAATGATTCAAGAAACCACAGGCGTGATGTTGTTAGGCGGCATGCAATCCATACCGTCTGTTTGTTCAACAACTGGAACCCTCAGACTTCTAAAGCCAGCCCTAATACATCCCTTCTTCAATGAGTCATTGGCTTGGGGTCTTTGACACCTCAAGCTCCCAGTGGATACTTCTGAGCACATGGTCACTGTCTTCCCATGAGTAGGCACTCAGTCACTACTCAACCCAATGTCCCATCAGCAATGGCTTTTCAATAGTGAAATAGTGAATAGGTTCCAGGCTCTAGCATGAGATTAGATACTTTTCTCACTGCTATGGCAAAATGCCTGATGAAAACAACATAAGGAAGGAAGGGTTACTTTTGGCTAGCAGTTTGAGGGTACGGTTATCATATTGGACGCTGGTAAGAACATCTCCAGCTATGAAGGAAACCTGTTAAGACAACCTACAAGGTGCTTTGGCTTCCAGCTCCTCAGAAGTTAAACATTAAGAGCAAAGTTCATAAGTACAAAGCTGCCTCTCCATCTCAAGGCTGCGAATTTACCTGTTCACAGTAGGGTTATTCTTTGTTGGAGAGATTCTTAAAACCTAGGCTGTAGACACAATCCTCAAATCATCATGTATGGCTGTCTTCATACAGAACAGAAAATTATACTCACAAAATGATACTAAAGTCATGTCATGTCTTGCTGCATGTAGACAGACCCACGGATACCTAAGCTGACCAAACTCACTGCTTATCAAGTTGGCATGTTTTGATATAGTAATAATCATTCCTTGTCCTTTGAGCATGGACCAGTGATGTCTCCATCCTGGTTTTGGAAAATTGCAGTAGGGCCAGTTTTTTATTTTAGTTCATTGTACTTTCACTTTTTTTGAGACAAAGTTTCTCTATGAAGTTCAGACTGGGATCATCCTGCCTCAACCTTCCTGCTAGTGGAATTACCGGTGTGTCAGCTCATTGTTTGGTTTGTTTGTTTAATTGCTTGACTGATTGTTTGGTTGATTGATAGCTTGGAGTGTTTTTGAGACAGAATCTCACTATATAGCCAAAGCTGGCCTTGAACTCATGTTCTTCTTACATGAGCTTTCCAACAACTAGGATGAACAGGCATACACCTTTACCCAGGGTTTATTGTTAGAAGGTTCTGTTCTCCTAAGAGCCAGCCTCTAGGGTCATCAGGGACCAGACACATTCATTCCAGTTTGGCCAGACAACCAGACTGAAGCCTGACACTAAGGTGGACCATGTGGAAGATGTCCAGCTGCACATGACCTGTGTGGTGGGTGGATTTGAACTCAAGAGTTCAATACAAAGTGTTAGTTAATTGCAGAGAATGGGTACACAGCGAAACCGAATAAAGAACAATGTGTGTCCTAGTCTCTGACAGGCAGTAAATCGACAGCCCAAAATCACATTCTCAGTTTCTGTTTTAATTTCTTTTTGAGCTCTAAGCTTCCTGAAGAAGAAGAAAAAAAAAAATGAGTTTCTCAGTAGGGGCCGAACTGACTGATTTATTTGCTTCACAAAGGTTTCAAGGACTTGAAAAAGAAATGTGATTTTAATTTACAGCTTTTAAAACTCACTCTGCTTCAAGTGGTTTACACATTAAAGTTGTAGCTACATGTCAACATGGCTTGTTGGAAAGTTTAGAATTCAACCTTTAAAGCTTAGGGCACTGATGATGGCTATGGTGGTGGCTATGTTCTTTTGTTGGTTACAGAGGAAGTTGAGCAACCAGTCTGGCTAGTTTTTCTCCTGACTGATTTGACAGCTGATCTTGATATTATTGTTAAAACAACCTGCAAGGTGCTTTGGCTGCCAGCTCCCCAGAAGTTAAACATTAAGGGCAAAGTTCGCAGCTACATAAACCAGCTCCATACTTCAGGCTGGACTCAGCATCAAGATTTTAGCAGCTCTTAAAATGGGCTTCGTAGAGTTAGACCTTACAGGACACAATTCCCATCCCATAGCTGACAGAACTCAGTGATTAACATATCCCTGCTGGGGGATTCCTCCCCTTGAGAGGAGTTCAAAAGATGGGAAGTGGGGTGTGGACTGTAGGCTCAGAGCTTAGCTAAGCATGGAGTACAGTTTCTCTACTTAAGGCAACCACTTTCAGATGTCACCCTCAAGGATTCCTGCTACCATGAGTCGCCACAGACACCGCTGCTTGGGAGTAAGCATTTTCCCTTAACCTCCTCACTTCTCAAGTCTTATCCTTTCTTAACCATACTTCAATTTTCAAAACGATGAGGGATGCAAGTCCAAAAGTCAAAATTCCCACTGCTTCTGTCTTCTGCTGGCCCTTCATCCCTTCTCCTTCTGAATACAACCAAAAACAAAAAAAAAAAAAAAAAACTTTTATTCTAAATGAGTAATTGTCCATAAATCTCATATTCTGGGCTTTGCCTTCCATGGAATAGTTTCATGCCTTCTAATCCCATGTGTTCCACCTTAAGATTGTCATTGTCAGTGTTGGTATGAAGGATGGATGAAGTTGCACATGAGGGTAAATCATTTCACTGAATGTGTTCATACAAAATTAAATGGCTTATCTGCAATATTATGGAGAAAGAGGTTGAGTTAGAGGTGTGTTGGGTCTCCTTGAATCTTGAGATTCTGTCTGATCGTGGAAAATCAGTTTCTCTGGGCAGCATCAGCATAGTGGGAGCTATACTGTTACATTAATAGCAATAAACAGCTTCCTGGTTATTTCTAAGCATCTCTATGAAAGTCTCACTACATGGGTTTGTGAGTCCTAACATCTGGCCTCTTCTTTCTCTCCTGTGCTACTGCTTATTATGCTGACTCTTTTTGAAATTTTTGATACAATAAGCTGCTTGTCAGCACATGGCATGACTTCCAGAACCCACTGTGCAGTTGCTTCTATCAAGTAGATTAATCTTGCTGGCCAGTACTATCAAAATCTACCAGGTGCTGGCTGTGATACATAGAAGCATCCAGGTACTAAAGCAGGTCTGAATTCATTGCATTCCTCAGCATGGAAGGTATAGGATGCAATGTGGCAGAGGGACAAAGAATGCCACTCTCCCTGTTGGTGATGATACTACTATATGGTCCAGGGCAGAGGGAGTGGGGTGGGGCTGAATCGTTCACTCTTGTAATAGCACTGTTTATGCAGTCCTCGCCATGACCTTCTGATGGGCAGAGTATACTTCCTGCCCTTTACATTTCCTTTGGCCATATGACTTGCTTTGGCTAGTGGGATGTTGGGCGATAAGACACAAGCAGATGACTTTGGCCTTATTCTTTGCTCTGCCATCACTGTGAGAACCTCGCTGGGTAGCATGAATCCCAACAGATAAAACCAAGTATAAAATTTACCCAGATATTGACACATCCAAATCCTAAATGAGAGCCATTGCTGTTCACCCACAGAACATGGAAATCACAGTAAGAGCTTGGGGATGACTTGTTTGGCAGGATTCTTGAAAAAGCATTAAAGTGACCCTCCTTCAAGACAGTTCCCAAACCCTTGATATCAAAAATGATTCAAATATTTTCTTTGCCTTTGCAGCATCGGCAAACTCACAAACATACAAGGATTCAAAGACTAGGCTGCTTACAAATCTGAATGCTAAAAATAGCATTAGATGTAGAGTTCATTATCTGCTTTGATGCCTGGGAATTGGCTGGGATGAGCTTTTTAATGGCTGTCTCCATTATGGGTTCCCAGATCTGTAGAGAATCTGCCTAGGAACCCAGAAGAAATTCACAAGAGGACTGAGAAAGGGCCATGGTTTTAGAAGGGACTTGCTTCAGCTTGGGCTGTGTGTGTGTGTGTGTGTGTGTGTGTGTGTGTGTGTGTGTGTGTGTGAAGAGTTCTCTACAATGTTTCATTGAAGACATGGTTCACTCCCCTCCTTAACAATAAACAAGTCCTTGAAAATCAGAGCGGCCTTGTTAGAAAATAACATCATTTTCAGCCCCTTGAATGAGGATTCTCCAACCCTTCAAAACTGTCTAGGAATGCTACTGTGTTTTCTTGGTTGGTACACTCTCTCACTCTGTACTAGACTGATTCATACCACCGTTTCAATTTTTAAACCCCTAACCTCTCAGTCCCATCTGGCTCATACCTCTTGTGCTTTCCAGTTTCTTGTCAGAAACTAGTTCCTCAGTTGAGAAAATGCCCTCACCATGTTGGCCTATCGGTATGCCTCTGGGGCATCTTCTAATAATGATTTACATGGGTGGGCCCACTGAATGGAAGAGGAGTACCACCTCTGGGTAGTTGTGTAAGAAAGTAGATTGAGCGAGTCATGGAGATCAAGCCAATAAGCACCATCGCTTCATGGTCTCTGCTTTGTTTGTTTGTTTGTTGTTGTTGTTGTTGTTGTTGTTTGGGGTTTTTTTCTCTAGATTACTTCTGTCTTAGGATTTTCATTGCTGTGAAGAGACACGATAACCAAGACAACTCTTATAAAGGACAACATTTACTGGGGCTGGCTTATAAATTCAGAGGTCCATGTCCATTATCAAGATGGGAAGCATGGCAGCATCCAAGCAGGCATGGTGCTGAAGAAGGAACTGAGAGTACTACATCTTTTTCTGAAGGGAACCAGGAGAAGACTGGCTTCTAGGCAGCTAGAAGGAGGATCTCCAAGCCTACCCCCACAGTGACACATTTCTCCAACAAGGGCACACCTACTAATAAATAGTGCCACTCTCTGGGCCAAGCATATTCAAACCACCACACTCCTCCTGCTTGGATTCTTGCCCTGACTTTCCTCAGTAATGCTCTGTTATAGAGAAGTATAAGATAAAATAAACCATTTCCTCCCCAAGTTGCTTTTGATCATGGTGTCTTATTGCAGCAATAGAAACAAAGACACCTGTCTAATGAGGACTTTCTATTCCACCCAAATCTGAACTATAGAGGATGTATTCATGGAGTCTGTTCCCCAACATGGCTGCTTTCTCTGGCCTCAGTGGGAAAAGATGCACCTAACCTTGCAGAGACTTGATGTGCCAAGCTTGGTGGATAACTGGGGAAGGGGGGAAACCCCACTTCTCAGAGAGGAAGAGGGAGATGGGGGGAATGAACCCTGTGAGGGGGACAGGGGACAGTGATTGGAATGTATAATTAATTAATTAATTAAAATCAGAAACAGGTGAATGCTGGTTCCCCACTCACCTTCTCCATTTTACTCAGTCTGGGCCTCGGCCCGTGTAATTGTGCTACTCATATTCACTACAGGTCTTCCCCACTCAACTGAGCCTCTCTAGAGTCGACCTTGCAGACAAACCCAAAGGTTTCTTTCTTAAGTGGTTCTAATTTTATCAAGGTGACAGTCATACTTAACCATCACATTGGTACCCAAGAATTATTTACCAGATGAATGAATACACTGTTTTATGAGGGACAGCTACCAGTGTACTTCTGACAAGAGGATACCTACCTTACTTACCCTTGAAGGGCAGTGGTCCAAAAGAAGAGCTTGAAAAAACTAAATTTGAGATCTAGCCCACAGCACATCGCATGGTCCTGATGTTTCCTCCAATTCAGCTTCTCTGATTATACAATAGGAAGGTTGGGCTACAGAAAGAGAGAGACCCATCTTTCCTGTGGGCAGCTGCACCTCCTCAGTCAAGAGTTTCTCAAGGAATGCTGAAGATCCTATATTCAAAAGAAGGGTGGCTGACCTTCTGCTAAACGAACTTTCAAACTCCTACATCAAGTGATCCCTTCCAACACAAATGATCCAGAGCTCCAAGGGATCCTCTTTGTTATTGCAAGAGCCTAGTTTGTACAGGACTTTCCCACTGAATAAAGACCCCAAGCCTCTCAAAAAACCTCAGTTCTGGGCCAACCATGACAGTGTTCACCCCACTTTAATGCATTCCCAGCAGGTAAGTTTATCTAAAGAAATGACTGGAGTTTTCTGGCACTCTCCCCTGCCTTGCTTTCTGTTCTTTGGCCTGTATCCAAATACTACAAGGTCTTATAGGACTGTTTCTCCATTTCTGTACATCTAAAAGGGGCAAAGGGGCTGCTAGACCCTAAGCTTCAGTCCTCAAACCATCCCACTTACTTCCGATTATGGTGCCAAGGAGCCTTTAGGACTGGCCAATAATGAGGACTGCAGGGAAAGCCCAGGTTGCCAGGGAAAAGCATGGCCTTTCCTTCTGCCTCCCATTATAAGAACAAGAAATGGAATCCTGAAAAATCGCTAGTGATGGAGCTGAGTTTAAAACATCCCACAGTCATCTCCTTAAAACAACTGTGGATACAGAAGCTTTGCTCAGGAAAAAAGAACATATATCCTTTGGTTCTTCTATACACCAATCTGAAAATATGAATTTCACCAGCTTGTCATTTTTTAGAACTTTGTTTTGAGCAACACCAAATGAATAAGGAATCACTCAATAGCTTTAAAGGATTACTTCATCCATTTTCCCTCATAATCAGGAACTGCTATTTTAGCTATTATTATTGATAAACATGCCTGGCAAGGATTCAAGACAGGAAAACTAGCCTATCCTTTAAAAGGCAATCTGGAGACTAGAGAGATGGCTCAGCAGTTAAGAGCACCGGTTGTTCTTTCAAAGTCCCTGGTTCAATTCTCATTAGCCACATGGCAGCTCAGAACTCTCTGTAACTCGTTTCAGGCAAGCCCATGTTGTCTTCTGGCTTCCACAGAACTGTGTATATGTGGTATACATGAATTCAAAAGAGTCATAAGCAGACATAAAATAAAAATAAGAACTCAACAAAATTTTTAAAGACAATCTGATTTGGGTAGTGAGCATCAAAGGAAAACAAAGACACTTAGAAGATCAGCATTTCCTGAATTTAACCAGCTTCAGGGTGACCAAAGAGAAAGTTTGTGTGTCTATCACTACTCAACGGTTGATGAATTATTAAAATATTATTTCACAACTAATAGTTATTTAAATTATTTAAAACTAAAAGTAGGAGTAGGATGGGTAAAAAATAATGTTTGTAAAATGAAATTCTATACAACAGAGAAAAAAAGAAATGTCGATTTATACAGATGCACACATGAACCCGAGACATGAAAACTAAATGAAAAAGCTAGATATACATATATACATCATATATACATACATACATACATGTTTACATATATACATATATACCATTCCTAGTATAGATAGGGATGGAGAAATGACTCAGTGGTTAAGAATACTGGTTGTTCTTCCAGAGGATCTGAGTTCAATTCCCAGCACCTTCCATAACTACAGTTCCAAGGGATCCCTCTGGATTCTGTAAACACTAGGAACACATGTGGTGCCCAGACTTAGATGCAGGTAAAACACTCCTATATACAAAATAAAACAGTAATAGAAGCTTTTTTTTTTCTTTTACAAATTTACAGGCACTTGCTACAAACCCATGATCAGAAGACACAGCATTGGCACATTCATATGGCACTTAGCAGATGCACTAAACCCGATGTATTTAACTGCTCTATGACCTAGATAATGTTCTTACATTCATCATACAGATTAGGGACCTAAAACTAATAAGTAACAGAGAAATCGAGTTTGGATCAAGAGACTACATACTAGAGTCTGTGCCCTCCACCACTTTATATTTTAATATGTCTAGTCTACTTGACATTTCTATATATTGTCCTCCCCCAAAAGTGACATTTACTGAACTATAATAAACTAGGTTGCTATGTGTTGGGTTTTTTTTAATTAGAAAGTTTTTTTTTTTCTGGTTTTGCCCTTGGATTCATGATAGACCTGGATTACTGAATATCTATGTCTTTTTTTTTAAATCCTTTTTTACCCTTTTTTCCTTCTTCTTGTAGCAGAGAAGTGGAAACTTGCCTCTTCCTTTCCATCTTCACATATCACACTCATCAAGGCCAAAGCTCTCTGGGCAGGCCCGGCCTGGCATTTCCAGCGGTAATCTAATGTGCCATAAAATGTTTCAGAAAGATATTGGTTTACTTCTTGGAGTGCTGATCAAGTTCTCCTAAACAGGACCACGGTGAATTTTATACCAAACCAAAGCCAAAGGAGGAGTTAAGGGTCTCTGCTTCGAGGTAGAGTCATCTGAGCCCCTTTTCTTTTCCTCCTCTGGTGCTTTAAATCACAAACATCGTTGTCAATAAGTACAAGAAACCCTAATGCACTAGAGGGCAGGAAGATCAAAGCTTCGCACCTGGAGAGCACCACATGGTGAAGATTTAATAAAACAATGCCACCTTGACATAAATCCTGAAAAGATTGCTCGTGGACACACGCTGCCCCCCAAATGATCAGAGGGGTCAGATAACGGATATCTAATACACGTGGCTTCCCAATGGGAAGTGTGCCTTTCTACTCACCTAGCTGCTGACATGAGGCAGAGAGACTATTTTTGTTTTAAGCCGCTCACGTCTAAAATTGACATTGCAGATTTTGGATCAGGACACGGCACATCTGCAAGCTGGCGGAAATACCAAGGTCCAGCATGCTCCTTTGATTGTTACATTTAAGATATCATGTGTGCTACCAGCTCAGCTGCTGCAAGGCATTAGTGACCGTTCCTCGGGCTTGTAAAGTACTTTGGAAATACTATAGACCAGGATTAGAGCCGATGATTATTCCACATGGCTTCAGGGGAGATGATAACCAAAAGGGGGGCTGGATAGTTAAATTGATCTATGAGCTGTGTGTGGGAAACAATATCTTCAGACTCCTGCTCAAGGTATGCACATGAACGTGTGGTGGTAGTTTGGAAAGTAACATATCGTCTAAACTATAGAGAGCAGGGATGGCGGGGAGAGCGATTTATATATATATAATATATATATGTGTGTGTATTATATATATGTGTATTATATATATAATATATTATATATATATATCCAAAACCCTCTTGTTTTTTTGTAACAGCCTAAAAGCAAAACCAAAACTGAATTCCAGTAACCGCTGCTGAAATGTCACTTTGGAATCCAGCTGACAAGTTCTGTGGCTTTTTTTTTTACACAAGTGAGAAGCCAGTCATATGGAAATTGTGAGCGGAGTGTAAGGTAGCAGGGGGTTCAGTATTACATTGGACGTAGGAAACTTTAGCATGTGTTGATAATGTCCTGGAAACCTTCCCAGTGATAAAAATAAGATCACTTTCATTTATATCGTTCTCAATGCTGCCAGATCCCAAATAGCATAGAAGTCTATGTGGGCATATCTAAAAATTATAAATCATTATAGTCATATGATTTATACTTATGTGGTTTTCTGATACTCACATGATGAGAAACAGGCATTGACATGTAATAAATACACCATCTATGTGACCTGATGCTTCGCGACCATGCAGTGTGGCCCCCAATATTTTTCTCATGTGACTTACCACCACTGCATATGTTAGGAAAGATAAGCATTATCATTCATAATTTACAGACTGTAAAGCTGCATCCCAAAGAAATGTAATGACTTTGACAAGTTTTCAAGTTTTCATAGAGATTACATGGCAGACGTTTACAGAGCTCTAACTTGTCTTCCACTGAGGCTAGGATAAATTCTAGAATACCAAACTGTGGGGCATGAACAACTGAACAAATTGGCTCTGTCAAAAGCATTGTCGAGAAGCACTGGGACTCATGGATAATACAAGAAATGGAATAATGGAAAAGTCTTGTAAGGTTACTTTGCCACAGCATCACCTCTGTAGTAAAATACATGCACAGGGCATCACTTACTGAGAAGAGTTTAGTCAGGTCCTGGGGACTGCTACAAAATAGACATTGACATTCACTCTCTGCAGTTAAAGTTTGTTCTATGAGGAGAATGTATGCTTACCTCTTTGTAATGTCTTACACAACAAATACTCCAGCTCAGGATATTCATTTGAGGGGCTTGCTGTTCTAATTGAGTGTATGTTTGTGTTTTAACTGGAAGTTCTTACATTGTTGAAAAGAGGCAGAGCCTGCAGCAGCCTGAGCATAGCTTTCTATATAAGTGGACCTAAGTTACAGAATGTCATTCGCTTGACTTAATTATACAATATTGTAATGACCCAGGAAAAGGGGGTTGGGTGTGGGAGGAGGAACACAGTGAAGCACCACAGCAGATTCATTTCCATGCTGTTTCCAAACACTGAAGGTGGATACCCAGGCTGCTCTGGAGTGTACATCCCAGTGGGCAGCCACTCTTGCCAGGACTGGCAAAGTCAACAGACAAGATGCATTGAAAGGGAAGGAGACAGATACTCAGTGCCTCCTGTCTTGGGCTCATCTGTGAGCAGCGAAAGGCTAAGGCCAGCCATGCCCTAAGCAAGAAGTGTCCATGTCGTGCTATTCAGAAGAAATAGCCCTTGTGTGTTGACTGTACTCTTTTTATAAGCAGAAGCCCATTGTCACTGTCCAGCTTGGAGACATAGAAACCTGACAAGATTCTTTTAAGTAAGACAGTCCCAGTGGTTCTGATTGGGTTTTAGTTAACTTGCAATGGCCCTTTTCAGAATGGGCAGGCTTGACTCAAATTTTCCCAACAGCTGGCCCATGGATGGAAGAGTGAGACTCTCTGTGATTGCTTTGATCCACATTTCTTCAGCTCCAGGACTGCCTCCTGCGAATGGCCTCCCGGCAAAGCCTATGAGTCCTGAACCCCTGGGAAAACGGGCAATACAGAATACAGCCCTTTGTTCTTTAGCTGGCCTGTCAAAATTCTTTAATTTAAAATATATCCCCTTTCTCACTTGCATTCAGTTATTCCTTGGCTAAAATGTCTCCATAAGTCTATGTATTTCCTGCTTGGGTTTTTCTTTTTTTGAAAAAAGAATTCTTTCTATATTGGAGAACAAGTATGTCTTGCACAGTTGGAAACAGAAACCGAACTGACAAAAAAAAATCTTTTTATTTTATTTTTTTACTACATTAGCTGCGGTTACAACTTCAAACCCTGGTAGGGTTTCAATCACACTGAGATACATGCAATTTATGACAAAATAAAATAACACTAAGACACTTGAAATATAAGAATATTCTTAATTTACCATTTTTGCAATACTGTAAAAAATATACCTTTGTGCTTAAGTGAACATATCAGGTTTTAAAAGTTATTTTCTTCACAACCCTAATAGAGATTCAGGCATAGAGGCTGGGATTGACTTTTCTGTGAAATTCTAGGGAACTTGGGTTTCTGTCCAGCAGTCAGCTGTGGGGACACTTTGCTGAGCACACTACATTTCCCTCTCCCTCCTGCCCCTAAATTCTGAAGAACACAAATTACTAGCCATAAATCTGCCTGTCCACTAAGGATGAAATTATATCATTTGGGTGACTTTGGTTTGCTAGTGGGCATTTTTCCTTCTATCCACTTGATAAGCTATTTCCTAGACTTCGGGCTTTCAGTTATATATGCTTTTTCCAGGACAATCTATTCTTTCTATCATGACTCAATTTCATTGGCCTTCATTTATGTACAAAAGAATATCGACAACATGGACAGAGTGTTCTCTCCGTTGGTAAGGGTTTGGGCTACAGGTAGAAGGGCCCACATTAAAAAAAAAATTAGTTAGATACCAGATACGGTAATGTATGCCTTTAATCCCATCACTCAGGAGGCAGAAGCAGGCAGAATGCTGTGAGAAGAAACTAGTCTGATTATAGGAAATTCCAGGCCAGCCAGCGAAACACAATAAGACCCTGCCTCCAAAACACAATAATAATTAATTAATTAAAAATATACATTGCTGTGGTGGCATGCAGTTGTAATCTGAGAGCTAGGCAGCCGGATACAGGTGGATCCCTGGGGTTCGTTTGCAAGTCAGCCTAGTCTACTTGACAAGTTCCAGGCCACAAGACCTGGAGAGATCTCAAAACCAAGGTGGATAACAGCTGAAGAACAAGAGCTGAGGCTGCTCTCTGTCCTCTGCATTCACACACACACACACACACACACACACACACACACACACACACAGATGTTGACTACAGAGTAGATTTGCCCTTATCATTCAATGGATAACTGACACAGAGTGTATTTAGATGGTTAAACTAAGGATGTGTATTAGACAGTGTTCAGTATTTAGCAATAAATGCTACCAAATAATGTTAAACTAAGCTCACTTTTGTTTTCTTTTTTTCAACTGGCCAAAAAAAAGAAGGCTAAGAAGGAAATAATTCTGAGTGAAGATATACTTTTGTGGGGCATATCTATGCATGTAATATGAATGCATATATCATATACTATATAGTATATGTGTATACATACATAACTACACATTATGCATGTCATAATATAGCATCTATGACATTATAATACAAATTATGCCTGCAATTACATATATATAGATAGATACACACAAACACATAAAAGTTTATTCAAGAGTCTCAGCCAAAATTGACTGCATTCCTTGACTTGCTAAGAGCAGAGACAGAGATTTTCTTTTTCCCACGAGGGAAATCAAAGCAGTTTCTAAGTGCTTCATCCCAGGACTGTATTTCTCTTTCACTGCCAACTTATCCTGCTTCTGCTAAGTCTGTAGACCCACCAGGCTGTCAGAATCCACCCCTTCTGCAGCTCGTTCAGCAGGTCAGCCAGGAGCTTTAGTGCTTAGCAGAGACACAGTAAGAAGGCTAATGTCTTGGCAGCCATTTCAATGTGTAAAATAGAGGGGGGGGGGGAAGTGGCCCAAATAGAGCCTCATCAGATGTCAACGCTGGCATTTGAGGGGTATTGAAACCCGCCCAGCACCATAATTTATTTTGCCAGGAGGTAAGAAATCAACTAGAGTTCAGAATGTAATCCTTCTTCAAATATTATTTCTGGGAACACTTTTCTCACCAAACATGACCCCACAAATTGAATCTTGCCTTTCCATCTCAGGTCTACATTCCACAGGTTCTGTTCTAACAGTAAACTGTTTATGAAGGCAAGAAGTTGGTCTTCTTACAAAGCCAAGAAAGGCTTAGGAGTTCATTCTAATAGCTTTTCATCCTTTTCTTCTGCTTCCTCTGCTTCACCAAAACAACCATTGGAGCTCACTCTAAGTAGAGCCTGTGAAAATCACTGGTACCACATTCAGCACTTTTACTAATCAGGGAAAAGGATATTCAGGACAGCAAGTGACACGGCAAACTTCTGACAGTCTGAACAAAAGCCTTGGGCAAGTGGGCAAGCTCATTTACTCTAGCTGTCAAGAACACTCCCGAAGTTTGATGAGCAATACACGTGAGGAGAAGGGCAAGACTGCCCAAACCATAGTGCATGAATTCCCATCAATGGAACAACATGCAATAAGCATCAACTGTTACTATCTACCACTTGCCAGTCTCGATGGTTTGTCCACTAGTTCTCAGAGGCCTACTATGGAAGACCTTGCATGTCCTCATTTTACATGCAAGGAAACTGAGGCATATGATATAAATAAGTTATTGTTAAATCAAACAGCTGTAAGCAACATCTTTGATCCAGCATACCCATCACTGGGAAGAAAATAACCCAAAGGAAGCACACATATATGGCTTTGAGATATTAAATAATATATCACAGATCATAGTACTTGTACAAAAAATATTTTGTGCATGTATGGCTGTGGCACCTGCCAATAATAAATTTGATGGCCTGGGGCTTAGGCAAGAAATAGAAGGTGTGATATCTGGGAGACAGAAAGGATGCTGAGGTAGAGCCAGGTGTGGGAGATTCACCTGGAAAGATATGACAAGACAAACACATGGTCCATAATCCATTTGGACTTGAGCTTTGTACAAGCAGATAAGAATGGATTGGTATGCATTCTTCTACATGCTGACTGCTAGTTGAACCCACACCATTTGTTGAAAATACTGTCTTTTTTTCACTGGATGGTTTTAGCTCCTTTGTCAAAAATCAAGTGACCATAGATATGTGGGTTCATTTCTGGGTCTTCAGTTTTGTTCCATTGATTTACCTGTCTGTCACTGTACCAATAACATGCAGTTTTTATCACTATTGCTCTGTAGTACAGCTTGAGGTCAGGGATGGTGATTCCACCTCTTTTATTGTTGAGAATAGTTTTCACTATCCTGGGTTTTTTGTTATTCCAAAATGAATTTGCAAATTGCCCTTTCTAACTCTATGAAGAATTGAGTTGGAATTTTGATGGGGATTGCATTGAATCTGTTGATTGCTTTCAGCAAGATGCCCATTTTTACTATATCAATCCTGCCAATCCATGAGCATAGAAGATCTTTCCATCTTCTGAGATCTTCAATTTCTCTCTTCAGAGACTTGAAGTTCTTGTCAGATAGATCTTTCACTTGTTTGGTTAGAGTCACACCAATGTATTTTATATAATTTGTGACTATTGTGAAGGATGTCATTTCCCTAATTTCCTTCCCCTTTGAGTAGAGAAAGGCTACTGGTTTGTTTGAATTAATTTTATATCCAGCCACTTTGCTGAAGTTGTTTATCAGGTTTAGGAGTTCTCTGATGGAAGTTTTGAGGTCACTTAACTATACTATCATATCATCTGCAAATAGTGATAAAAAGCCATCCAGAGACTGCCCCACCTGGGGATCCATCCCATATACAGTCATCAACCCCAGACACCATTATGGATGCCAAGAAGTGCTTGCTGATGGGAGCCTGATATAGCTGTCTCATGAGAGGTTCTACCACAATCTGACAAATACAGAGGTGGAAGCTCACAGCCAACCATTGGACTGAGCACGCGGTCCCCAATGGAGGAGTTAGGAGCTGAAGGGGTTTGCAGCCCCATAGGAAGAACAACAATATCGACCAATCAGATGCCCCAGCACTCCCAGGGACTAAACCACCAACCAAAGAGTACACGTGGAGGGACCTATGGCTCCAGCCATATATGTAGCAAAGGATGGCCTTGTTGGGCATCAATGTGAGGAGTGGCCCTTAGTCCTGTGAAGGTTTGATGCCCCAGTGTAGGGGAATGCTAGGGTGGGGAGGCAGGAGTGGGTTAGTGGGTGAGTGGGGGAACACCCTCATAAAAGCAGGGTGAAGGGGATGGGATAGAGGGGTTCTGGGGGAGAAACTTGGAAAGGGGATAACATTTGAAACATAAATAAAATATCCAATAAAAAGAAAAACAACAACAAAAAGGAAAAAATATTATCTACTCAGCAAAGAGTCTAGTATATGGTCAAGGTATTTGTAAATATATTTTGTGTATGAGGCATATTTCTGGGATCATGAAGCTGGGAGGAAGACCCAGACCTAAACCTGCACTCATTCACAGAACTGAGATTTGAACCCAAAAAGACTCTACTGGGACCAAGCACTAAATTGTAGCAGTATACTGTTTAGTACTATACCCTCAGATGCTTTCAGTATGGCACAGAAAGAACACAAACACCTGGGAATAATTAGAAGCCAAATAACCAAGCAACTGTGTGGTAGGCGAGCTAGCATGGTTGTTTGGTAGAGTTCAAAGCAGCACCCTAGAAAAAGTAACTCAAGACAGTAAGAGGATGAGAGGATCTCAGAGCCAGGAAAGTGGTACCCTGGTGAATAACTGCTACCCTCCACTGAGCAATGACATACACTAGATGTGTTTCTACTTACTTTCTATTTGTCAACCAGTTCACCTAAATAAGATGTGAGCCTTCTGCTTGGGGCCATACCTACCTTAAGGAAACACTGAGAAGGACTGGACCTTAACTGGTCTCTGGCTGATAGGGCATTTCTGACAAGGTGTTGCCTTCCCATCTGGCTCCTCACCCACCATACTTTACTTTGGAAATCTAACGGAGAGAAGAGCCAAAACAAAATGTACTCCATTTTCAACCTCAACTCCACAGGCCTTTCAAGACTCCCCTCCACCAGTTTTTGTTGTCCACTGAATTTCAACTCTGATTTTCATAATTTTAGACTGCATCCACCCATTTGCTTGAATCCATGACATGAATTTTACAACCAAAGGATATCCACATATTTTTAACATTAAGAAAGTCCTCACTGGATTAATATGGTTAATTAATATGGTCTCGGACTCCCTGTTCGATTGCTTTTGTGGTATACATACAGCTTCAGCAACCTGAGGATCAGAGGAGATGCTCAAAGCTGACCTACCAACCATTCAGCATAATCCTATTTACCATAATTCCATTAAGTATTCCATTTTATTAAAATCTCACTCCAGGTTACATGCAGTGGTTTGATTTGCCATACAAAGATGTGTTCAAAGAAATCAACTATGATCCCTCAGTATATCACCTCGTATTTCCAGCTTTTTTTCTTCAACTGGCTCGGCTCACAGTCCTAGTCATTTCTGGCTGCGTTGAACACCACAGACCGATGGCTTCTGTACAGCATAAACGTGCTTCTCACAGCGCTCAGTGCTGAGAAGTCTGAAACCAACACGCCAAGAGCTTCAGTGCTCAATAAGGGCGGGCTTCCTTTTTCGCAGATGGCAGTCTTCCTGATGTAACGTCACATCAGAAGGTGTAAGAAAGCTCGGCCACATCTCCTCACAAGTGTACTCATCTTATTCTGAAAGGCAGGGCCCTGGGCTAATCAGTTCCCAAAGACCTCACAGTTCCTAATACCATCAATTTGGGGGATTGAATTTTCACATGTGATTTTTTTTTTTTTTGGAGCAACACAAAACGTTTGAACTGTTGTCACCAGCATGATCATGTACAGGGAGGTTGCCAACTCTCGTGTGTACATTGTGGACTACATATAAGTATAAAATGGCCCTTGCTGTCCAGTCGGAATATTGCTTTGGTATTCAGACTTAGATTTGAAGGCAAACTCAACCAATACTGATTTATCAAAGTAAACACACTTATTTCCCTCACATACCAAGTTAGATATAGGTGATGGTTGCTTTAAATCAGAGGTTCAACAATGTCATTATCAAATAACCTTTCATTTCTGGTCACAAGATGGCTTCTGCAGCTCTGTCCATGCAGACCACAGGGCAGGGCAGAATGAAAAGGGGCAAACACAGAATCAAGTGTCTGTCTCAAGGAGCTTTCAGCAAGTCTCACCTCAGCCAATCTCCTCCATCAGAACTATGTCACATGGTCACCTACAAGAAAGAACAATATATCCGGACACCTTGCCTTTCTATCCTCAACTAAATAAGAAACTCAACATCTCACCACTGACCAGCCATGCTCCTCCAGCCTGCAGCCCATGCTTCCTGGCTAACCAACTTCCTCCCTTAGGAAGGAATAGGTGTTGAGTTCAGCCCCACATCAGCTCAGGGTCAGAGCAGACTTGATACACGCTAAGTGCCAATGCTGCCCTGTCTTCTATTTTATTCTGACTCAGCTAAGCTCCCACAGTAGGCAGTAGTTGAGCTGAGAGGGGAATTTCTGACTTTTGATCTCATGACACACATTATAGAAATAAGTAGGTTTCAAGAATCTGAATAGCTATCCCTGTTATACTCTGTCTTAAGATAGCAAAAGGAGAATAAGCTATAGAATAAAAGAGACCCAATTCTTATATGGGTTATAAGCTGTATATGATTAGCTATACAACTTTAGGCAAACCATTGAAAATACCTCTCTCCCACTCCTTCATCCCCTCCCCCTCCCCCTTGCTCTCCCTCTCCCTTTACTTTTCCATCTCCTTCCCCCATCTTCACTGCACTCTTAGTATCTTCTTGTCCTAAGCAATAATGATTCTTCTTTAGAATTCAATATCTAATCAAACTTGGAAATTTCATTAGCTCTTACTTTGGGTGCAGATTTTCACTTTGATTGAGTGCGGTAGCCACATTCATGGGAGACCAAGAAGCTACACAAAGGCGACAGAAATTCTGGATGATTTCAGATGGTCTTTGACAAGTTCATTTGGGTTCAGCAATAACCAGGAAGGTAACAAACACATTTAAGTTCAGTCTTCTATCTTCGATGAGGAAAGTTGTTCAATGTGGCAAGTGAACCTCTGAATCTAAAAGAAGTAGCTAAAAAGGATTTTTCTAAGAAGTTTCCAGATATTTCATGATCTTCCTGCATGAAAGCTGAAGGTGACTTTATTCCCGGAGACAATAACTCTGCTTACATGCACAAGGCATTATCTGTTTAACATATCAAACCCAATAATAATCCTGTATATGTGGGTGTCATGCCTGGTTTCTAAGGAAAGAATGTTAAATTCACAGAGATAGTAAGCAAGAGGACCAGAATTCCACGTCTGAGGACAAGAGCCACAGCTCACTGTTGTCCTGAGCAGCTGGTCCGATGGTTAAAGATCTGCCTGCTGAAAGTTACTCTTAGATGACAGCCTTAGGAAAAAAATGTTCTAGTAAGCAGAGTCTGCAGCCCTTCACACGAGCATGGAGTCATTTCTTTTTCCTTTCTCACTTGAGAATGAGGTTATTGTAAGGTCTCCATACTAACAAGGCACTTCACACAGAAACCTTCAAAAGGCTACGGTAGGCAACAGCCAGCAGAGTGCTTCTATCTACTGTGCCTGCCTTCCTCAGAACACGGCTTCCCCCGTAACACTCCAACAATGAGATTTTGAAATTGCCCTGCTCCTTTTAAAAAGAAAGCTCAATTCACTAGAGAAAGGTATCTGGGAGCCACCGATGTTTCAACAGTCAGAGGCTCATTGCTCTGGCCCAGTAATGAGCTGATCCGAGCTTTACCAGAAACCACTGTGGGATCAAACAGCCAAACCCTCATTCCCAGCAGCTGAAAGGAACAAGTGGCAATCTTATTCTCTTTAAGGACATTTCCCAGAAGGGATTCGCAAGGATCTTTGAGCATCCCATTTGTCAGGAATCAATCGCAGGGCCACAAACAACCTGCAAGGGACATTGGAGAACTTAGTCTTTATTGTAGAGGCCTGTTTTCCCAGACATGAACTGGGAGTTTAGTTACTCAAGATACTAGAAGAGAATTAGCAGTCTAATTCTAACTGCCATTTTGATCCACAAGGGAAGTATCTCCCATGACTGGGTGTCTCGACCTGCCTGGGTTCCTTCCCACTGGGTTAGCACTGACTCTGATTGCTGCTTGTTGCGGTGCATCCTAGTCTTATTTCCACCTACCAGGGACTTTGTACACTCACAACTTACAGTTTTGACACCCCCATGTTGAAAACCATTCCTCTCTTTTGCTTCCCACTTACAGTCAGTCCCCTCTCAATCCTGATTTCGGGGATGCTAAGATGTTATTTTCCTTGCATGGTTGAAATAAAAAGCAAAATCACTTTTAGAGAAGTATAGCTCCCTACACACTCTCTGTTGTAGCTTTGCCCTTACCTGCTGCCCTTCCCATAATGCCATGCAATTGGAATTGCACACAGGTGAAAACCTCACTTACACACAGCAGTGGTAGACTATTAGGTTCTTCTGAATTTGGAGCAGGGAAGCTCTCTATTAATTCTAGAGTTAAGAACTTATAGTGCCCCCAGGAGGCCCATGTCTACTGTAGAGCATGTACTACACCCCTTCTCATATATGGCCCTTCCCCATTCTCCCCATTCCACTGGGCTTACGTCAGATTGAAACATCCCCTAACATTCTCTCTACTCTACCAGGCTTAGATCAGATTGGCCAGTCCCCTAAAAAAGTGAATCTTGTTTTATTTTAAAATAAAGAACTGACTTCAAGGCCATCACTACATTGGTGGGGAGGCGATTTGGTTGCATTTGACATTATATTTTTGAATTATAAACCAAATTATATAAAGATGCCAAATCTTATGGTGAAATGACCAAAATACACGAACAAAAACAGAAACATAAATGGGCAATAAATCTATGAAGGAATATTCAACTTCATTAATCATCTCAGAATATGAAGTAACAGTGAGACATCTCTATTTACCTTTTATCTATCTTACTGGCAACAATTAAGGAGAATTGCATAGTTGTAAGAAAAGATACACTGTTAAAATTCATTGGCTCAAGTGGGAACTGGTAAAACCTCCAAGAAGCCAATTAGAAAATAATCAAAACCTTCCTGGATCTCAAAATATCTACCCCCATACACACACACACACACACACACACACACAATGAACAAGTAAAGGAAATATTTGCATAAGACAACACACCTCAGAATTCGTTATAAGGAATGGAACCCCAAAATGTTCAGTGCTGTAGGCATGAGACTCAGACCTCCACATAATGGAACATTAGGAAGTCGTTCAGATTTCTAAGAAAAATATAAAGCTACTGAAGTAGAATGATATCTGTCACACTTTCATTTAAAAAACTTTTAACTTACAAAGTAGTACACACATTACAGGGTAGCTCAGATTTAGAAAGCCCAAACTCTCATGTTCTGTCTCATGTGTATTCTAACTATGTCATTTACATACATGTATGAGTGAGGGTAGGCATGGAAATAGAACTAAGTAAGGAGAAATAAAAGGAGGAAGCCATGTTTTGAGGAAGTGAGAAGGGCAAAAGGTCACATGAAATGAAAAAGCCAAAAGGTGGCTATCAGTCAAAGGATGGCAGAGGGCAGAGGTGATGGTATGGAAACAACTCAACTAGAGCAAAGTTTGTTCCAAGATATCACAATGAAGCATCAGACTGTGTATGAAAAGTAGAACACACTTTATATGCAATATTATTTTCATAAACTGTGCATTTGGATATATATCCAGCTATTTACAGTATTAGTGGTCTGTCTGAGCTGATATAGCAACACATTTCTTGTGATTTTTCTCTAGGGTTTAGAACTTGCATTTTTCTTTTTGCACATCTTTACATCCTAAACTGCTCACAAAGCTTTCACATTACCTGGGATGTTGCTTTTTTAAGTCATAATAAAATGTAGGCAAACTATTATTGAATAGATACCAATACTATAGAGAGGCGCTCATAACTTCCCATAACTCCAGCTTCAGAGAATATGATGCCATCTTCTGGCCTCTGTGTGCACCTGTATGCGTGTACACATTCACACAGAAACACACACATGCACACAAATATACATAATTAAAAGTAACATAAAATATTTTCTAAAAAATGGGAAAACCATGTAACACGCAAGCAGATAACTCTAAAGATGAGATCACCTGTAAGAATCACACATGAAATCATTTTTCATTTAGTTATTAAAAATTAAAATCATAATTATTATGCTAAGAGTTGTGTGAAGCCAGCTTTATCACACATTTCTTTAGCTGTGGAAATTGGTGCAATACTTCCAGAAAAGCCTGTGGCAAAAGTCATCAGAACCCAGAACACTAATTAGCCTTTGACCCAGTAATACTGTAGAGAATTAATCGAATAAAAAAATTACAGGCAAGGTGATGTTTCTGAAAGCTTTTTAAAATAGAAAAGTGGAGGGAATGTTTAAGATTTATTTTAATATTTATTTATTTACATGTGTATATGTATGTGCATATGTGTGCACATGGGTTTAGGAAGCCAAAGACACCAAAGAGGGCATCAGATCCCCTCAACTGCAATTTATAAGCATTTTGAGGGGGCCATCTTACACGGGTGCTAGAAATCAACTTAGGTCTTATAGAAGAACAGCATTGATTTCTTTAACTGATGAGCCATTTCTTCAACCCCCTAGAAATGTTTTAAAAGTCAACAAAAAAAATGTTTACAATTTTTCTATATAATGGGATATAACAGTTAATATTATATGTATGCTGATCATCTAATATGAAAAAGTCTTACATTATATACCAAAAACAGGATACTGACTTGAATTGTATTTTTTACTTTATTTCTGAGATTGTAACTAGTTGTAATTACCCTTTCTCTTTCTTCCCTCTAAACCTTTCCATATAGCCCTCCACACTGTCCTTCAAATTTATGTGTTAGTGTGTGTGTTCCTAAATATAACCTGTTTCATTCTGAATAAAAATATTACTTGTATGTATATTTTTAGGCCTGACCATTCAGTACTAGACCTCAAACTGGTATTTCTTCCCTGGGGAAGACCACCTTTCCTGAGCCCAGCGTTCCTTGATTGCCTGTAATTCTTTGTGTAAGGTTGAAGCCTCATGGGCCTTTTTTTTGTCCACTTGGTATGTCCATTAGTGTCATACTTGTTCAGCTCACATTTGGGTGGTCATGTTGGTAAGATATACAGGTATGGCTTCTAATGTTACTAGAAGACACAATCTTACAACAAACTCCCTGATTCTCTGGTTCTTAGAATCTTTAAGTCTCCGCATCTGAGTTTTGGGTGCAAGAGTGATTTGTAGATATAGGCTCTACAACTCTGTTTTGATTGGTTGTAGTGGTCTCCATCTGTTACAAAGAGAGATCTCCTTGATAAAGAATAAAGACTACACTCGTCTGTTGGTGTAAGGACAAATGTTTGCAGACTGCTTGTAGGTATTATGCTAGTTAAGATAATTAGTGGTTGTAGATTCTCTTCCAATAGCTATGACTTCACTAACCCAGGTAGTTGACTAAGTTTCCAGTACTAGGCCTAATTTCCCTCTCATTTAACGGGCCCAGTAAAAGAGCTGTTGGTTACCATCAAGGTATCAAAGTACCCTTAGGATTCTCTTGCCATGTAGGGGGTTGGTGTGGTTCATACATGTCACAGCAAGGTAGGACTGGTAATGGGACCTTCTGGTACCATGAAAACGAATCCTCAGGAAAGGACATTCACATCAATTCCAGCTCAGGAGTTCCTGGTCCCTGTTTCTAAAGTGCATGACATCTTTAGCAGTAGGAAGTTACCTTCCACGGCTGGTGCGTAACCAAGGGCAATAGCGGTAGGCTGTGTTTTGGGAGTCTCTTGGATAGCCCTGGACAACTACTTAAAAGAGGGCTTCTTATGGTGAGCATTATGGTTTTGTTAGATAGTCTTTGGCTCTTGGAGGCAACACTATCAGCCCAGATGAGAACAGCTCATATACATATACACACATACATACATACACACACACACACATACACACACACACACACACACACACACACACACTAAATTACATGTATTATGGGTTTTAGATAAATATTTAGTAGTCTGTATAGTATTTTAAGAACATAATTTTTAAAATATGTACTAAATCAAGATATACAGATATGTTCAATTAACAACTGTTTACATTACCTTTTGCCTCCCATGTCAATATGTCTGTAAAGGATCTATACCCTTTGTATCTTCCTCAGGGTTCTCTAAAAGAATGCAACTGACAGTGTGTGTGTATATGTGGTGTGTGTGTGTGTGTGTGTGTGTGTGTGTGTGTATTGAATTTATTAGAGTAGCTTATCAGATGTGGTCCAGCTAGTCCAACAATGGCTCTTGACCAATGTAAAGTCCAAGAATCCAGTAGGCTGTGTCAGCTGATCTTGAGTACTGCTGGGATCCTGAGAAGGAGGTTCTCATGCTAGTGAAGGAATGGACTTGCCAGCAAAAGCAAGGACAAGCAGGCAAAGAGCAAAAGCATCCTTCTTCCATGTCCTGTACATTGGTTGCCAGTAGAAGGTATGGCCCAGGGGCTGGAGAGATGACCCAGCAGGTAAGAACACCAACTCCTCTTCCAGAGGTCCTGAGTTCAATTCCCAGCAACCACATGGTGGCTCACAACCATCAGTAATGAGATACAATGCCCTCTTCTGATATGTCTGAAGACAGCAACAGTACTCATATATATTAAATAAATAAATAAACAAATCTTTAATTTTTTTATTAGGTATTTTCCTCAATTACATTTCCAATGCTATCCAAAAAGTCCCCAATACACTTCCCCCGCCCCAGTCCCCTACTCACCCACTCCCACTTTTTGGCCCTGGCATTCCCCTGTACTGGGGCATATAAAGTTGGCAAATCCAATGGGCCTCTCTTTCCAGTGATGGCCGACTAGGCCATCTTTTGATAGAAATGCAGCTAGAGTCAAGAGCTCTGGGGTACTGGTTAGTTCATAATAATGTTCCACCTATGGGTAAACAAATCTTTAAAAATAAAAAAAGAAGGTATGGCCCAGATTAAAGGTGTATCTCCCACCTCAGCAGATCAGGATTAAAATTAGGTCTTCCCTCGTGAAATTATTTAATTATGAAAAAAAAAAAACAGCCACCGAGGCTTTAGTTAATTCTAGATGTAGTCATGTTAACACCAAAAGTAGCCATCACACTCAGTAATACATTTTAAGTAACCACCAGGATACAACACAGTAAATTACATTGTGGGAAGATGTTCATGTTGCATATGTATAGTAAAGCAATATTCTCTCCTCAGAAAACTGTCTGCTATAATGAACTTATACATAAATTTTTATTGCATCTTGTCATCAAAATTATGTACTGTTATAAAATCTTATTATTATAAATACAAGGTAGATACAGAACATAACAAATAGCCTCTAAGATTTAATGTGCCAGAATGGGGTGATACCCAGGGGGGCTTCCACCCTCTCAGAGGACAAGGGAAGAGGGGAAGGGGGAAGAATTGTTGGAGGGTGTCTTAGTCTGGGTTTCTATTCCTGCACAAACATCATGACCAAGAAGCAAGCTGGGGAGGAAAGGGTTTATTCGGCTTACACTTCCACACTGCTGTTCATCACCAAGGAAGTCAGGACTGGAACTCAAGCAGGTCAGGAAGCAGGAGCTGACGCAGAGGCCATGGAGGGATGTTCTTTACTGGCTTGCTTCCCCTGGCTTGCTCAGCCTGCTCTCTTATAGAACCAAGATTACCAGCCCAGAGATGGTCCCACCCACAAGGGGCCTTTCCCCCTTGATCACTAATTGAGAAAATGCCTTACAGTTGGATCTCATGGAGGCATTTCCTCAACTGAAGCTCCTTTTTCTGTGATAACTCCAGCCTGTGTCAAGTTGACACAAAACTAGCCAATACAGAGGGGATGACTGGGAGGAGGGGCATCAAGCAGGCTGTAAAGTGAATAAAAATAAAATAAAATAAAAATAGCCTCTAAATTTAGGAAGTATAAAATACAAAAAGGAAGATGACCAGGTCTAAATCTTTCTTACTACAAGAAAGATTACAGATACAGAACTACAAATCATTAATCTAACATTTGCCTTTCTTGCCAAACAGAAAATAGTCTGGCCATGATTTTGATAGGAGCATAGGAAAGAGAGATAGACACATATCAGCCCTTTGAAAGCTAGATTTTTGGCATCCACAATAGTGTCTGGGTTTGGTGACTATATGGGATGGATCCCCAGGTGAGACAGTCACTGGATGACCTTTCCTTCAGCTTCTGCCCCAAACTTTGTCTCTGTATCTCCTCCCACGGGTATTTTGTTCCCCGCTTCTAAGAAGGACTGAAGTACCCATACTGTGGTCTTCCTTCTTCTTGAGTTTCATGTGTTTTGCAAATTGTATCTTGAGTATTCTGAGCTTCTGGGCTAATATCCACTTATCAGTGAGTGCATATCATGTGTGTCCTTTTGTGATTGGGTTACCTCACTCAGGATTATATCCTCCAGATCCATCCATTTGTCTAAGAATTTCATAAATTCATTGTTTTTAATAGCTGCATAGTACTCCATTGTGTAAATGTACCACATTTTCTGTGTCCATTCCTCTATTGAAGGACATCTGGGTTCTTTCCAGCTTCTAGCTATTATAAACAAGGCTGCTATGAACATAGTGGAACATGTGTCCTTATTTCATGTTGGGGCATCTTCTGGATATATGTCCAGAAGTGGTATAGCTGGGTCCTCAGGTAGTACTATGTCCAGTTTTCTGAGGAACTGCCAAACTGATTTCCAAAGTGGTTGTACCAGCTTGCAATCCCACTAGCAATGGAGGAGTGTTCTTCCCTCCACATCTTAGCCAGCATGAGTTTTTTATCTTAGCCATTCTGAGGTGGAATGCCAACAAGTGCTTGCTGACAGGAGCCTGATGTGCTCTGTCAGTGCCTGACAAATACAGAAGTGGAGGCTCACAGCCATCCATTGGACAGAGCACAGGGTCCCCAATGGAGGAGCTAGAGAAAGGACCCAAGGAGCTGAAGGGGTTTGCAGCCCCATAGGAAGAACAACAATATGAACCAACCAGTATCCCCAGAGCTCCCAGGGACTAAACTACCAACCAAAGAGTACACAGGAGGGACTCAAACCTTCAGCTGCATATGTAGCAGAGGGTGGCCTTGTGGGACATCAATGAGAGGAGAGGCCCTTGGCCTTGTGAAGGCTTGATGCCCCAGTGTAGGGGAATGCCAGGACAGGGAAGCAGGAGTGGGTAGATTAGTGAAAAGGGGAAGGAGGGGATGGGATGGGGGATTCGGAGGGGGGGAAATGAGGAAAGGGAATAAAATTTGAAATGTAAATAAAGAAAATATCTAATAGAAAACATGAAAAATGAAAAAAAAGAAACAAAAAAAAGAAAAGAAAGAAAAGAAAGCTAGCCTTTGAGAGACAGGAAGCATCCTGGATTCTAGCATGAGGAATGACAGTGATGATGTCACTTCCTACTACCTAAACACTTTCCAATTCTTTCCTGTGATTGACCATCCATCCAGCAGCCTGGCCTCGGTCCCAGAAAATACACCGCATGCATTTTCAACTTCTTCCCTAGCCTCTAGTCCAACTACAAGAAAAGTTAAAGATGCCTCCAGGCTTCTCTCTTCCTTGTCAACTGTCTCCAACCTGCCAGCTGCTCCCACAAGGCTTTGACAGGATTTGTCAACTACCTAGCCATCCTCAGAAAACTGAAGACACCCTCCCGACCCCCACCCCCACCCCCACCCCCACCCCCACCCCCACCCCTGCCCCTGCCCCGGCCCTGCAGCTTTGGAAGAAACAAGGAAGCACCTACCAGGGCAGCCTAGACCTTTAGGCTCACAGCTGGTAGCCATTCCTACCCGTGCTGAAAGAAGGGAAAGACCTCATGAAGGCTGCTGCCTTCAAGCAGCCAGAAACGGTATGCTTACTGCCACGGTTTTGAAGAAGATGCATTTGAGAGAACTCGGAAGCGAGCAGCAGCTAAGAGAGACTCTGGCTCCTTGACAGCCTGGCCTCTCCTGTTAGCTAATAGCTGTGATTTCCACAAGAGCACTGTGGCACAGCCTTAATCTTTTGCAGGATGCCTTCAGCATGCCTGCAGCTCTTCCTGAGACTCACTCACACTTAGTGACATAACCTGATGGGGCTGACTTCAGTGTGCAGCTATTTTCCCAAGCCGCCTGGCCCTTTGTCAAAAGTACCTCGTTCTCGAGACTCTTAACAGTTACAAATATGACCCACGGTGTGGATCCCATGGCCAAAGTCAGAACCAACAAGTCCCACATCTACACACATGCAAGACTACTCATCAGAGAAGTCAAATGCTCAGCTTGTTCCAAATAATCATTTGAAGTACAGTACATTAAACAGTGACCTTTCCTCTCCCAGTGAGGAGTATTTTCAAATTTGAATGCACACGAACATAGCATATGGAAAACTTTTAAGCCACTAAAGGTTTTCAATTTTTAAATTATTAGGAACTAAGTGTTTTAGATATGAGTAATGAAAAGTTACTTATGACATAATTCGAAACTATACATTAGCTGTGACTTAATTGCCTTCAGCACTCAGCAACCCAGGGCAAAGTTAAGACTTCAAAGATGTCAGAGCATAGCCGAGGACACTCTTGCTCTCTGCAAGCTAAACAGCCTGGGCTTTGTGGCTTCATCTTCAGTTCTTTGCGAAGCCCATGCATTGCTCAGATTTCTCTTCCCACAGCTGGTTCCCACAAGATTTACCCAGAACTTTCCTTCTCTCATCAAGACCTATGTCCGTCATAGGTTATGAAAGGAGTGGACCCCAAGTGAAGGATCTCAGGGGTGACACTGATCCCAGGAGCCACTAGTTGACGTTCATGGTCCAAGCAGTGACTGGCTTGGCATGTCCTTTCCATCCCCTGTACTTCCCATATGTTAAGGGATGCCACACATCAAATCCTGCCAACTGTGAACTCTGGTTACATTTACTTTGAAATGTATATGTACAAAAGAACATATCAAAATACACATATACATAGCTTGGAGAATAAAAAAAAAAATGAATATCCGCAATAGCAAACCTTCCTGACAGGGATACCCACTGCAGTGGATTTCTATAAGCATGGTTCCTCTTTTTCTTTAAGATCTTATTACTAATAATAGAGGCCTAGGTAAACTGCTGCTCGGTTGCTAGGAGTTACATTGTTTTTAAATCTACATAAATGGAATTGAATTATTATGTAAATAAGAAGCAATATAATACCAGAGGAGTGTTTGTTTTGTTTGTTATGTGATGGTAGAGATAAAAGCCTGAATGTTAGGCAAGTGCCCTACCACTGAACTATGCCCTCAACTCCAAATTACATTTTCAAGATCACTCTAACTTGCTATCTATACGTGTAGCTAATTCTTTTCACTACTACATAATATTCCATTATATGAATATGCCCTACTCTATTTGTACTGTAGAATATTTCCAGACTACCAGCTTGTTTTTATGGATTATTTTGTGAGCATCCTTGAACCTATCTCCGGATCAACAGGAGCAACAGTTTTTCTAAAGGGTTTTCCGTGAGGATGTAGTTGCTAATTCATAAGGATTCACACATTCAATTGTAGGTAAAGTGCATTTCTCGTGCTGCTTCCTCTGCGTTTCCAGCTTTAGTCAACTGGTCTTGCATATATTCCTGCACCAATACCAAATCTCCTTAACTGGGGCTGGAGAGATTCCTCAACAATTAAGTGTACGTCCTGGTCATGCATAGGACCTCACTCAGTTTGGTTCCCAGCCCTCATGATGGAAGGCTCACAACCACATTCCACCTCCAGGAGATCCAACACTCACTTCTGCCCTGGTCACACAGAGATACATATGCATATACACACATGCATATATACACATGCATTTAATTGTTTAAAACATTAATTAAACTCAATTATCAAAACATTATTAAATGTCACCATGAAATGAGTCATGCTCTTTCTTTCCAGTGGGTTTTCTATGATGCAAGAGATTAAGTCTGAAGCATCAGTGTGCTAAGTCTGTTCTCCATCTCTTAGCTACATTATAGCCCCTTCCCGATGGATATACCCTTCTGAAGCCCTTCGCTCACACCAGCCAGATTTTAGAGTGTGTGGACTTGTTACCCACCCACCAAGGTGTTCCCTCTTTACCGCCACCACTAGCTCAGGTATTAGTTATAACTAGTAGGAACCTGTGGGTAAATGGGAAGGGGACACAATGCTGTCTACTCAGTGACCTGAAATATCTTACCTTCTAGTTGGAATTTAAATAGCATCTAAGCTTGCACTTCATCCTTACAGGCTGCTATGTATTTAGTGATTCTGCAGTTGCCGTAAAATATAAAACTCTGAAATTACACACAAATTTGTATGGAATGTTACTGACTTTGATATACTAACTTTAAAACATATAAGGAATGCTACTGACTGGAAGATAGATAGATGGATGGATGGATGAATAGATGGATGGATGGATGGATGGACAGATGGACAGAGAGATAGATAGATGGATAGATAGATATGCATTGCTATTAAATTTTAAAACTCTAGTATTTTATGCAAATGTTTTATCTTGAATAACGACAATTTGGAGCTAGATGGCTTGGCAGGTAAGAGTGCTGGGTCCTCTTCAGAGGACAAGGTTCAGATTTCCAGCATCCACATGCACGTCATACTCATCTGTAAGTTCAGTTCCAGAGGATCTAACACCTTCTTTTGGCCTCTAGAAGAAGTATACATGCACAGGTTAGACAGATAAGTATGCAGGCAAAGCACCACACACATAAAGTAAAATATTAATAATTTTCAAATGTTAATGGCATTTGCCTCTTTATTTCCAAGATATAATCATTGGTAGCTTTTTGTTTCCTGGTTTGTTTGTTTGTTTGGTTTGTTTGATCTCCTCAAGAATACTAACTGGACCCTCCAATGTAATGTTGAACAGAGGTGGAATGGCCTCCTAATGGGATCCAAGTTTTTAGTTTCCCTCAGTCATGTTAAGAAAGCCCCTACTAATTCATAGCTCGTTAAGAATTTTCACCATAAAACATTTCACTATCCATAGGTTATTGCTAACTCCAATTCCTGTAATTCAAATGGCATGACCTATTGACCTGCTAAGTTATCTTGCGAGAAAACACCCAGGTTAAACCCAGCCTGAGTGGAACCCACAGCCGGTGTCTCATTGAAGCAGGATTATGACTCCAACCCATGGTCTCAAGTTGGGATAACTTTACAGTTCAAGTCTTCAACTCTCTTCCAGAGCCCAGAGAATCAGCTGAAGCCACTTCTATACTCAGTTTCTGCCCTATCTCTGCCTCTCTCACTTGCTTGCTGACCATCCCTGAAGCCCTCAATAAGGCTCATGTATATGACTGTCCATCTCAGCCTCTGCTTCCCGGAAGCCCTACCTAAGACACAACCAGAATACATAAAGGAGGAAGTGTGTTTGTAATAAATATTAAGTTATTTTGATATAGCTCTGGCCAATTTCCTGCTTAAATTTTGGCTACCAATTCTATGGTAAAACTCCACCAAACCAAAGCTATGTCAGCTCACTACTACCTTCACCATTAAAGGAAGCAACAACTAGAACAGACTGCCACAGGGGGCAATTAAGTTATTTCCTCAGTGCAGTAACCATTGTTGAATTATTCATGTGACGTATGGTTGTATACTGGGATACCTTGACCTTTACATTATCTTTGAGTTTGATTAGCTGATCATTTAATTGACCCCTTGTTAGGAGCCTCTCTCTGCCTTGTATGGGAAAGATAAATGATATACTATAACAGGGTACAGAAAAGATCAGGAGGGTAAGAGACACAGCCATAGTTCATGGAACAATGCACGAACTACAGTTCAGACACATCATCCTCACAGTGTGAATAGTCAAGTAGTCGAAAAAAATACACTCTTTTACATTCCAGTAACACCCATGTCATCTAAAGTCTAACCACAAGGACCCTCAGAACACCTGGTCCATTCAAACCAGGCACCCCCCTCCCCAGTTGTTACTTTAAAACTGACATCCTAAGTCTTCTCTGTGATGATCTAATTGTGGCCATCACTGGTTCACTTGTGCATATTGTCTTGTATGTTAATATACATATATATATATATACATATATATATATATATATGTATATATGTATATATATATATATATATATATACATCCTTGAGAAGCTATGTTTCTAGTGGGCATGCAAAGTAGGGCTTCATTCTTCAAATTCATCAGAATTCATGAAAACAAAAATGAGGGTTTTCTCCATAAAAAAGGGTAGAAGTTGGTGGTCAAGAGTATGGGATTTTGGGGGGGGGGGCTGGAAGTCCTGAGTTCAGATCTCAAATTTGTCACATATCCATTGAGAAGACATATGTAAATTATTTAACAACCTCTTTAAGCTTTGTTTTCTTCATCCATTAATGAGGAGCTAATGCTTATCTGTGTCAACTTTACACGAGAAGCTCTTATACCTGTCAGTACCAAATACAATATCTGACACACAGGAATATTCCACAAATGCCTGTGCTTATTTCTTTTCTCTTCTAGGCCCATGCTTAGAGGTACATTAAGTAAAATGTATTCCAGTTTATAGAGGAAAAAAAAAACTGAACATCAAGTGTGTGGATACAAATTCACAAGAAGCAGTGACAGTAGCTGACTTGGGAACTGAATCTCATCAAGAACTACTTATACCTATGAAGAGTTCCCAGCAGAGTGATAGCCAATCTACTTCATCCATTGTAGAACTCAATCTCAGCTCAAAATGTTGAACCTAAAAGACACATCTTTCTCTCCAGGGTATCAACTTTGAGTTAATTATCAAGCTGGTGGGAAGTGTTTTAGGGTTGTTGTGGCTGCTTCTCTAGCCTTAGTTTGCATCTCAGTGCCTATGGAATGGAGAAGAGGGAATGTGTCCATAATAGGTCATTTGTCTACAAACTGCCAAAGAGCTGGTCACAATCTTGTCCCTATGGTTCTCTGAGACCTAATTCCAGAACTCCTGACGCAAAGCCCAATAACACTGGTTGGAGAGAATGTCTCTCGAATCTTACACCTAAATTCACCATCTGGGGCCTTTCTCCCTCTGCAGCATGCTGTCAGGATCCCAACTTGTCTTAGACCCAAGGGACTCTGTTACCCTTACCCCAATCTAGGTCTAGAGACTATTGTCTTAGTCTATAGCAAGCACTCTATCATTCGAGGCCACTAGACTCCCTTCTGAGAACCACTGGCTATTTGCCCATCTTTGTTGGATATTTGAAGCCTTCCTATGGCTTGGCCTTTGAAAACAAAAGCTGGGATGAGTGGAGGACTCACTTTTTCTTTTGTAACATGGCTCTTGGTTTCCTCAAGGAAGCCAAGTGACACTATATAAAAGGAACCGGAAACAAATTATCACAAATTACTTTCTCAAAGTACATGTAGCTACATTGCCCTGTGCAGTTAATTTGAGGAAAAAGCTACCACATGTCTGAGATCAGACCCTCAGTATCCACATCTGCCTTTCTGTGGGTACCAGCTTTAACTCTGCTACGTTTGCCCATCTCAGCAAGGCAGTGGTACCAAGCTTCATGATACAGCGTATCTAGAGACAGGCACTGGAACTGAACAACGGTATTCCACTTAATCTGATTTTCTATTTACAAAATAACATCAATTTAAAGTAGTCAATCTGCCATTGAGATGTATACTATATATGTTATATTGTATATCATGTTATGTATATAATATACATAGATATATGACAAAATTTTTAAAGCAGGTTAACTTGTTCACAAATAAAAAAATAACTTGACCCACTTCTCTTGTATCAAGATGCCTTTCTTGAAGGCATTTCTTTGCCTTTCTTAGCTGGAAAAAAATTATGGCTCCTTCTCAGGAGAATCAGGAAGGAACTCCTGGCATCAACTGCCAGTACAGTTTCATTCGATGATGATTGAGCAGTCAACCTCTTAACCATCACACCAGCAAACATCACGTTCACTTCCAGAGATTTTATGCTTCAGGAGTTTGTATACTTTTCCCCCCAGATTCTCCCCAGATTGGTTTACAACAGTTTTTAACATACTAAAGATGGTTAATTACACTTACGTTGTGGGGAAAATCCCCCCAAGATGTTAGCCACACACAAGCTTTTTATTTTTATTTTTTTCAATCAGGTACTTGCTCTCTGTATGGCTAGTGAGAAGCCCAGTGCTGGGACATTCTTGGAGAGCTGTGACTAGCAGACTTTGAAAGTGAGCTTGAAAAGACTGCAAGGGAGTCTTATATTGAAACCCAGCTGGAGAATGCTACACACCCTATAGAGCTCCTCCAGTATGGAATGGGATTCTTCTCATTTCTGGCTGTCAAGGCAAGATTCCACTACCTCATATAACCTAGAATCCTCCCTCTACCTCATATACCCTTCCTGTACCTCATATACCCTCCCTGTACCATCTCATATACTCTAGAGACTTAATCAAGCTTCCACCTCCTAGTGTTACCAAGCTGACCTTCCAGCAGCTCCATCACTGACCTAAATCCAAGCTGTGCATGAATACAGCTCAGAGGCAAATTCCTAAATTCATTAAGAACCATACTAAAATGATAGATTCCACCAAGAGAATCCAGAGATCAAAAACCTTGAGAAACAAGAAGAGACCTTCCTTCCATTACAGCAGAAGCACCCCCAAATCTCACCTCCTCCTGTGGACCTCACTCAGAGCAGGGCAACCCCAGTGGCTACATTCAACCCATGAGTCTTCCTCATTTGCACTCTAAAGAGCAAGGCCAGTTGAAATGTAAATAAAGAAAATATCTAATTTAAAAAAAGAGAGAGAGAGAGAGCAAGGCCGGATGGATCTTCTTAAAATGGTTCTACAGGCAGTGGGTGACAAGGAATGGGCTGCCTCCAAAGGCCTTCGGGGCTATCAATAAACCTTAATACAGAGTAAAGTTCTTAAAGTTGCAAGTTGCAAGGAGAGTACACTAGCTAGAGTTCTGCTCATATTCAAAACATGATTGACTCTCGTTGTATTTACACCCTGTGGAATGAGTGTCGTTGTCTGACGATGCCCATTGTTACATAAACCCAAAGCGTTCATCTTCCTGTGGCCTTTCTGCAAAGTCATAGGTCACTAATGCCTCTCTTCAGTCATTAGCTGACCTGGGAGAGGCTGAATCACTGAGTCTGTAAGTCTCAAAAGAAAGCTTTCAACAAATTCTTTCCACTTGTTTGGGCTTATTTAGTGATTCTTAAAAAAAAAAAAATTAAGTGTAACATTCCACAAACCCACTGACACCAACACCATTTATTCTTCAAGCACCTGGCTTAGTTGCGAAGAGAGAGTGGCAGGGCAGGAAGACTGGACTGAAGGGATTGAGCCCTGGCCTGTTTTCACTTATGAAACCATCTCCCCAGCAGGCAGATGGAGAAGCAGGCCAGAGCCCCCCCGGAGGCATCAATCTGCTTGAATGACTGTGTTAGTCTTCGGAATCTGAACGCTGAGCTTAAACACTTGCACTGGGGAGAAAACGCCATGTGTCTGGCTGGCTATGTGGCGTAGAGTTTCGGGGAAACCAAGGCATGTGGTTGACTTGACAGAGCATATCTGGATGCCATAAATCATCACTTTGTATGTATTCCTTAAAATGATCATACAGAGGGAACATGAGCATTGTTATAATATTAGAACCATCTCTACTTCCGGGTATTTTTTTTAATACCTAGCTTGTTGAATTAATTATCCATTTTTCCATGTCTTTTTTTTTTAGCTGTTTGCTTTACCATATTCCAAAGTTACTCTCATTTGCATATGCCAATTTAGAAAAATAGAATTTAGTAAAAGTCTCATGCAATTAGCAAATTTTAGCAGAAAGCAAACATGAAATTTTAATATGTAGCATGTTATGTGCACATATCTGATTTTTACTTTATGAACAGCAGGGAAAAAAAAAGCAGGAAAAATGTATGTCTATTTAAATTAATAGTGATATATAATAGTTGAAAATCACTTTAATGGAAAATATAAAGATGCATTTGAAGAAAAATGACAGGAGATTATTAAGAGACACTAAAATTTAGGGAGGCTAAATGAAAATACACGCAACTACCTTGATGAAAATAATTAATATTTAATAATTGGAATTGTCAAAATGTCAAATTTATGGGAAGGTTTACTACAGTGCTAATTGAAAGAACAGTTTAATTTCTCTTTGGCTAACAGATAAAATGATTTTAAAATTCTGAAAGAATAAATAGGAAATAACAACTGTGAAAAAGAACTAGAAAGTAACTGCATGTGTATTGATAGTAGTTAAATATAGCACTACAAAAAGAGAAAGTAATTATGATACTAGCACAAAACAATAAAAACAACCAGAGTATACTTACAAACCAAAAAATCCCAGTGTACTGTATAAATAAGGTGGATCCATTAGTCTGTGGTAAAGCTGCTGAGGTAATCAGATTCATCTCCAGTTTGCCATGTGCTCCATCCAGTCTTAATACATTCTCCCTACATCTTGACAATCCCTCGAATTGCCTTTCTCAAGTAACCTCTCAAAAATTCCCTCTCCACTCGGATGCGACCACGTAAGGTTTTTTTCCAAAAAACTAAGTGAGACTAAGCTGGAGAGATGGCTCAATAGTTAAAAGCACTGACTTCTCTTCCAGAGGCCCAGGGTTTGAGTCCCAGCACCCACACCCATGCAACAGCTCATAACCATTTTTAACTCCAGTCCCAGGAGATTCCATGCCCTCTTCTGGCCCATATGAGCACCAGGCACTCGTGTGGTACACAGACATATATGCGAGCAAAGCACCCATACACATAAAATAAATGAATCAATTCCTTAAAGCAAGAAAAGATTAACCATCCCTAAACACGCCACTGGTCCATAGTTCTGGGCATAACTGTTTGAAGGTTCCCTGGCTCTCGTTCTGTGAGTCTTCAGCACTGGCTGCTCAACCCAGCTAGAATGGGTTCTGTTGCTTGCAATTGAAACATTACTAAGACTTGATCAGTCATTTTAAGGAAAAAAAAGTGTTTAGAACCTTACCTCCTACATGTTGAAATAGGTTTCATGTATATTAAATTCCATGAAAGGAGGAGGTCTCTAAAGAAGAAAATCGTAAGACAACAGTAAATGTATTTTAGCATTTAATGCTGTGTTTCTGAGACTGAAGAAGATTGTTCAGTGGGTAAGGGCATGACCTCAGTCAACATGAGGACCAGAGTTCAAATCTGCTCCACCCTGCTATCAAAAGATGGCCACAATTACATGTACCTAGAACCACAGCAGAGGAGGACAGAGGCAGAGGCAGAGGCAGAGGCAGAGGCAGAGGCAGAGGCAGAGGCAGAGGCAGAGGCAGAGGCAGAGGCAGAGGCAGAGGCAGAGGCAGAGGCAGAGGCAGAGGCAGAGGCAGAGGCAGAGGCAGAGGCAGAGCCCAAGAGCTCACTAACCAGGCAGTTTAGCCCCAAGGGCAAACTCAATGTCCATTTCACTCAGACACCCTGTCTCATAGCAATAAGGTAGGAAATGGTAGAAAAAGACACAGTGTTCTGTTCTGTCTTCTGAATGCACATTACACCTGCTCCTGCAAACAAGACATTCATGTGCAGGTACTACACACACACACACACACACACACACACACACAAGGTCAAACAGTAGTGTTGTTATAGCTCTAACCTTCTGTAGGAAGGACATTCAAAAAGCTAATAAATGAGTAGGTTCTTTGCTCATTTCTGTTTTACAAAAGTCATTAATTACTAGATACAATAGAAAAGATAGCTTTACTTATCAAGTTAGCAAGATTCTATTAGTAATAATAAATCAATCCTAATAAAAATTCATTCATTTGTTCACTTTGTGGAAATGTGTCTTGATGCAAATTTTCTAAAACAGTTTCATAATGCTGTAATAACAATCTCTTAAATATTAATGCTCCAGGGTTTTTACTTCTAACATTCTGTAAAAGAAAGTATAAATTATTTATATTTTTCTGCACTGCTTTTACAAGCAGAGAAACACAGGTATTATAAGAGACCTAAGCAACATTTCCTTAATGGCAGGGGGGGTGGAGTAGAGGCTACAAGAAAATCTTCCTGCAAGATTGTTTTAACACAATCCCTCCCACCCCACTCATTTAAAATTTCACATTACTGGGGAAGCTAAAGGGGCTTAGCTTTGGTCCACCAGTGCAAAAAGTCAGATAACTCTGTCTCAGGACACACCAGCAGCAGAAGCCTCACCCTCTTAGGAAGCAGCAGGAAAGAGAGCCTGGCTGTGTGCACCTGCTTTGCGGTCCGGCCCAGCCCAAGGGGAGAGAATAGGAAAGTTCCTATAGTAGGTTAGAAATGTCTTCTGCTTTTATGGTATGTGAAAACTCAACCCAAACTGCCAAAAAAAAAAAAAAATACCATAAGGAGACTGGAGAAGGGCACTAAGAAAGGTTTGAGCTATTTGGTTGATGTTCTTAAGGATTTCCGCTGTGTATTTCTACCCAAAGTCAGGGCTTCTTTGAGAGCTAAGAGAGATGAGGGAACAAACTAGACCTCAAAGGTGAGGTCTGTGTGCAATCTGGAACCAGCACCAGCCCAGGCAAGACAGCAGGGATTTGAGGAAACCACAGCCAGACCTGCTGGGGCTTTAAATAAGAAGGAAAGAGAGGCAAGAAAAAATTGAAGGTGTGGAGTAACAATTCCCACTCTATTTAAGTAAACGGCACGACAGAAACACTTAACACCAAAACACTCCCAGAATACCAGACAGTCATAATGTGATCCTGACCTGATGAAGCCTCCATGTTTACAAACTGATGCCCTAAAAGGGTCCATCTTAGAGGTTAGGCAGGTGCTTAGAGATGCAGCCTCAAGCATAGCTTAGCCTCAATTAGCTGGGGAGTAGGATCCAGGTGTAATAAAGGAAGCCAGTTCTGTTCTGAAGCATAAGCAGGACAAAATTCTGAATACAGTGAATCTAAACAGATGGCTAGTTGTTTGTTTGCTTGTTTTGGTTTGGTTTGGTTTTTTGGTTTTTTGGTTTTTTGGTTTGTTTTGTCAACTTGACACAAACTAGAGTAATCTGAGAGGAGGGAAGCCCAGTTGAAGAAAATGCCTCTGTAAGACTGAGCTGTTGGGGTTGGAGAGATGACTCAGTGGTTAAGAGCACTGACTGTTCTTCCAAAGGTCCTGAGTTCAATTCCCAGCAACCACATGGTGACCCACAACCATCTGTAATGAGATCTGACACCCTCTTCTGGTGAGTCTGAAGACAGCTACAGTGTACTCATATAAATAAAATAAATAAATCTTTAAAAAAAAAAAAGACTGAGTTGATGGCAAGCCTGTGGGGAACTTTATATTATTATTAGTGATTGATGTGGGAGGGCCTCACCCATTATAGGTGGTGCTACCTGCCCTGAGTGGTCCGAGGGTGAGTAAGGAAACAAACTGAGCGAGCTAAGAGAAACCAAACCACTAAGCGTCACTTCTCCATGGCCTCTGCTTCAGTTCCTACCTCTGAGTTTCTGCCTTGAGTTCCTGCCCCGTCTTCTCTCAAAAGGTGACCTGAAAGCTGTAAGCTAAAAATAACCCTTTCCTCCCCAAGTTGCCTTTGGTCATGGTGATTTATCCCAGCAATAGACAGCAGACAACTAAGACATGTACGGTGAATTGTAGAAGTCCAGCCACACATCTGAACTTTATTAACAGTGATGATGTACTTGCTTCAACTGGAATACACACCTGAAATTTTAGCTCATTCTCCCACAACTATTAGTGACAGACATTAAGTCTGTTCTTTACTTACAGCTACCTCATAACATCTTTAAGTACCACCTCACTTATGACTGGGAAACCTTAGTTAGCTATTCTCAAGATGCCAAAAAAAAAAAAAAAAAAAAAATCCCCCGTCAGGCAGATAGCTCCAGGACCACATGCCTCAAAGATGGATATTTGGCAGATAGGCCAGGAATAAAGCTGGCAGTGGCCACAAAGAGGCAGACCCTATAGTCTGAAACTACTTTCTACAATGAATGGTACACTGTATCTGTCTTTTCAAACATATCTGTGAATGGTAAATGACATCTTGGTCACTCTCTAGTTGTACTGGGGTTGCAAGACCTCTCTAGTCTGCACCAGTTAATGAATCAACAATACTGAAAACATTTCCCTCATGTCAACCAAGACTTTCTTCTCTACTCAGCAGCAACTCCAACCATCCAACTCAGAAATCCACATCCTAGCCCAATTCCTAAGACCATCGAGATGTGTCAGCAAGAGCATTCACATCCACACTTTACAAGAGCATCGGCATCCTCACTTCCATCCCAACCTCATGCAAGAACCAACCAAGTCAAGTGCAGGAATCCAGAAAACTGTACAAGCCTCTTTCTAACCACAACATCCCAAGCACTTCCCCATCTCTTATCACTCCAAGCATTCCACATAATAGGGTATATACCTCCGTTTACCTGCTTAGCACTGGAATTGTTACTAGAAGAAGAACCCCATGTATTGTAAGGAGACCACAGGCTTGCCTCGTTTTGAGACATTTTATAGCTAGTTCTAGGCAAAGTACACTAGTTACCTGTCTCTGGATAGTGGCCATCTAGCTGGTTCACATATATGCTTATCCTTCTTTGATTATCCCCTTGACCTCATCCCATTCCATTCCATGCATTCTTTTGTGCCACAAAAGATGGTCTCATTGATTCCTTCACTGCTGCCTTCATGTTGGATTTGACTAGCAGCAAAAGAGGAGAACCCAGAGATAGAAAGACAGGATGACAAGAGACCAATACATCTGCTTTACACACATGTATGCACCCTACATATGGTCTTCTATTTAGTCATAGTCATGAACCAGGTAATCACAATATTGGGCAGGCAATCTGTTCCCAGTGGTCTTCATTCTCATTGGCTTCAAGGAACACTAACTTCTCCCTTAGCTCTCTAGACCTTAGTAGTGGTAACTCCCACGTGTCCCGAGTCCCTGGATATTCTACCATTCTTGGTGACTCTCTTAATTCTGTTCTTATTTTCTAAGTTATCTCTTCTTCATTTCATGGGCTATATCAACTTGGTTCTGTTTTCTGAAAGGTCCCAGGCACTTATCTACCACTACCTTCTTCCTGCTGTCCCATCTCTCTATAAATTCCCCACCCCTTCCCTAAGTCACTATTGCTCCATAGAATGGGCAATATCAGCCTTGGTC